>NC_137458.1:174997025-175597025 GCF_964235325.1 Thermobia domestica
GTGTGAGTAAATATAAACATAAATTAGAAAAAGGACGTTTACGATGGTCAGAAGAAAAATTATTGATGGTAAATGTATTAAATCAGATACCGTATCTTATAAATTAAGATTGGAACAGTGAACAAATTAAACTAATATTTATACACAAGAATTACGAAAGTAATTATAAATTCAAACAAAACCTATTTAATTCAGAAATATTTAGACGTAAAAAGGAGTTGGATGTAAAATTATTAGGTTTCCATCAACTATGAATTTGTGGATTAGATCAGATTCTGTTTAGTCTGCAAAATAAATTCAAGCTTGTAAAATGGCTTTTACGTTATTCTTTCTTCAAAGGCAAATAGTACAATTTTTGATAATACACCGAATTAACAAAGACGACGACATAATGCAGACCCAAGAGAGAGAGTGTATGTATGTATGTATGTATGTATGTATGTATATATGTATGTATGTATGTATGTATGTATGTATGTATGTATGTATGTATGTATGTATGTGTGTGTGTGTGTGAGAGAGAGAGAGAGAGAGAGAGGAACTTTTAGAAACATTAAACACATCAAAAGCTCAAAATCCGAATTGGGATAGTACAGCTAAAAATCCGAATTGGGATAGGTGTTTTAATAAAGGATGTGATCTCAAGTTCGTAAGCACGTGCTTTGAGTTTTCTGCAAACGGCAGATTGAAAACTTAAAGAACAACAAATTTGTTTGCAAAAACTACGGTATGGAGATGTCACTGAAACGCAGAAAGTGACCGAAGGCCCAAAATTTTCGGGGAGACCTTGAAGTCTGAGACGGTAGTAAAGACACTTCTGGCTGGAATAAAGACGTATAAATCTTTTTGTTGCATATCCTTGGCCAGATTTATTTTTCAACTTTAGTCTAAGAAGTTATCACATTAATTCACTTGAGTTGCTTAACTATCTATGTTCCAACACTAGGAAACGAAAATTATGGAAGCAGAAATTATACTAGATTTTACAATTATGATCAAAACAAGATGATAGATGTTACTGTGTCCGAAAGTTGCTAGATATATTGATACCACCATTATGGTAGAAATGCAATGCTGCCTGGAAAAATGACAAAAAATGCATTTGTCCGCTGAAAAGATTAAAACCTGTTTTCGCTTATAAAAACTCGTCTCCATTCAACGTAAGATCCAATACAAAATGGAGGCTTACAAGTCATAACTGGTTTTCTGAAGGACACTGTAACGTGTCTCATGCAGTGTAGTAGCCAGTTCCTTCAGCGAGGATGGATAAGGATGTTTCTTCCAAATTTGCAGATCAGAACCGACCACAGGTGTTCAGACATGTTGGGTTTGAGCTTTGGGAGGGCTAGGACAAGTGTAATTCATCCCGATGATCACGAAATTTCTCCTCAAGATGCAGCAGTAGCGTAAATTATCACATTGTCATTTTGGAAAATTACGTCATTCTCCGGAAACATCTAAAACATAGGATGTATGTGATAATCTAAAATATCCACACAATCACTGGAAATAATGCGTCCGTCCTACAAATATAATCACAGAATCACGATACTGTGTCATAGCATCATAGAGTTGCCATCTTATTTTACTGTAGGGAAGATGCATTTCGGAAGACAAGCTTTCTTGGAGTCGTGATACGTAAACACGGCCTGTTGTTGCTAATAAGGTGAAAGAGAAATCATTCAGATCGTGTTACACATTTTTAGCCATCAAGGTCCACTTAAATATTCTCAACATCGTTTTCTTCTTGCTAAAATTTTATTGCCGGTGATCAGTGGTTTGAAAATTCATTAAAAGAATCAGTCACCGATTGGTCACAAACTGAAGAATTTTATCACAACTGACAAATGTAGTCTACTTGTCAGAGTTGACGGCTAAAGAAAAAAGCGAAAATTACTTGCTTGCAAACTGAAATGTACCATTTTGATTTTCTTTACAGATATGCTTGAAAAAATTATGATTCTTTGAAGCAGTATTAATTATTGAATTTTGGTAAAAGTGAGATTCCCCGTTCGTAATCACCAGAGCAAAACTGAATTGAATATTTTGTTGGTTTTAAACTTTTATAATAAAGGGCTATTTGATTTTGCATAAATATGTTTGAGGCAATAGCAGATTTATAAGGCGGCGCATGGTTCCTCTGAAGATGAGGTAAGACGGCTGAAGTATTTTTTCTTACAATATATTTGACGAATAATCTGCTCTTGGTCTATTGCGAGCTAATATCCCCAACTTTTACAGAGGATAGTATTTTGTGCTTCGTCAGAATTTTCCATCCTTTTCACAAAAGTGAAGAGATACGAGAACCCCCCCATGGTCGTCGGCTAATTCATAAGGATTGTGCCCTTCCCCATAAGGGAAAATGCAATATTTTTGGTGTTTTCTTCAACGATACGATACGACCTGTTCTGTCTATATATTACATAAATAATTTGTTTCAGTCTATTCGTACTACAAACAAGCTTCTCTCCCTTGGTGTTATACTGCTTGTAGACGATCCAAGAAAGTTTGAACAAGACTCTTGTTCAAGTTTATTCAAGACTATTTGATGAAAAAGACGTCAGCATTGACATTCTTTTTGCCTTGAATTCAATAATTTCGTTCAAGGGATTTTATTTCGGTCCTGTTCTAAACAATCCAATTCAAGAGCATTCAATAGCCAATCAGCGTTGGAATTGAGTGCAGGAAAATACAAAACAACTATGATGACGTAGTGAGACAGAGCAGCAGTTGTTGACTAAATTTTTTATGGGGGGGTTAGAATGTTACCACTAATTATCTGATATTCAAAGTATTCGCACTGGAATATATTGTTATTATTTTTCTTGATAATATACACGATTTATGTAGTTACAGTGCTTGTATGCGCATAACTATTGTTAAATTTTGAAGCAATGAGAGGTATAAATATTAATTTGAGAATTTAATATACAAGAATATCGGGTATAGATTAAGAAAGAAGAGTCCACCAAATAATATATATATATATATATATATATATATATATATATAGCAAGACACAGATGACTTGATGTCTGAACTCCAATTTCAGGGGTGGCGTTAGGATCAACTAGGCGGTCAGAACACCCTCCGCTTTCTGTTTGGCAAGTCACTGTTGCCACGTTTTCACCCTACCCCTCTTCCCCGTCCGTTCCCTCTTCGTTGTACCTAAACGTCAAAAAGTAGAAGGTCGAAAAAGTCTTTTTACTCAGGATCACATAATATTGTGTTGGCAGTGGATACAAAATTTGCTTATTTTGTTAAACTATTTTCAGACTACCACGTGTCTGTTAGTATCTAGCTTCCGTGTAGGCATTCATGTGAGTTCTTTAGTCGTTTTAGGCCTATATACCGGCACGTTTTCGTTTAGGTATGCATTCTGCCGTTCCATTATTATAATTGATTTACGTAAATTCTCTTGCACTTCGTTAAACGGAAGATAAAAGACTACGAAAGACTTACTATATAATGATGCAATAGATTATGCTTCCTCAATTTATTTATTTTATATCACGACCCCTTTTTATCACACCTTTTTGCCTGCGAGCCTCACAATTAATTTCCTGTTTATATAAAAAAAATTTAATTGCTGTTCATCGCTTACAGTTGTAAGTTGTATTTTTCTTGTATTTAAATCTGCAGATTTTAACGAGTTTCATTCCTCTTTTATTCCAATTGGTTTTAAAACGATTCTCGTAGCTAATTTCTCAATATGCTTTTTTTGTATTTGGAAACAAGTGTACAAATGAAAATGTCTATCAAAAGAAGAAGTTCAAAATATTTTTAAAAATATTTTTCTGCTACTAGACCCTAATTACGTTTATCATTTACATTTCCCTTCACACCCTCATATCGGGCCGCGGTGGCTCAGTGGTAAGCAGGTGGCAATAGCCAAGTGGTCTCGGGCGTTCGGCTTCAGATCATGAAGCGCAATCCACTGGGGGTTCGAGTCTCTGAAGAGCATGGTCGGATTTTTAACTGTCCTGGACCTTTCTGTGTTCGTGCCCCTGTCGTGTTTGGATTACGCAGAAATTACACGAACTGTCCATGGCGAACACTATCCTGGTTGGGAAGAACTTTAAAAAAGAAAAAAGTGGTACAGCGTTCACCTATGGTGCATGGGGTCCTTGGTTCGATCCCAGCTCGGGCAAAGTAAGCTTTGTGGTACAAACATCGTGTGCATGTGTTTCCTTGAGGTTCTCCCGTTTCCTCCTACTTCATTCCACCATTTAGCCTAATTCATTTCTGATCATCACCGTCTCATTTAGTCTAGCCGGCATGATCGTAGGACGTAAACTTAAGATTTCATTTTTTCAATAATCATATTCTAGCGAGTCCAAGGTTGAGAAACCTCGCAATAGACAAAGTGGACAATTTATTATGAAAAAAAAATGTCCCACGACTGTGTCCTTTAGGCTAAATGAAATGGATGATCGATGAAAGTGAATTAGGCTATAAGGTTACATGTACTTTTGTACTTTCACTGGAAATCGAACCCGGGACTATATGCAACAAAGCCACACGCGGTAGCTACTAGACCAGAGGGAAGGGCTATTTTAATATCGAATAATAGGGGTCTATAGTGAAATATGCATGTGCTATAATACAAAAGGCCTGGACTAAAGGTGGGATTTTCAAAAAATGTCAACATACTTATTATACCGTTAGGAGGCAATGATGATGTGATAGGGGAAACGAATATTATGTTCTGTACATCAAGTAAATTTTTCGCCATGGTTATTTTTCTTTATTTAGTAGTAATAATAATAATAATAATAATAATAATAATAATAATAATAATAATAATAATAATAATAATAATAATAATAATAATAATAATAATAATAATAATAAAGTAATTGCATTTTAATTACGTGTTCATTTGTATCTTAGCGACACATATCCCATAACCATGGTAATATATAGTTACGGAGTTTTCTTGTCCTTCTCTTTCTTTGTTGAGAAGGACAAAATGAATCATACACGTTTGAGGTAAACGTGTCATCTGAGCGCCACGGACTTCGAAGAGAAACTGAGAAACGCACCACGCACATGGTTTGTTCTTTCGTCGACAGCCGTCCCGGGTAGGGTATCTTAATGTTAAATGTGGCAACTCATCTCTGTTGATAGTCGTGTTGGGGATGGGTAGTGTGTTCGCAACTCCTATTGGTTGACACTTCCTTGTAGTCTGAAAAATAGTGTTGGGGGTGGGTAGTGTGTTTGCAACTCCTATTGATTGACACTTTCTTGTAGTCTGAAAAATAATGTTGTAAAGTTGAGAACATTTCTCTACATGATGAGGATAGGTACTATAATATTATAAAGCAAGTTTACTGTGAATTTCAGAACATATTTGGAGAATTGCGTGTCTTTTAAGAAAACATAGCATTTACAAATAATTTTTAAGAATTGAAAAAAGACTCTAGATTATTTTCAACAACTATTTTAATTTCATACAAATTTACTACATACAGTATGAAACATTTCAAATAGTAAGGACAAACTCAACATCTAACCAACTTTTTATTTATCCAAAGTATAATAATCATAACAGAAATTTCAACAACAATAATAATAACTAATTAAAAGAAGAACGTTTTGTAGAGTTCTTCATTGTGAAGAAAGTTTAAAATGCGTCTTCCCAAAGTGGCTCTTTGTTGAGTTCACCAGTACTACCCGGAATGCTTCATATGTTTAAAATAGTGTATATTAAGCATGTATTGAACGCTAACCAAATTCCTGATATAGCCTGAGACGCCAATTTATAATGAAAACAGAAACAATCTATCACCATATAAAACGAAGTTGAAGGAAGCTGGCCAGTGGCTGCACTGAAAAATATCATTTATTTGCTTGATGGAACTTGAGGAAAGCATCCGGAGAAATCTCAGACAGGATAAATAGGCTTCGGATTTGTACCTGAAATCATCACATTAAGAAAGGAGATCGCTAACACTAGCCTATATTTTTGATTGATTGTTTTTTATTTGATGTTGAGCGTCTCTTTCAGCAGCGAGACAATATGAGACGTGGACCTACAGGTTAATGAGAAATCCGAACTGCATACGCTCCCGCCGATAGCCGCTTAGGCACGAGGTAGCTACTACCCTACATTTCATTTGTTCGATAATCATTTCCCTTTTAACATCTCGGGTTTTCCTTGCATTCCTGCAAGTAGCATATTTCCAAGCAGGTTTTCTAAAGGGAATTCGAAGGAACGAATAAAATCTCGTATAATTATTACATTTCTATTACAGTTCTATTTTTTAAATAAGGATTCATATGTTCTGGTGTATATATATGGGGAAGGGAGGGTAAGTTGACGATAGTAAGCTTCTATGCAGGTTTTGTCAGCCTTGTGTTGATGAAATGTTTCGATTTTATGTTCACGGCAATTATTAGACTTTCGTTTTACTTTGTTAATTGTTTGATGGTTTTAAATTCAAAAGTTACGATGATATTTCACTTTTATTGACCCCATATCATTTTCGTCATCTTACCCTCCTATGCGGGTAAGATGACTTCCATAGGTGGGTAAGATGACGAGACATAAAACGAGAACAGAACTGGACTGATTATTGTATTTCAAACGCAGTATTTTGCAGAATACACAAATAATAACATGAATAGAAGAATATGAACACAAGCGCAATGTGATTTCAACCACAAAAGTCACAGATGTATGCTTTGAATTTTGCTTCTGTTACAGACAATTCAGTACAAGCAACATGGGCCCAATTCTGACACACATTACAAGCGAACCACGTTTCACTTTTACCATATTCATTACATACTACACACACTTCTTCCCCCAAAACATCGGAGTCGTCGTCTTCGTCCATGTAAGTCACTGATATAGAAGAGTCAGAGGAGTCGACTGAATACATGTCTTCTTTGTATACTACGGAGATGTGTCTTTTCGTTTCCGTGTTCCTTTTTTCTGGTTACGCATATCTTCTTTTTGGCTTATTTCCCGGCTTTCCTTTCTTCGAGAGTTCTTTTGACAGGACTGCTGGTGATAAGCAACGAAGGCAGCTTCTTTCGCTGTTTCCTTCCTTTGTTAACTGCTTTATGAAGAAGGATAGACCTTGTATGATTTCGCATTTGAGGGTCCAGGGTCTGCATGAGATGGTCCGGGTTCAAAAATGGAAGAATCGGGTTCTGCAAGTGTTGATGCAGGTTCAGAGTGTATTTGGTTAGATTCCGCAAAGGAAGGAGACAATTTTGGAATAGAAGGTTTCGGTACTGATACAGATGATGCAGATGCTGAGTTAGACATTGTAGTTGTTGAATGTTCCGTGGCTTTTATTTCAGTTGCTGCGGTCGCTGTAACTTCAGGAACATATTGGTTTTCGGTTGATAATGATGGCTCGAAATCAGTATAATTGAAAATCTGAAAATTTAATGGCACTAACCCTGTAGCACGGAAACCCTTTACTGCGTGACTGATCGTGGCCACCCTACTATATGCCACATTGAATGGCAGTAACATTCTTTATGCTGATTCTCTCACCTTGAGGAGCCATCAAGTAGTCATCACAAGCACGGCTATATGCAGTTTTCAATGGACCATACAGAGCAACATCCGAAGGCTGCATCCGGTGGCTTGTGTGCGGAGGAAATCCTAAGAGGCTAATATGATTTCCTCTGCACACGTTAACTGCCTGTAAGGTAATATGGGATGGGACTCATTCCAGATACCCGCAGAGCCAGGAGGAGCATTGTTCAAAAAGTGTTCCTGCATACGCACCTTGGAGAAAATAAAGAATGGTGAGACGTAGTTGCCAACAGCACTAAAACGACAACCCACAATTCACACCTCTTTCAGCAGAAGAAACTTTAATTGCTCTTCGATTTCCTTTTGAACTTAATACGTTTGGGGTTTTCGTGGGTACAGTTGAACAGCCCGTTTCATCCATGTTAAAAATCTGATGAGATTCAAAGTGTTTCTCATTTAAAACATCTTTATAGACATTAAAGAATGATTCAACATTTGTTTTGTTGAAAGCAGCTAGCCTCCCTGCAGATGTAGTTCCGCTTTTTGCAGAGAGTAATGAAATTTATTTATAAAGGTCTTGCTGAAGTCCTTGCTGGCCTTCTTCTTTTCTTGGTTGAATCGGTGAGGAATCTTCATAGTCTCAACCTAGTCATAAACTATTCTTCCAAATTGCTCCCTTGTTAGGCTTACGCAGCTCGGGCAAGATGACGAATTCGCCATCTTGTCCGCCTATTTGATTCGTCATCTTACGCGAAACAGCCATTTTTTATTGCAAAAGAGACAAATCTGTCATCAAGTTATTTCTGAGTTACATTGAGCTATTGATGTAATTAATATACTACATTGTTTCGAAAAAACAGAAATCATGTCCTGGGGACTTACCACAATAGCTTCAGACGTTATTTTCTGACACCAGAATCTTACAACGAACCGACGTGCAAACAGTCAAACCACTCCTGGTCAACTGGAACACGGCCGATTGGAATAGTTTCTATCTCCCAACACGTGTGGCACTAGTGCCTTCCGAACCGCATGAAGGCTGTGTTGCCATATCACTTCAGGATTCTGAAATTGACAATTCGTCATCTTAAACTCCTCGTCAACTTACCCTCCTTTCCCCTATATATATATATATATATATATATATATATATATATATATACTATGTGATCAAAAGTATCCGGACACCCCCAAAACCTTCCTTTTTCATATTAGGTGCATTGTGCTTCCACCTACTGCCAGGTACTCATTATCAACGACCTCAGTAGTCATTAGACATTGTGAGAAAAAAGAATGGGGCGCACCGCGGAACTCATAGACTCCGAACGTGGTCAGGTGATTGGGTGTCACTTGCGTCAGAAGTCTGTACGCCAGATTTCCACACTCCTAAATATCCCTAGGTCCACTGCGTCTGATGTGATAGTGAAGTGGAAACGTGAAGGGACACGTACAGGCTGACTTCGTGTGTTGACTGACAGAGACCGCCGACAGTTGAGGAGGGTCGTAAAGTGTAATTAGCAGACAGCTATTCAGATCATCACACAGGAATTCCAAACTGCATCAGGATCTACTCCAAGTACTATGACAGTTAGGCGTGAGGTGAGAAGACTTGGATTTCATGGTCGAGCGGCTGCTCATAAGACACACATCACGCAGGTAAATGCCAAAAAACGCCTCGCTTGGTGTAAGGAGCGTAAACATTGGACGATTAAACAGTGGAAAAACGTTGTGGGGAGTGACGAATCACGGTACACAACGTGGCGATCCGATGGCAGGGTGTGGATATGGCGAATGCCCGGTGAACGTCTTCTGTCAGCGTGTGTAGTGTCAACAGTAAATTTCGGAGGTGGTGGTGTTATGGTGTGGTTGTGTTTTTCTTGGGGGGGGGAACTTGCACCCCTTGTTGTTTTTCGTGGCATTCTCACAGCGCAGGCCTACATTCATGTTTTAAACACCTTATTACTTCCCACTGTTGAAGAGCAATTCGGAGATGGCGATTGCATCTTTCAACACGATCGAGCACCTGTTCATACTGCACGGCCTGTGGCGGAGTGGTTACACAATCATAACATCCCTGTAATGGACTGGCCTGCACAGAGTCCTTACTTGAATCCTATAGAACACCTTTGGGATGTTTTGGAACGCCGACTTCGTGCCAGGCCTCACCGACCTACATCGATATTTCTCCTGAGTTCAGCACTCCGTGAAGAATGGGCTGCCATTCCCCACGAAACCTTCCAGCACCTGATTGAAAGTATGCCTGCGAGAGTGGAAGCTGTCATCAAGGGTAAGGGTGGGGCAACACCATATTCCCCATGAGTTCCAGCAGTACCAATGGAGGGTGCCACGAACTTGTAAGTCATTTTCAGCCATGTGTCCGGATACTTTTGATCACATAGTATATATATATATATATATATATATATATATATATATATATATATATATATATATATATATATATATATATATATCTTATTATTTTAATGAAAAATCGTATTTTCGTTCTGAGTGCAGATTGTGGGTAATCCTTTATCATGTAGGACATTCTTTCATTTTATCTTACAAAAGCAATAAAACACAAAGTGGAAGATAGGTAGCTACACAGAAACACGAAATTCAAATCAAATTAAATCTTAAATTACTATAAACACAGCGTCTTTATTTTGACATAACAAAATCCTGTTGTTCGCAAAATCATTGAATTGTTGTAAAATATCATGCACTTACTTAACTACTCCAGAGAAGCAATATACTCCATTGTGGCTGAATGATTGTCTTTTCATATTGTTTTAATAGGTAATGGATTGACTCCTTAAGGGAGCTTATGTTTTCAATCCTACGTTAAGCTGCCTGATGATACTCGCTTGCCTTCCCTTGCTATAACGCTGGCTCAGTTCCTTTTGTAGCTAAAAAACAGATTTTGTTGAAGCATACTAAGTGAAAATAAAAAGTTACCTATAGATTAAGAGGGTTTAAAAATTTTAGGAATCAGTTTTATTCATAACTTACTGTAGAACACCCTCGTGTCTATGTGGATAATGTACGCGCCTGTGGCGCTGGAGGCCCTGGTTCGAATCCCGGCAGGAGTTCATGTGGTTCGGATCCCAAGTTAAGCTGTAGGTCCAGGTCCCACATACTCTTGCTGCTGAAACGGACGCTAAACTCAAATTTTAAAAAATCATATCATAACCAATTGTACTTATATTTATTATTTATAGATCTCCTCATTGTTCAGCCGACAAAGAAAAGGATATATTTCTTGAGTGCGACTCGACAATGAAAGGAAAAGGAATAACATGCACACAAGAAAATTAAACATTTTTTCTTTCTGCATTAATAGCACAATATAATTCTTATAAGAACACTAACTACTAGAGTTCATAAATTTGCAACACTGTTTTTAGTTTGCATATTTTCCGTCTATCTTGTCATCTTTGGCGCACTATACCAAGTGGTCCATTTGCGCCGTGCAATAGTGAAGTTCGACAACCAACCATACAGTGAAGTAAGCTGGGTTGCCTAAATCCGAGGGTAAGCTGCTTACAAAAGCACTTTGTCTTCGTATAAAACATATATCATACATTTAAGAATTATATTGGAGGTATAATGCGAGCCCCTTTCGGCGATACTAAAGGTAAAAGATTATATTCATATAGCATATGAGACGTGGAGGTTGTTTAGAAATTATTACTGCTCCAAGAAACATATACATTTAACAACAATCTACCTTTACGGTAAATGAATTAAATGAAAGAAAGAAGAAAAGGAAAATAACCCAAACGTCCGAGTCAAGAAAATTGCTATAAGACAGATTACGTACCGTATTTCAACAATTACTCCATGACGAAATATCTGTTGTATCAATCGAGCGTTATTGTTCATAATTAAGTCTAGCCGAAATTCTGAATAATAAACTAGCAATTAGTAATCAACGCACTTATCTAATTTCTTCATTAATTAAACAAAAAATATTATTTTAGACAATCTAAACTACACCTATAATTTCCAATTAGCAGACGACCGCGAATTACCATCAAAATCATCATTTAATAAGATATCTTCCATCTAAAATAAATAACATCTTTCTACATACCTAAATCTTCGATTCCAACTTAATCATGAAATCCCTTGATTCATTTAACTGACTTAATCCACATATCCCAGATAATAGCATCAAACATATCAGTATGAACATTAGGAATACAATTAAGTCATATAGAAACCAACTTATCTATTTAAAAATAAGATTACACGATCGTAATTTGCTGTATGTTCTAAAGTAGCATGCACACCGAAGCAAATTTTAGAGAATACTAGCATAGAACATTTGGAAAACATTCGTTGATGTTCATTTCCATTCCATACTGTAAATCCCGTGTGTAGTTTATACCACGAACAACTTGATTTTAATCAGTGTTGTGATAGACAGCTGTCGAAATATCACACACAAGAGTCTAAAATTGTACGTTGTTTCATACGTCGAATTTTAAATAATCTATAGTATACTATGTTGAACATTTATGTTCATCCCACTTGCGAATAGTAATTATACTCGTATGTGCACACGATATAGGAGCTTAAACGAATTGTTTTAACACAACGTAGGAAGACAATAAATTAAGCTAAATTACATAAAAATGCACATAATTTGGTATTATAGAATTATACATACACGCACCAAAATTGTATGCCTGGACATTAACCTAGACACACACCTCAACGGAAAGCGGATGTTTTATTCGTTGTGGTTCGTTCGCTTATCTTCTCTACTGTTCGGTTCGGTGTAAATGCGACTGAAAAACCATATATACATATGTACATATATATATACTACCTCTATTTAACCGTCTTCCAAAACGTGTATTCACCTGTGTTTAAAATAATTTAGACCTATATTTCGAATTAACAAAACATTTCACACTGACAAATTACTAACCAAATCAAAATTACGAAACTGAATTACATATTCTATTGTTTCGTGTACTGCTAATCAGTCGTTAAATCATATCAGTGAATCATTATAGCAATTAAAATAACAATAATAACATTAGAAATGGCCATACTTTTGTGTGATGCCTATATTCCATCTCATAGGGTCTACCAGCTTATAGTGACTTGTACGTCTGTAGTTGTAATTTAGGTTTATTTCTAGAGACACGTTCCAATGTGAAACTGATAAAGCAAGACAAAAGTTTTTGTGACATTATTCGTAATATAAGTGTTCAAAAGGTTGTCTGTTAAGCCTACTGAATTAAACGTGCCTGTGTATTGGCATGTCCTCTTCGAAGCATCGCTGGTGCCACAGGGACACGTGCGTGAATAATTCTTTGTTGTAGAACCTCACAGCTTTAAGATTCCGCTTTAAACCCTTGCTCCTTAATGTAGCCCACAAAAAAAAAAAAAAAAAAAAAAAAAAAAAAAAAAAAAAATCAACAGGGGTTAAATCTGTGGACCGTGGTATCTACGCGATAGGACTCGCACGACTAATCCATAGTTCAAGATACATTGCAACAAGATATTGTCGTACTGGGAAAATTTGATATGGTCCCTTATTTTCGCGATTATACCCGTCACTCCTGTCATTCTTCTGATCCGTGTAGTTCTTTTCCTCTTTTTCCGGATTATACCGAGCATGCGTTTTTCCATGCTTCTTTGTATAGTCTAAAGACGGTGAGTGCCTGATTTTATAAGTGTCCAAGTCTCCGATTTAACCTGAAAACAGGTAGAATACATTCCTTAAACATTTTCGTTCCAGGCAAATCTGTATTTTACTTTCCAATGTAAAGTTGTTTCTTCCGAATGCACTCCAATGTAGTTTGATGCATCTGTAGATTTTCCGTCTATAGACCTTCTGCCTCAGGTAAACTTACGTGTTATATTTTTCTAACTGCGTGTCTTCCACTTCTATTTTGACTTCATTGTGAACTTGTTAAACAGCTTCTACGTTTTCTACATATCAATTTTTAACCCAAGTTCCTTTCTTTAGATTTAGCTCTTTTATCATATCTTGAAGTTCTGTGTTGATGTTAGATAAAATAATTATGTCATAGGCGAAATGTAGATGGATCTGACCTTCCCCATTAATATTTATTTTCTTGTTTTCCCAATAGTAGTAGAAAATGGATCGATCTGGAACAGACCTGGCTCATAAGAGGACAACTCACAAGCCACTGAGAAAATGACCACCGTGCACCGTGAGACCACGGCCTTTTACGACCTCCATTTTAGGGGTGTATTCATTCCCTTTTATGAGCACTTTTAAGGGGGTGACCTCGTTCTCTTTTACGACCTCCATTTTAGGGGGTGAACTCATTTCCTTTTATGAGCACTTTTCCAACCCATATGTTAATTACGAACACATAGAAGAACAGATAACACATAACACTACGTAACACACAGCAGAACAGATATCAGATAAGAATATGAAACATAGAAGGGGTGTATTCATTCTCTTTTACGACCTCCATTTTAGGGGTGAACTCATTCCCTTTTTTCAACCCTTATTTTAACATAGGAGATAACACATAAGATTACGAACGCATAAAAGAGAAGATAACACATAAGAGTACGTAACACACATCAGAGCAGATAATACATAGCACAGCTAATAAAAGAACATGGCTTATTTTCAACCCCTATTTTAACATAACAGAAATGACCTTGAGATTATGAACACACAACAGAACAGGTAATACATAGCACAGTTAATAAAAGAACATGGATTATTTTCCAACCCCTATTTTAACATGACAGTGAATACGAAACATAGTGAAGATTAGATAACACATAAGAGTACATAACACAACAAGGGTGTATTCGTTCTCTTTTATGAGCATATTTTCCAACCCCTATTTCAACATGCCAGAGACTACGAAACATGGCGGACATAGCACAAGGGGTGTATTCATTTTCTCCACCTCTAATTGAACATAGCAGAAATTACACTGAGAGTACGTAACACACAACATCCTCCATTTTAAGGGTGGACTCGTTTTCCAACCCCTATTTTAAGACAATGAATACCTATGTAACATAGCGATTGGATACGCTCTTTGAACCGATTTGGATAAAACTAGGCATATGGGGGTTTTCGACCATGCTGAGTACGAATATCATACCATTTTAGGGGTGAATTCGTTTTCAACCCCTATTTTAACATAACAGAAATGACATAAGAATACGTAACATAGCAGTGGGCCTATTTTTCCACCCTTATTTGAGCATAGTCCATTTTTAGGGTGAACTCGTTTTCAACCCCTATTTCAACATGACAGAGACTACGAAACATAGCAGAGGTGAACACACAGCAGATACATAAGACTTGTTCCACCCTTCCAACCCTATTTGAATCCATCATTTTAAGGGGTGAACTCGTTCCCTTTTATGAGCATATTTTCCAACCCCTACGAACACATAGCAGAACATCAGACTACGTAACATAACGAACATACAGCAGAGCAAATTGAACTCGTTCTCTTAAGGGGTGAACTCGTTCCCTTTTTCAACCCCTATTTTAACATAGCAGAAATTACATAGCACAGCTAATAAAACTTAACACTACGTAACACACAGTAGAGCACATAACACTTTTTCAAGGGTGTATTCATTGCATATTTTCTTTTACGGGGGTAGCAAGACCCCCAACCCTCCTCCTTTCTCATCCAGGGCTTGGGACCGGCAATGGCGGAGTTTAAAAAAATAACATCATCATACTCTCATAAATGAATAAAGCATAATATCATTAGCATCAATAGTAGTGAGTGAGAATTTGTTTAAAAAATCCTGCATCGAATAACCAGATGCACGACATGCTAAATATAGGAAACAGTAATGTCCACAAAATTGAGATAAATCACCTTGAATACGTCTATTATTCCATGTATAATACAGACAGTTTCGTTTTAAAAACCTTATATGATGTTGTATATAGGGAGGTATACCATAGCTATCGAAATACTCTCCCACACACATATTAGATATATAAACAGCAACCCAATGTTCACCAGGCTTATCACTAGAATCAGTGTTTATAATTATGGCGGCTGGAAATGTATGAATAAACAAAGGTAACTCATCGGCGGCATACACACCAATAAAATGATCTTTAGGCAAATTTTGTTGTAATGCTTCATAAAGCTCAATTGTATTTAACATTTTTTTCCCTTTAATTAATATATATTTTTCTCTGGAAATCAATTTCTAATTCTGAAGAGAATTCACCATAAATAATTGTTGTTACAGGAGATGGCAGTGCTTCTTTAAAATGAACCTCTAAACGTACACTTCCTTGCCGTTGTGGACTAGTATGAAATGCAGCACTTGCGCTTGAATCAGGAGTTAAATCAAACACCAGTAGAGTATAACCATTAGGATATTCAGCGAGTGAAATATTATTACCTTGATTAGAATAATAAATACCTGAACCTGTAAATAACGTAGAATATGCTTGTACATATAGCTTATTATCAAAATCTGGTTGTAAAGGTTTGAAGGGCATTGGATTTCCATCAACATACAATGTAAAAAATGACATACTAAAATGTTGAAAATTGAATGGATTTGTTTGATAAGTACCATTGAAAGCAGTATTAGTAACAAAACCAATAATAATACGTTTAGGCACTATGCCTGAAAACAGATCTGGAAGTGTACTATCCATAATTCCTTGTGGCAGAGTTTCTGTCTTCACCTGCACTTTTGTTATAGGATATTTTATTCTAAATTTAGGATTTTGTAATACTTTATTTTGTGCTATTTTAACTGCTGGTGATACATCAACCTTTTTCACAAGCAATGTTGCATCTGTAATTACAACTTTTCCATCAGCATCTGCGTCACCCATTAGACAAAATGTAGGTTTAGCTGGAATTAGTTTAATACGCAATTGTACACCATTCAGTAAAAATTTCTCCTGATTGAAAATATCAGCATGAATATAACCCAATAATTCAAATGACTGACTTAAAGCAGTGAGAAGAAAACGTTGTTTAAATCCTACATTAGCATCGGCCACACTGTCCATATGCCCTGCAGTATCTTTAAACCACATTGATGTTTGAAGATGCGTTGTTTTAGCTTCAGCATTATAATTTAGTAGTTTTTCAATATACGATCGATATGGATATGTATGTGAAGAGTAGGAAATAATTTGATTATTTAAATATAATTGCACTTCACTGAACATTGCATTGAGAAAATCATTTACAGGGCCGATTTTCTTATCGGCAGAAGTTAAATTAGAACCATCTGATTTAGTAATTTTACATTTAACATATAACATTGTGTGCGGTAAGTCAATATAGTCATCCCCATGACCGGGGACTACAAATTCTATTGGTGCATTATCAGCTATTGAAGCCACAGGTTTATATGGAACTATTTTATTACCTATAATACTGGTTTGAGTGGGTAAACCAGCAAATAAATCTAATTCTGATTTCATACACTCACACTGCATTTTTCTTCTCTTTTCTTACTATTAATATTCACACATGGTAAAATTTACAATACCATATTACGTCTACGAAAATGTAATTTTACACATACACTGCCATATTGGAAAGGAAGTGGATTACCTGTACTATCTCTTAAATCAATAATAATTTGATCAAATTGTTTACGTTGCACAGTGACATAATGAGGATTATCAAAAATATGTACATTATTAATACCATGCTCTGTAATATTTGTATTTATAATACGTAACAATGGAGCTACGGTGTCACCCACCATTTGTGGTTCTACAATATCACTGTAAATATACATAAGTGTAGGTAGTGCTTTTTGTAAATCAGGTGGATAACGAGCATGATGAACAACTGCAATATCTTCTTGTTGAATATGATCAAAACCTAGTATTCTGGCTAGTTCAGGAGATAGGCGTACTTGTATATGCTTCTCTTGATCTTTTATTACTCTATTAACCTCAATTCGTTTCACTGATGCTTTGACTTTTAATTGTAAATTTAATATATCACTTTTATGATTAATTTGAGATAGAATATCATCAACATGATAATAGTGGCCTGGTAAGATTTGAGTTATGTTCCAGTTTTTTGTATTTATGAGACGGTAATAAATATTATTTGTATATTTGGAAACATTCTGAAATGAACTTGTATAATGCACTTCAACAACAGCTGTTTCCCACACTCCTTTCTCCAGTACAATAGGTTGATATAATTTAGTAGTATAACAAGCAAGAGTATTTTGAGGAAAATATTTCATAGAACTATTGCTAGGAAGTGTGAGATAAAAACTATCACTTTGTTCCATAATTAATCAATCAATCAAAAATATCTTTGGATCTTTTTATCCGTTTCACACCAGCACCACCACTAAAATGAACTTTCTTTCTTTTTCGTCTTCCAGATCCTTCCAACACCTGATTTAATTTATTTTGAGCTTTATTTTTTAAATTTGTTTTAGCTTCTTGCCATCGATCATGCAAAGACTCTTCAATAGGTCTATTATTATCTAGTACATCTCCTGCTACATTAATTCCTGTACGTATCAATTCTTTACCAACAGTTTTTGCACCTTGTTTTAATAAAGGAAATACAGTACGAAATAAACCTCCTAGTAAACTACCAATGCCATAACCTTCTTGATATGGTGTACCTCTATACACATTATAATCACCTCCTGCTTGGTGTATGTAATAGTTGAGGTAGGGCTCATTCATCTTTCTTTCTTTCTATATACTTAAAAATAACAATAGATTACAATAGAATATTATTATTATTATTATTGCTTATAAGTACACCATTTGAGTTTACGGGGTGGAGGACCATCTTCTTCTTCGTCTTCTTCTGTAAGTTTTCTAATATAATCTATTCGTTGAGGATTACCAATGTACTCTAAAGGTATATTGGCTTTTGCTAATAATGTAGCAAAAGGTTTCCATCCGGCAACTGAAATATTTTTCTTACGACATCTAACAAAATCGGATATCAAATCCACTATATTTGCACCTGGAATTAATTTATTATTAATATTCACATTTCCATTATCGTCCCATTGAATATTTGGATTTTGTTTCAATTTACGTAATAAAGGTCTCGCCTTACGTTTACAAATTTCAGGAAGAGTAGATATTATTTCATCCTCCTCCTCCTCCTCCTCGTCCTCTGGTTCTTCTTCCTCCTTAGTAGTGGTAGTGGTAGTTGCTGTTGTTGTTGTAACTGCTACCGGTTTTTGAATAATATTTAAATATTTTTGTAAGACTTCTCTATATCTTGTCCATTTTTCTTCTGCATTTAAACTTTTATTATTTAAAATTTCTTTCATTTCATCATCAAGATTAGATATCGTTTGATAATGATGTAATTTTTCTGGTGAGATTAAAATAAGTTTTTGTGCGTTTTGCATAATTATTTAATTAAACTAGATAGTATACCTCCAATAATAGGTGCAAGCAATGCAGTAAGGAAACCACCTTTTTGTATAATTATTCGTTTTTTCTTTTGTTTTAATGACGGACCTTTTTTCACCAAATATCTCAGTTCCTTTTTATATTTTTTTAGCTTATTTATCTCTGTTTTATTTAATGGAACATTTCCTTGTAATACGTTATAGGAACATTCACAAATAGAGCGAATTAAATCAGGATCTGCATTTTGTAAAATTGCCTTACGTGCTTTCGGTTTTGACTTTGCTAAAAGTTTTAACAAATGTGCATTTTCCTTACTAATCATTTTTTACGGCTATTAAAGCACAAATAGTTGTTAGAATATAAACCATATTACAATTATTATTTTTTTACAGGTACATAAACATAATTAAAAGAATCTGTTGGAAAGATATTTGTTCGAACTCGCTGCTCATCAGGAGTATTTTGTTTTAAATCAAAAAGTAAATAACCATGTGCAATTCGTGTTGCATCTTGATATGCTTCTTGAATAAATTTTGTATTACCTGGATACAATTGTCGTGCGAGATAATTAATTTGAGCTTGGTCTCTAGGATTTTTAAAACAAACAATATAATGACAATTTAACGAAATATCCCGCATTCCTTTTTGTTGATGAAAAATATTCTGTGTGATAAATATTACACTTATATTTCTATGATGGCTACCCTTAGTAAAAATATCTACAATCCGATGATCACACTCACGCATTAAATCATCAATAATGACAAGATGTGGACCTTCGTGTGCTTGAAATTCATTATTTTGAGGTAAACCTTCTTTAAACGTACAGTTTGAAAGAGTATCATACAACGGTTGCCATTCACCATAACACCATACAATATTTTTAAATAACTTGCTATAATGGTCAAGAAATGTTTTAACAAAATATGATTTTCCACAACCTGTAGGACCTGCTACCATACATGTAAAAGGAATTTTCCATTCCATCTCTATTACAGATATTGTGACGACATGCTTCACCTATAAATTCTTCTTTTCTCTTTTTTTACAATATAGTATGTTTTAAATCAATCCAAGAATTTTCACTTTTTGGCAGACCTAACCATTTCACATAGGCCTTATTATTTTTCTTTCGTAACACTTTTTCAATTAAATATGTGTTTGGAAATTTTGTTAATTGTAATTCGTGTCCGTAAAATCTTCCTTCAATAGGTTTATTATTTGAGTCTACTAAGTGATATGTCGGAGGATTAGTGAAGAAAACTTTAGCAATTCGAAAAATTTCTGTACTCCAATTGCGTGTAAAACCTCTATCAAAACCAGGACGCTTAAGTTTACTAATTCTTACATATTCACCTATCTTAAATTTACTTTTTCTTTTTATCACAGAAAACTTTTTGCAATAGATGTTTGTCAATAGATGTTTTTCATTTTCTTTTTTAACAGCGTCGATAGGTTTCATTTTAATAGTGGAATGAATAGTATTATTATATTTATGTAGTAATTCCGGCAGAATGCCAATCCATTTATAATTTCCCTGCAGTGTAAATTGTCTCCACATTATGTTACGTAACGATCTATTAAATCTTTCAATAATACTTGCTTTCACATCACTGTACGTGGAATAATGTTTAATGTTATTTTGGTTCATCGCCTTCTGAAACTCTGAATTATAAAATTCTCGACCCCTGTCAGTTTGTAAAAATTTAGGGTTTTTGTTCGCTTTTCTCAGCACTGTTATAAATGCTTGTGTAATTTCTTTCCCAGTTTTATTTTTCACAGGAATAGCCCAAGCATATTTAGAGAATGTATCTATCACAGTTAATAAATATTTGAAATTTCGATTAATTTTTGCTAGACCTTTCAATTTTCCACTATTCATTTCAACTAAATCAGCTTGCCATAAATCATGAATCCCTTTCGTTATAACAGGTATTCGAGGATAGTTTCGTCTTGCACTTTTATGTAATTCTGCAACTATTTGTTCTCGAACTGATTGTGACATTTTTTTTTAATACTAATATATCCCCAAAAAATATATCATATTTATAATATACAAATCGTACATTTTACATCTTTATTATTATAATACCCCCAAGGAACAGTGTGTATATTACAATTTAAAATTTTTCTTTTGTCATCATACGGATCTAATGCTAATTTTCTTACCTGATTTGTTGTTAAATTATGGTATTTACTTTTAATTTCAAATTGTGTTTTATGGATCGTTTCGTTTTTAAATATACATGATTGATAATCGTCAAACGTAATTTGTTCTTTAACTATATTTTTCTTGATCCCTTTACATTTTTTCAATTCTTTATTTTCACCAGTTTTTATAGCATAATTTTTTGCTCGTAACCCAACATATTCAATCATAGGAACTCCACCTAATTCGTCTTTCATTTTACCCAAAACGTGTTTATTTTTTGTGCTATATAAAGAATTATTTTCAGGATAATTTGAGGTGTCAAAATACTCATTCATATCTTTTATATCGTTATAAATATTGTTAGTTTTAATTTGGTAAATGAAAGAGTCAGTATCCATATATGCAATTCTAATTTTATCTCCATATCGCGGTTTCATTATATTATAATGGAAGTTATACATTGCTAATTTGGATAATTCTAAAACTGTTGCTCCTACGTAAATTGGTTTATTAAGGGTTACCGATTTTTTTACCATATGAAACAATGCCAAATTATCAGCCAATTTTACCCAATTTTGAAACTGATTTTGCGCTACTAATTTTTTACACTTTTTTTCATTGTTAATTAATTTTATATCAATTCGTTTTCGTACATTCTCCATTGTCTTTCCGTATACAGAATTATTTAATAACTTATAGAAATCTTTTTCAAATTCAATTGTAGCATTTGCACGGCGTTGAGTATTTTCCTGTATATAAGATGCAAGCCATTTAGATTGACGAAACCATAATATTTTATGTACTTTTACCAATATTAAACCTTGTTTTAGATAAAATTGTAATACTCTATAATGCAAAATATAATTCGATTTCGATTTAAGTGTCAATAGTAATTTTGAATATTTACCATTCGGTGGAACTTCATTAGTTGGAGCACACGGAAAATCAGAATGGTATTCGTGTAAATCAGTTGGATACTCTAAATCCACTTCTAGAAAAAATCCCCATTCACTATCCGTGGGCCAATTGATAATTTTATGTTTGTCTTGCCAATTGTCAATTTTATCCTCCCACCGAAAACCACCATATGGTAAATAGTCAATCATTGATAGTCCGTACAGATTGTTCATGTCAATATACAGTAAATAAGATTTTTCTTTTTCCGCATCAAAATCATGTACGTAAGGATTATTAGCTTTGGCATATCTTAACACAGCTTGAGTAATACCTCCGCGAATCGATTTTTCTACAAACATATACATATTGATATCTGATAAAAGTTCAAGTTCAATTTTTGTTCTATATAACATGGCTTGCCATGCCAACCCAGGTGCAGTAAAACAATTAATCGGATCAATACAAAAAGCATTTAAACATGTCTTTCTAAAATTATCCAACACATCTGCTGTGAGAAGTACATCACATTTTAAATATAGATCGTGGTAGTCCCTTAAATTTTCACATTTAAACACACGCCAAATCAGTTTTGCATATTGATAATCAGTCTCGGAAATTTGTGTTCCATTCAATTTGCTACTAAACGCCTCTCTTCCAGGAAATTCAGTTTCTTTAAATGTATCTAAATTTGTTATGTATTCATAAAAATAAATTCCCTTACGGAGAATTAAAGGAAACTTTTCATCGGAAAAATATTGCTTTGTATAGACAAATTGCTCAGGTTTTAATTTTGACACCAAATTTTCGAGACTATACGGTAGGAATTTAAATAAGTCTACAAAACGTAACTCGATAGGTCTACCATTAAAATTAAAGTGCTTAGAGAATGTTATGTATTTCTCAGTGCTTTCAGCAATTACAAAAATATTTCCAGGGGTGCAACCTAATTCTTTCACAAATAAATGTGCATCATACCCAGACAAATTATGGAAGAAGACAGGGATAAAATTACTTTGACGCTTAATTTGTAAATTACACTTGTTGCATACCGTGGCAATAAATTGACCAGTTAAATGGTTATGATGTTTAACTTTTCTATTGTCACTCGTATATTTACTATCGCAAACCGAGCATTCAGTGGATAGGTTAAACTCCTGTAACTGAGAACTATTTAATGGTATTAATGGTTTTTCTTGATCTAATATGTTTATGATTTTTCTTAATTCATTCTCCATAGCAGACATAAACTTCATCGATACATTTTCTCCCCGATAAATAACTAAATCTGATTTCATATAGTTGTTACTCCAACATACAATATAACCAAAACTGCATGGTATATGTTGGTGAATTTGTACTGTATGAGATCCACTTTGTTTATTTATAGGTTTTAATAAACTTTCCATATCTGCAATTATTATCACATCATTCTGTAATAACAATTTCAATTTTCGAAATTTTAAAACTTCTCCTTGTTTCGGCATGTTAATTTTGGTTGGAGTGTGTTCTTTACATAATTTGTCATGTTCATCTAATTTTGATTTGTTATAAAAAGATATTAAACATCGTCTACAAATAAATGTTTGATGACTACCTAACTGATGTCTGACTAAACCATTTAAATTTGTAATTAAACAATAATGAGAGTTTACATATAATAAATCAATATGTTTACCTACAGCTGTGTTTTCGCTTATATGTAATGGGAAAATAGTTTCATGATCATAATTAATGTCATATATATTAATGGAAATTTGTTCTTTAGGAAATACGGAATTATACATATGTTCAAATTTGCTTATGTGTGCTATTTCGACTGGAAATTTTTCAAATAACGGTAATAAAGTATTACTATATTGTATGTAATTATTCACACGATGTGGATTATCTTTTGTGGGATGCAATGCAGCCAGAATACTATACATAAAACTTCTATTATCGTTATTTTGAATATTTAAAACACATTTTGTGGATAAAATCCATTGAGGCAATTTTATATGACTCTTCAATAACGCATTGATATTTTTTATTAGACAATAATGAGAGTTTAAATATAATAAATCAATATGTTTACCTACAGCTGCATTTTCGCTTATATGTAATGGGAAAATAGTTTCATGATCATAGTTAATGCCATATATATTAATGGAAATTTGTTCCTTAGGAAATATGGAATTATACATATGTTCAAATTTGCTTATGTGTTCTATTTCGACTGGAAATTTTATATTGGTTTTTTCAAATAATGGTAATAAAGTATTACTATATTGTATGTAATTATTCACACGATTTGGATTATCTTTTGCGGGATGCAACGCAGCTAGAATACAGTACATAAAACATCTATTATCATTATTTTGAATATTTAAAACACATTTTGTGGATAAAATCCATTGAGGCAATTTTACATAAGTTTTCTCTTTATGACTCTTCAATAACGCATTGATATTTTTTATAAGACAATAATGACTGTTGGAATTTTCTTCACAATACAGTAAATCAATATGTTTAAATACATCTGCATTTTCGCTTATATGTAATGGGAAAATAGTTTCATGATCATAGTTAATGCCATATATATTAATGGAAATTTGTTCCTTAGGAAATATGGAATTATACATATGTTCAAATTTGCTTATGTGTTCTATTTCGACTGGAAATTTTATATTGGTTTTTTCAAATAATGGTAATAAAGTATTACTATATTGTATGTAATTATTCACACGATTTGGTTGTTCTTTTACTGGATGCAACGCAGCTAGAATGCAGTACATAAAACATCTATTATCATTATTTTGAATATTTATAACACATTTCTTTTTGGATAAAATCCATTGAGGTAATTTTATAAAAGAAGAAGCGGAAAGCGGATCATATTTACTGATTTTAATTTCTAAGTGATGGTTTGGTTCAGAACATAAAGACCACCCTGATTTCTTAATAGCCCTATTTTCTTGTTCAACTAAAATTTTATTAAATAATTTTTCTATTATAGAATTCACATCTGTACTCGGTAAAATAATTTCGTTACCACTATTTACAAAGAATCGACATGTTTCTAAATCTACTGGTTTTACAAAAGTTGTACCCAAAGAAAAATTTACTTTAAACGATGTCTTAGTTTGTTCTTGTTGTAATATATCTAAACAGTCTTTTATTTTATTATTTAAAAAACATCCACTATCCTCATTTAAATCAGTATCACATTTTAAAATAAATTTTTTTAAATTATTATTAAATAGAGTATCAGAATTGATAGTAGTTGATTTAACCTTTTTTGTTGCCATTTTTTTTTAACTAACTCTTCAAAGTTACTATAATAATTTTGAACTGAGTTTTTATAATATAATATTAATAGTATTATTATAAAATGTCTTACTTACAAAAGAAAACAAAACCACACTATTAATAAACCACACTAATAATATAAACGTACACACACAAAAAATATCTGAACTTTACGCTTCAGACGGCACACAGGAAGTGATTACAAGAAAACATGTCGGTCAGTCTTTTATACCTGTCTGATTGCATTGCGCAATATTGCGCAATAGTATGAGTCATGCTCCGGGGATTCCCCTCTTTTTTTTATACCTTTGTGATTGATTACATTACGTTCAGGGATTCCTATCGTTGAATGACAAGTTATTGTCTGTTAAACAGAAAACTAGGTTAAAAATCCGGATGAGTGACGTAATGAGAATTATCTACATATGGCGGAAGTTATTATGTAACTGATAACAAAACACGGAAGTTTCGCATTCTTTAAATAATCATCTCTGTTGTGTTCAATTATAAGTTAAAACAAGTTCACTCCTTAAAAGAATCTTTGCTATAGGGTTCGAATGTATTCTCTGCTATGTTCAAATAAGGGTTGAAAAATGAGAACGAGTTCACCCTTATTTTATTAGCTGTGCTATGTGCTATGTTAAAATAGGGGTTCAATTTGCTCTTCTGTATGTTCGTTATGTTACGTAGTCTGATGTTCTGCTGTTTGTTCATAGGGGTTGGAAAAGGGAATGAGTTCACCCCTTTAAATGTGCTCGTAAAAGAGAACGAATACACCCCCTAAAATGGTATGATATTCGTACTCAGCATGGTTGAAAACCCCCCATATGCCGAGTTTCATCCAAATCGGTTCAAAGTTGGAAAACGAGTCCACCCTTAAAATGTACTCATAAAAGGGAATGATTTGATGTATTCTCTGGTCTGCTGTGTGTTCGTAATCTCAGTGTAATTTCTGCTATATTAAAATAAGGGTTCACCCCTTACAATGGAGGTCGTAAAAGAGAACGAGGTCACCCCCTTAAAAGTCACCCCTAAAATGGAGGTCTATTAAGGGTAGAGAAAATGAATACACCCCCTGTGCTATGTCCGCCATGTTTCGTAGTCTCTGTCATGTTGAAATAGGGGTTGGAAACGAGTACACCCTTGCTATCGTAACTGCTATGTTAAAATAGTGTTATGTGTTATCTTCTCTTCTATGTGTTCGTAATTTCTGCTATATTAAAATAAGGGTTCATAAAAGGGAATGAGTTCACCCCCTAAAATGGAGGTCGTAAAAGAGAACGAGGTCACCCCCTTAAAAGTGCTCATAAAAGGGAACGAATTCACCCCTAAAATGGAGGTCGTAAAAGGCCGTGGGCTCACGGTGCACGGTGGTCATTTTCTCAGTGGCTTGTGAGTTGTCCTCTTATGAGCCAGGTCTGTTCCAGATCGATCCATTTTCTACTACTCCCAATTATCAAAACAGAATACACTCTCAAGTAAGTTTGTAAACAGTTTGGGGGAAATTGTATCTCCCTGTCGTATTCCCTTTTCAATTCGCACAGTCTTCGTAGAATCGAATAACAGGAAAGTCTCACTGGCATCTACACAGCTCTTTGCAACGACTTTGATAGAGGTAACTTATACTTGTCTGATCTTTGGAGCAGTTCCCTCACTATTTCGGTATCGCAACTACTAAATCTGGTCTGTTCTCTTGGTTGGGCGAGGTCTATCTCTTTTTCTAGACGACGCGTCAGTATTTTTGTTCATAATTTATTGCCGGAAAGAGACTTGTGGGTCTGTAATTCCCCAGACATGTGTTTCCTTTCTTGTGCAACAATATCATCATAGTACTTTTCCATTTCTCAGAAACACTACCTTCTTGCACCCTAGTATAAAGCTGTGCTAGGTATTTTTACATTCTAATTAGCTTCTTTTAGTATGTCTAATGTTAACTGCATCTTCTCCTGATACTTTTCCACGTCTAATGTTTTTAATAGCGTGTTTAACACCATAAACAATATCAGCTTGAATCATTCTTTCAATTGTTTTTGCTGTGTAATGTTGTAGGACCCAGCACTGTGTTGTACAGTGGGCCACAAAAATTCTTGATGTACAAAGTCCGTGAGTTAGGCAACCCAACTAGCGCCCGCTCCAAGATTAATTACACCTGGTAGAGTAGCTAGAACAGCAGCATGAAGTATGCCCCACCTGTTAAAAGAACAAAGCGTAAAGAGTGTTTCTGTGCAGGAGTAAGGAGGAACGCTGGCTGATGAAATGACAAAAGGGAGTCTTTGGATACTTGTACTCACAGTAAACAGCACAATATCAGAAAAAAATATACAGACACCAGAAGCGCCGATGAGAAGATACCATCTTAAATGAGGACTCAAATGAGGGATTATAAACAAGTTAACTTACTTCAAATGGCTATACCTATATGCGTATCAAATAATATACGGATAGATTATGCGGTATATGTAGTAGGCCATTTTTTTAAATAAGCGCCTTGCGCTGAGTTTTGAAACTATTAACAGTAGTTCTACCTACAAATCAAATAAAATGTGGAACGATCAATCGGGGGAAGAGCCCAGCCTCCAATGAGTATTTTGGGAGTCTAACAGGGCCTGAGCTCCTTGGTTCTGATTGATACGTAATACTACTTCGAAACAACTTTTCCGATTTCATTATTTGTTAAATGACTTTTTAGAATGTTAAATATTTGTATGCAGTAATTTATTTGTAAATATTAAAAATGCAAAATTCGATAACACTCAAACGAGTTAGAGAACTTATCCGTACTAAGCGTTTTTCCGATTAGTTTGCAAATATAACTGATGATTCCTGGTTTGTATAGTATTTGTGAAAATTTACACATTGAGAAACAAGGAGAAAAGGGGAGAATATAGTGTCAATTAACAACAATTTAAAAATGCACGAAATTAACGGATAAAATCAAATATAGAACCATTAACAGAATTAACTCTGTAACCCGTTTTCTCCATTCATTATTTCCTTTATTTTCAGAATTACGTCATCACTAAATTTCTCCACTGGACATTATCTTCGTTTAGCAGCATCCAACTGGAGCTCAGCCTTGTAAATGAAACATAGGAGAAAGTGTAAAGGAAGAGGAACACTTCCCAAGTGTAACACTCCCATTTTGGTACAATATAGCAGGTAGATACTACACATAAACGAATACGTGCTTTTTTACTTTCTGTGAAACAACGGTATTAGAAGGCATAAGCCCCCACCCAAAATTTTAAAGTTGACGTCCGAAAGGTAACAAAAAGTGGACCGAAGTGAATGAAATTGTGTAGAGATATTATAGACATAAGATGAGGGAATACGTGATTCGATTTTTTCTGAGAATAATAATAATAATAATAATAATAATAATAATAATAATAATAATAATAATAATAATAATAATAATAATAATAGTAATAAAATTTTTGAGTGGACCGAAGGGGTAGGTAGCGGAATGGACCGAAGTGAATGAAATTGTATGTAGATATTATGTATGTAAAATAAGGGCTTTCGTGTTCAACAAGTATCCCCAACTGATTTCTTCAAATTTGGCATATCAACAGTAAGCACAAACAGTATAGCGTATTTAATAGTATTTCGGGAGGCGTCTTTAACCCTTACAATGTTTTTCCGCATAAACGGAAAGACGTGTCGATTTATTTCCTATTTACTGTTGATGTGCAAAATTTGAAGCAAATCGGATGCAGACACTTGGGAAACACGACAGGCTTTATTTAACATATACAATACCAACAGACAATTTCATTTGCTTCGGTCCACTCCTTGCTGCGCTACTACGGTAATATTTACTTTTTTCAGACGGGGTCTTGGCCCCCAAAACAGTATTGGGCCAAGGTCCCCTCAGAAATGTACTTTTGATATTTCGTAATCAACGGTTTAGAAGGTCTGTGCCCTGCCCAACTTTTTTAGAGGAAAATACGAAACAGTATTCCCTCATTTTACGTCTACAATATCTGTGCACAGTTTCATTGACTTCGGTTCAGTTCTTCTTGCCTTTCAGCCGTCAACTTTCAAAATTTTGGGTGCGGCTTTTGCTCCCTAAAACCGTTTTCTTGGCATAAAATAAAAAGAAAACATTTATTTCTTGCGTATTGTCACTACACAAAATTTCGGTGCAATTCTTCATGTCCTTTAGGCACTTTCATTACTGAAATTCTGTCATTATCACTTTTGATATTTCGTTATCAAAGATTTGGAGGGGTCCATGCTCCACCCAACCGTTTTTTCCAGGAAAATACGAAATACGTATTCCCTCATTTTACGTCTACAATATCTGTGCACAGTTTCATTGACTTCGGTCCACTTCTTTCTGCCTTTCGAACGTCAACTTTCAAAATTTTGGGTGGGGGCTTTTGCCCCCTAGAACCATTGTTCCACAGAAAGTAAAATGACACGTATTCGTTTATGTGTAGTGTCTACCTACTAAATTCTATCAAAATCGCAGTGTTACACTTGGGAAGTGTCACATGTAAGTCAATTGGTCTTCCTCCTCTAGAAAAATCTACTAAAATATCTTCCTCTCTTCAATTGACACAAAAAAGCGAGCAAGGAAGCACTATGAAAATATCGATCATCAGTCCCGTAGTCTGTGATCAGATGGTTAGCGTACTGGAGTTCTGCTTCAGAGGTCTTGAGTTCTATTCTCGCGCAAGGCAATCTCTTTGTTTTCTCAAATAATAATTTTATACATTTTAGCTTCAATTAATACTTTATTCAAGTTACACACAATACAAATTTCGACATTTGTTTTGCAAACTAACTAACTAACTAACTCTATGGCCTATGGAACCCGGAGGTTCAATGCCGCGTTCACAAAAGCTCTCCAGTAACTTCTATCCTTAGCTAACTGCATCCAGTTTCTACTTTGTATTCCAACCTCTGCGAGATCCATCTTAATATTTTCCTCCCATCTGCGCCTAGGTCTTCCTAATGGTCGTTTTCCGATTGGTCTTCCAGTCAAGACTTTCAAAGCGTTTCTACTTTCTTCCATTCTAGCTACATGACCCGTCCATCTAAGCCTCCTAGACTTGACGACCCTAACAATGTTGGGTAAACCGCATAAACTATGTAGTTCCTCGTTATGAAGTTTCCGCCATTCCCCATTCCCGTTCCTCTTGGATCCGAATATTCGTCTCAGGATCTTGTTCTCAAATACTTTCAGTCTATGTTCTTCCCTCGGACTAAGCGACCATGTTTCGCAACCATACAGAACAGGCATGCTTATCATTTTATATATTTTAAGCTTCAGATTCCTCGACAGAATTCGCGACAACAATGTAATATGCCATTACAGTCTAATGAGATTATGTTTTTAATAGGAGGGTGCCCGAAATTTTTTGCACCGACTGTACCTGACGTTTAACAAAAATTTCTGGCTGTTCATATAATTCGTAATATTGTTTGTTATTCTATTTCAAATTAACATGGAAAACTGTAAAAAATTCATTACGGATTATAGTCGTGGGAATCAATACCTTTATTTATATTTTAAATTAGTTATAAGTCTTGTATATGGATGTGTAAATGGATTATTACAATTCTTACGGTGTCAGTGCTATTTGAAAACATAGGTCCACTATTGGACGGAACTTTCAGATTAAATAACCAATCTAAAATTCGACAGAATTTTCAGGACCACCCTTCACCTCTCTTTTAGATACCTAGGTCCCTGTAAAAACTAGTTTAATCCAGATTTTACCAAATTTTATTCGTTTCAAAGCCCCACCGCCAAAAATGCTTTGTTTTGATTGGATGATAAACCCACGCTATGATATTAGGGCGCAATTATTTCCATTCCATGCCGGGAAGTGTTACTGAAGACACTAGATTCTGATCGTCTAGCTTAAAAGGTCGAAAAGGAGCTAGAAAAGCTGCAAACAAGGTAATATTTGGGATTTTATTAACATGTACAATCACTGGAAGTCTTGAGGAGCCATGAACTATTAAATTTCATAGTAAAACTGGACTAAAAAAGCTGAAATAGTAAGTGCAATATAGTGACGCCATGATTGCATCCACCGATCGCTATGGACAGGATTCCGAAGTAGTGTGATTTCCGTTTTTCTTTTCCTAAAACCGATTCTGAAGATCAGTGTTTTCCCCTGATATTTTTCACCTTCCAATTTTCCTGCTAATTGAGGGTTACAAGACCTGTCCATTATAGATTTGTTTATGTAGGTAGCGAGTGATTTTTTTTTTTACATACATGGCGGCATTTAATTTTGTTGTAGTTAGTATAGTAATCACAATGCACGTGTAAATTTACAGTAAGGGCTCCTATCTGACTCCCAAATTGGGAGTACGGCTTCCAGCAGGATGAGTTGAACATGTAGTTTGTTCCGGGTTCCTGCCCCTTCAGGGCAGGGGTCCTATTGTTAGTTAATACTTCGATACGTCCCCTCCGGGGCATTGATTAAACACTCAAGAATGTGATTCAGTGAATACAAGGGCCAGTTGGCCCTGTTCCTTTCGTTCCTTTTCCTTTCGAGCCGATTTAAAATGGTAAAATATAAATGTTTTCTGTGTATATTTATTAGTATAACATGTATTAATGATAGTGATGATTGGTGTGTATTGGCATGATGTGTCTTGTAGTTTAAGTAGTATGTGTATATTTGTAATGTAGTATCAGTGGTAGTGGTAGTTAAGCGATGAAAGAGTGTGTGAGATAATTAAGTATGGACAGTGTAGTATTTACTATGCGATAAATTGTTTATTATTCCGTCATTAAGTGAACTCATATACAATATTTAAAAGTGAACGTAATATAGTACAGTAATTCCGCGTACAAGGTCACATTCAGTTGTTCAAGGGTTGATTATATCGTCGCTAGCCCCTAGTGTCAAAAGTCCGTACTAACCGCCATTCGCATGTCGATATTCTTAGTGATTTAGTTTCCGTGAAATTGACCTTTTTTCGAAATAAAACCTAGAAGGTATAATTCACAGCCCATAAAAATGTACAGTTAGGTCAAGTGACCCAAAATTAATATATCCTGAAAATTTCAACATTCTGCTTAGTCTAGAAATCGAAATATTTAAGTAAATAAACTATACGTAATTTTTAACAGAAGTCGGGCGATATGATGCTAGCTCTTCGCTTTGAAATTATATTGAATGTTCATTTTTCTTAGTGGCTGCAGAATTTCATAAACATTAAATATTATCGCAGATAATTCTATTTTCAGTGAACATACGTAGGATTTTTTTTCGTTCTTAATAAAGCTACCAGGTATTACATAGTATTGTGTGTGTGGTGAAAGAGTCTTGAGTTCGATCGAGGTTGTCGTGCGGTGATCGGAATGGGAAATGTTTGTAGTGATTATAGATTTTAAAGTGTTATGATGAAATGTGTATATGAGCTGGGCGTAGATAGAGGAAACAGGGTGTTTGTAAAATATAGCGTCGTAGTAAATGAAAAGAATGATGATATGAATATAATATGAATATTAATACGAATATGAATATGAAAGTATATGAATATTGTAGTAAATGAATATAGAAGATAGGACACCCATATAGTTAAATATATATTAGCCCAGTGAATACTTCGCCGCGTGTTGATATATAGATATTGAATAGATACGTGTAGCTACAAACATCTCGGGTTCTGACCCCTGCACCATAATATCACGCGGACCGGAGGGCGATATATAGTCGGACTACGGTAATGCTTTGTAGTTTAATGGGTTATAGTAATAATCAACCATAGTAATACCATCTGATAGAATGGGTAGCATCATATAATCGCGGACTAGACATATTGAATAATAAATTATGAAAAGACAGTAGTAGTTATACAACAGGGCTGTAGTGAATTATATTTTCTGGTCGGTTTTAAAAATAGAATATCCTGCTCCGTGAGATTTTTTTTCACGTTACCTACTCGGGCTAGCTTACAATGTTCATGGAGGCGACAGCTCTGATAGGGTTACAGAATCAAAACAATTAGTTATTGAAATTTATTTCCAGTACCCGGGCATCGACCTCTCCCCCCTTGAATATTTTCGTTTTCTTTTCTTAGTTTTAAACTAGATAGTGATGGAAATTAATCGATGCCTCAGAATTTAGCGCATTCTGCGAATAGGAGCTATCGGTGAAGTTTGGCAATAGAAATCACCGATCCAAAATTCAGTTTATTTAATTTTTTTATTTTGGCAAATCACTAATTAGGGATATCTTAGCTATTACTCTAGTTTCATTACTGTCCTTGAACCTTCTTAGTTCTTCTGAAGGGTCGAATATTTTTTTCCTTACTTAGAGATTTCAAAATTGGGGACGCAGTTACCTGGTCCCTTCCCCCTCTCCTTTTATCCTGCTGGTCTGGGCCGGATACGGGGCTCGGATTTCAATCTTACAAACAAACTCTTGTGGGATTGGGATCTGATGGACACAGAACTTGCATCCTTGGCAGCAGGGCGCCCCCTTGAGTCTACGTATTTGAGTAGACCACCCTTTTGGCATGTTAAGAATATTTTGGCTATGGATTTGTTGAGAGCGAAATTCGACTTCTATCTTTGTAGCGTTAGTTATTTCTCACTTAAGTCTTTGGCGCCCCTATTCTTCGTCTTCCTTCTTCTCTATCTCTCTCTCTGTTTTCATTTCTTCGAGTTTTTTTTAATTTTTCAACCTCCCCCCGATTTTGAACTTGTTGCTTACGATTTATTTAACGTACAACTCTGATCTGAAATTACCGGCTGAGACGTTGCAAGACACGATTCATGGATAGAGTAGATAGTGATTGGGTCCTCCATCACATTTTGACCTATCGCCGAAATGAACAAAGACTTCATATTTGACGACACTTCAATTACGTTCTGTCACCGTCGTCCTCTTAAGTTTTTTTTTTAATCCATTGGTCACTTTCCTTTCTGTTTTGGTTTTCGATTACCTTGTAGTTGATCTGGGCCCAGAAATTGTATTTTGGTTTATCTAGTTATATCTTTAGGAATGTTCTGTGTTACGTGCCTGCCTCACAAAGTTTTTTTTTCATTATTTAAGCACGAATTGATTATATAAAAGCTAAAATTTATAGACGCGCGGTATCAGATAAAAAATTCAATTCTTTTCAAATGTAATGTTGGAAGTCATTTGTTTTCTTGGACAATGTTGCAACCTTTTCAAAAAATTTATTGTTGGGGTGATTAATTTAAATGTGTGCGCATTTATTAGAAATATATATATATATAGAGAGAGAAATGAATACGTCGAAATGTATATGTAATTAGTATGTGAATATGATTTTAAAATAAAAGTATGATATTAAATGTATTATGAATATATGTAAGAGCGCTCGTGTCTGTCCCCCTAAACGTGTATTGGTTGCTATAGTTTACCAGTGAGTTTTCCGACGAATTTAAGAATGTAGATTTTGTCCAGAATGCCGCCGTGCACTCAAGTAATTTTCCTTTTCTTCCGAATCAATGTAAATGATAACCTCTGTAATTATGTAATGGCATGTATTGAAAAGTAACGGCAGGTCTAAACGTAACCCACATCATAACGAATATTATCCCTGAACAACTAACCTAAAATCATTGTGGAAAGTGCACCTTGAATCCTTCTCACCTGCATATGTATCCTGTGACTTGACCAGTTTTTTTTCCATCCTCAATTTGAACCATCATACTCCGTACACCTGTGGAAGATTGTTTTTTTCTTTTTTTTAAATCCGAACCATGTATACAGATATATAAAAGTGATCTAAAGGAAAGGTCTCGTGACGTGTCCCAGTGTTGGATAAGTAACTTGAAATTATTCAATTAATAAGTTTGGAAATAGACCGTCTAAGAGGAGAAACATCCTCTGGTGTAAGTGATTTTCTCGAAATCCCTAGATGGGTAAAAACGTAGCAGTGTGCGATTTCAGATATAAACTGTTAAGAGTTACAAACCAAATATAGTCGATGAATGGTTTTTGTAAACCACTATATATATATATATATATATATATATATATATATATATATATATATATATATAAACACAAACTAAGTTTAATGGAGCGAAATGTTTTGGACACTACGACTAGTGCGTGATTTGTGATTTGAACGCTCAAAATTATTAATATTTTATTGATCAATGTGAGGTAGACACTCATATAAGTTCTAATACATCTAAAAGTTTTTTTTCTCTTTTCTTTCCTCTTTGTCCAATTTTTTTTAAAGTGAAATAAGTGTCTTTTTTGCGTATATCGCAAATCATAATTTTGCTTTAGCATGCCTAAGATATGATACATGTAATTTTTTTTCTTTTCTTTCCATTTGTCAATATGATTGAATATATAAAATTTTACTAAAATATAACACTTTGTACTCTATTAATATATAACCAAGAATTTGTGCTTTTAATATTTTCTTCATAATTATTTGTTTTGTCTTTTCTTTTCACTATGAATGTAATAAACTATTTGTACCCTTGTAGCTAGTTGATTTTCCTTTAAACATATATACACTGTCCTGAGTGAGTGAGCGTGTGAATGCATGATAGATTTAATTTAGGTAATTTTAGTGATATCCTTAGTCATATTAACATCTGTAATATATGTGACATGTTTTAATAGATGGGTTAAGGTAAATAACCTAGGTCATGAAGGACCGCTACTAATGGTTTAAATCGGCTCTAGGAGTGAAACAAAAATAGCAGGATGAGCCTAAATACGACATCTTTCTTCCAGGAAGTTGAAATTCTTATTGATACGATACATAAATTTATATTGAGTTCATAAGTTTGATTTTTTTTTCTTGGCTAATTCATATGTGTGGTCGATCCTAGAGAACAAAGTTCAGATGCTGGATGGTTATCAATCACCGGTTGGAATAACAGTACAAAGAATGATTTCACTTTTCTCGTTTCCAGGTCTAGGTCTGGGCAACCCCACGATCGTGGTGCCTGGAGCTAGGTCTGGGTGGTATGAGGGAACATGTGTCTATTCCGAAGCATTCCAAAATTGATTAGTCGTTAATAACATTTAGAATGATTCATCTTTCAACGACTTTCCCGACCTTTTACTATATTTCCGGAATTATCCAGTAATCTGTTTCTTATTAAAATACCCTATTTCTTTTCTTTCTTCTTTTCCTACCTCCTTCTTTTACCCTTCTACTTTCTCCTCCTTTTTTTCTATTTCTAAATGAAAGAAAACGGAGTCATGATTGAGAGTAGTCGCTATTGGCACGGTCAATAAGTTGTTTAGATGAGTTTTCTTCGGGAATCCGATATGGAATAATCAACAATAACAAGAAAGTTTATTGGAATTTACTTTATTGGAAAATAATCCGGATTTCAATCAGTAGGTGATGTTTCGTAATCGTCCTCGTTAAAGAGAATTAATTTTAGCGACTTCTCTCCTCTACATTGCTCTTTTCTTCGTTTTTTAATTTTTTTTTTTTACGTTTTCTTTCAACAAGAGATTTTGAACCGAAGAATAACACGAATTCCCTGCTTTTAGGCGACATTTTATTCGTCTTCGTGAATATGATTTTCCTCTGTGAACATTGTTTTGCAAACTAGCTTTATAAAGTGGCACTTAGTAATAGGATTATTATGATTAGAGGTCAAAGGATTATTTACAACAAAACCAAACCATTTTTCTTGCAATTTGTATTTTCTTGCAAATTAATAAATTACGGATAAATAATTATTATTTTTATTGAAGTTAAAATGTATGAAATTATTATTTGAGTAAAAAAGTACACATAAAATTGTTACTTTGCGCGCGAATTGAAATTAGGATCTTTGATTCCGGAGGCCAGTACGCTATCCGTATGACCACACAGCACAGACCAGAGAACCCATATTTTCATAACGTTTTAGTTCCCCTCCTTTGCTTATGTAAGTGCTAATTTACGTGTTGTGCATAGCCCCTCCCCGAAAAAATCCTAAATGTGCCACTGTATATTGATATCAGTAGATATATTATGGTTACCACAGTCGTTGTGTAAAAAATGTTCTCGACGCTTCGGGTCTATCAGTGGACAGTTTGTGAATTACAAGAGGATAAGGGGAAATTCCCTTAGGTAATGCTGGATTTATACTGTAACTAGGAGCGTCATTTCAAACGACAGTTGCATGAGAAACTATAACAGTTGTAGCCAACGGCGTCATTTAGGGAAGCAAGAGGGGACAATTACCCCCTCACACAAGAGTTTGCGGAATACATATACTTTATTCAATTGTCTATATAATATACTAGTACAAAACATGAAAGTCTTATATCAGTGGCGCTCTTGCCCCCCTTAAGCAAAGTCTCAAATTATGCCTCTGGTTGTAGCATATACCCAGATTACCAAAGGGAATTTCCCCCTCATATCTCTTGCAATTCGCACTGTCCACAGATATGGATACGAAGCGCCAAGAACATTTTTTGCACAACTACTGTAGTAACCATAATATATCTAGTTACATCAATAAACAGTGCCGTTTTTAAGATTTTGTTTCTGGGAGGTGCCATGCACAACACGTGAATTAGCACTTACGTTTTTCTTTTGGGTACCGACAAATTTTAATGAAATTGTGTATATACGCAATTATTTCGAGGGACCTGAGCCGGATAACCACCCCGTAATAACACCACCGTCAATATATTTACTGATACAACTGATTTGAACATTTTTATTGTTGTATGCATTATAAACATATGCTGAATAAATATTTTACTTGTAGTTACAAATGGCTACTTTATTATTTACAACAAGAAAAATGACTAGAGCGAGACGTTTTGCGCGTAAGTTATAGACATTCCTCACTCTGCCTCTTGCTAACTCAACGCGTTCTATCATTTATGCGGAGAGTCAGAAACTTTAAGACGGTTTTTTGGCTATTGCAGTTTGTAATATTGACACTTTAAATGTGCACCCTACCTCACGAAACGTTGCGCGGAAGTTCATTTAGCAAAGTCTGCTTTTCCCTTGTCAAAAACTTTTGTTCCTACTCGGTTATACACGTCCTACAGTTATTTCCAGTAACCTTGAACAACAGGTGATACTATTTTATCTGATCATAAAACATAAATCTGTCGGTGAAATAATATGAGGTAATATGTGGTATTCTATTTTTATACCGAGTTTCTTCGTGGCTAAGTGGTTAGCGTACACACCTTTGACGTAAGAGAATCGGTTCGATTTCCGTTGTGAGCTCATGTGATTCGGATTCCACGCTAATCAGTAGGTAAAGGTTTCATATAGCCTCGCTCCTGAAAAGAACGTTAAACTGAACGTTAGTTTTACACCATCAATAGAAGCAAGGGGTAGACGATACTATCCTGCTAAAACCATGCATTTATTTCTTTTGCACGTATTACAAAGCATCGGACTATTTGCGATATTAATTATAAAAGTTTTAAGAAAAATAAGTTTTATGAACATTAAGTCGCTTCAAGCGTTCAAATCGCTTTATAAAAATCCAGATTATGAATTACAAAAACTTTTTATATTGTAAGTAAAAATACAAACATATATTGTTCTTATTTCTCTCACATACTCAATCTCTCTCTCTTCCCCCTGTCTCTCAAACATACAGAGTATCTCTCTTTCTCTACATATACACTTGTATATTGCAGTAGGTATAAGGAACATAAATAATTTTCATTTTGTACGTATGGTTTAAGGTTGGTATTTAAATCAGAAATCTGTACCCATTAAAACAATTTTTACGTTCCTCATTTTAGCGTCTTCGTATATAAATGATGGACATTGTGAATAAATGTGACTGAGGTTTGAAATGTGATGAAACGAGTTGATTTTATTATTTCGAGTACTTCAAAACAGAACTTTATATTTAAGGAAATGTTTCCATATATTGAAAAAAAAACCTTCCCGCACCGCCGTGGTCGAGCGCCTTGACCACTGAACCCCGATTACTATGCGTTAATTGATTCGTTTTTAGTCTGTTTACGTGTATAATATACGCGCAGTATTTGATTCAAAATAAAGGAATTTTGTATTTTGTTTTTTTAAAAATCTGCAATGTTGATAATTTAGTGAATACAATGATATAATGCCCTGGTAGTTCTCAATTACATATTCCTGTGTTTTACCAATCTATTTGAGTATAAACAAGCTACTCTTTTGAGCGACAAGAAAGGGCTCTTGATTTAGGAGAGCCAGAGTAAGTAACGCTTTAGGTGGATGGTTAGAGTGGAGATTTCCTAATTTTCCATTCGGGGTTCGATTCGCGCCCTCTTCCTTTACACTTTTTCCTATGTTTCATTTACAAGGCTGAGCTTCAGTTGGATGCTACTAAACGAAGATAATGTCCAGTGGAGAAATTCAGTGATGATGTAATTCTGAAAACAAAGGAAATAATGAATGGAGAAAACGAGGTACAGAGTTAATTCTGTTAATGGTTCTATATTTGATTTCATCCGTTAATTTCGTGCATTTTTAAATTGTTGTTAATTGACACTATATTCTCCCCTTTTCTCCTTGTTTCTCAATGTGTAAATTTTCACAAATACTATACAAACCAGGAATCATCAGTTATATTTGCAACCTAATCGGAAATACGGTTAGTACGGATAAGTTCTCTAAATCATTTGAGTGTTATCGAATTTTGCATTTTTAATATTTACAAATAAATTACTGCATACGAATATTGAGCATTCTCAAAAGTCATTTAACGAATAATGATATCGGATAAGTTCTTCTTTCGAAGTAGTATTACGTATCAATCAGTGGTGCCGGAACAGAGGAACTTAGGCCCTGTTAGACCCTCGAAATTTTCATTGGAGGCTGGGCTCGTCTCCCGATTGATCATTTCATATTTTAATTGATTTGCAGGTAGGACTACTGTTAATAGTTTCAAAACTCAGCGCAAGGCGCTTATTAAAAAAAAATGACCTACTACATATATCGCATAATCTATCCGTATATTATTTGATACGCATATATGTATAGCCATTTGAAGTAAGTTAACTTGTTTATAATCCCTCATTTGAGTTTATTAAATCCTCTGACTGGTATCTTCTCATCGGCGCTCCTGGTGCCTGTATATTTTTTTCTGATATTGGGCTGTTTACTGTGAGTACAAGTATCCAAAGACTCCCTTTTGTCATTTCGTCAGCCAGTGTTTCTCCTCACTCCTGCACAAAAACACTCTTTACGCTTTGTTCTTTTAACAGGTGGGGCATACTTTATGTTGCTGTTCTAGCTACTCTACTAGGCATAATAATCTTGGAGCGTGCGCCAGTTGGGTTGCCTAACTCACGGACTTTTACATCAAGAATTTCTGAGGCCCACTGTACTTGCTAGAGCTTAAATTACAAGATACCTACATAATTACTGCATTACAATAGAATCATTAATCACTGTGATGGATAGAGAAGAGTATCTTCAAGTTCACAATATTTTCGCTTCATTTTATTCCTGTAACGTATATTTACGAAACTCAAAACAGTGGCTGGAAGTTTAGTTTTACATCTATAACATGTCACGTATATGAATGACGATAACGTGTGATTAGTTTCGCTCTGTAATTTATCGTTTCTATTATTTCTTTCGCATGTCAACGAAGAGCTAGTCGTACTCTAGGATTTAGTAAAGCTTCAGTATATGGAATTTTGACAGAAAGACGCTGGAAGCTTCGCTGAACCAATAGCTCTATGATAATGATTTTGGAAGAAAACTTGCTTTCTGCAGAAGAGTTATACATATTCGAGACGAGAATTTTTACTTCATCCAATAATATTCTGTGGATTAATGAGAGTTATTTTGGTAATGATTCCAACTTTAACACCCACAAAATGAATTATTGGGAAAATACACAGCACCAACGGGGTGTAAATGTTTGGTGTGGTATACTTGGAGACGAGCTCATTGGGATTGTTTTTCTCAAACCTAGACTTACAGGACAATTATATGTAAATTTGATTCAAAACGAGTTGAACCTGTAGAATCTGTTCCCGTCATCAGTCATTGGTTTCAACACGATGGCACAGTTTCTTATCAAATTCTCGCAATGCGACAATATCTTGAAGCAGTGTATCTTGAATAATAGATTGATTGTGGGGGCCCTATCGCGTGGATCTTTTTCTTGTCTGGCTACATTAAGGAGAAAGGGTTTAAAGCAGAACCTGAAAACTGTGACGTTTTACAACAAAGAATTATTCACGCATGTGTTTCTGACACCAGTGATGCTTCCGCGATGCTTAGCGAATGAGCCACAACGAATAAAACATCTGCTTTCCGTTGAGGTGTGTGTCTGGGTTAATGTCTAGGCATACAATTTTGGTGCGTGTATGTATAATTCTATAATACCAAATTATGTGCATTTTTATGTAATTTAGCTTAACTCATTGTCTTCCTACGTTGTGTTGAAACAATTCGTTTAAGCTCCTATATCGTGTGCACATACAAGTATAATTAATATTCGCAAATGGGATGAACATAAATGTTCAACATAGTATACTATAGGTTATTTAAAATTCGACCTATGAAACAACGTACAATTTTAGACTCTTATGTGTTATATTTCGACAGCTGTCTATCACAACACTGATTAAAATCAAGTTGTTGTTCGTGGTATAAACTACACACGGAATTTGCAGTAAGGAATGGAAATGAACATCAACGAATACTTTCCAAATGTTCTATGCTAGTATTCTCTATAATTTGCTTCGATGTGCATGCTACTTTATTACATTCAGCAAATTACGATCGTGTAATCGTATTTTTAAATAGATAAGTTGGTTTCTATATGACTTAATTGTATTCCTAATGTTCATACTGATATGTTTGATGCTATTATCTGTCATATGTGTATTAAGTCAGTTAAATGAATCAAGGGTTTTCATGATTAAGTTGGAATCGAAAATTTAGGTATGTAGAAAGAGGTTATTTATTTTAGATGGAAGATATCTTATTAAATGATGATTTTGATGGTAACTCGCTGTCGTTTGCTAATTGGAAATTATAGGTGTAGTTTATATTGTCTAAAATAATATTTTTGTGTAATTAATAAAGAAATTAGATAAGTGCGTTGATTTCTAATTGTCCGGCTAGACTTGCTTATGAACAATAACGCATGATTGATACAACAGATCTTTCGTCATGGAGTAATTGTTGAAATACGTAATCCGTCTTATAGCAATTTTCTTGACTCGGACGTTTGGGTTATTATCCTTTTTTTCTTTCTTTCTTTCATTTACTTCATTTACCGTAAATTTAGAATGTTGTTAAATGTATGTTTCTTGGAGCAGTAATAATTTCTAAACCTCCACGTCTCATATGCTATATGAATATAGTCTTTTACCTTTAGTATCGCCGAAAGGGGCTCGCATTATATTTCCAATATAATTCTTAAATGTGTAGCGTTCAGTTTTTTTCCCTACAATTTTTTGAATATTCTGTTTATGTTTTTGTCTGTTTTCACTTGTTTATGTAAATTTGATTATGGTTCACTCTTTTGGTTTAGTGTTTGTAATTGTTTAACTAGTGTGTTTTAAAATTATCAAAGTTAGTCTTTATAATTTGTATGCTGTGCTTTTGGAAAGAATTTCCGTAGAGAAAGAGAGTAAGTTGAATTGTTCACCGTCCGGAATTGCGCGGCATAAAAAGTAGAGAATATTGGAGTGTCGTTGCTTATATCACAAGAATTATAGAAATTAACAAATTAATGAGCAGGATAAGTATATCTTTCAAAGAAATGGAATATTTACAGTACAACATTCCTTTGTATATTTTATTCTTCAAAATTATGAACGAAAACTAAGTGCAAATGCAAAGTGGAAAAATAGTAAAAATGTCATGGTTGTACTTTGAAAGCACACGGATATTGATATAATTATAGTGCTAGAATGTTGTATTTGTAGTTATAAGTAATAGTATTATGCAAAAAATCGGAAAATACTAAAGTGACTTACCTACATTTTAAAGTATTATAGCACAGCTGCAAAGTATTACGTGTATTGCTAACTACGGTAAGATTTTCGGCATACAGTTTTACCTGTACAGTAAGTGTTAAATAAATTGAATATTTTATTGTCCTTCAGGAATGACTGTTATATATGTATTTTCTTTTTACAATGACTATGGTTCAAATTTAATATAAGGTGTCATGTGGCAATAAAATTGTAATAGCACAAATCTTGAAACAACGAACCTGAACACATGAATGATTGTAGGAAGATTAGTTCTTTGGATAGTTTTTCTTTTTATAAGAAGTGGCGACCCATGCTAAAAGTATGTTATGTTTTACGTCTTGGCTAGTACGTTTATAAATAATAAGAGAAGGCAACGCAAAAGAGAATATTCCCAAGTGTTTCCCAAAATACAATTTCCTTTGCATTACATAATAAATTGCGACCCAGCCTTAAAATATTTGTTTCTAGACGTTGACTGCTGGGTTTTGTTGCAAAGAAGCCAAGATAGAAAGTAGTTTTAATAGTATGGTTATGAACAATTTGTATTTACTGAATTTTTAAGTGAGCTTCTGACGAAAATTTAATAGTAAATATCAAAATGTCGAGCGATAGCAGTAGTGGAGAAAACTCTTACGACGAAAGTGTTGGACATAGTTGTAATCGGAAATATAGGTACAGTGTAGCTTGTAGTACCTGTAAACGCTGGTGTCATTTAAGGTGTCAAGGGATACCAAATACGGAATATGAAATAGTAAAAATGAAAAGTGTAAAATGGAGCTGCTCAGAGTGTATGTTAAAGAACGGTAGTGATAGAGAAAAGGATTTAGATCGCCATAGGGCCGAAATCACAGATAATGATAACGTTGTAGGGAACAGTGTGGAGGAAATTCAAGTTACCGGTAAGGAAATTAAGATAGATGGTGCTTTAAACGTTACCTCACAATATGTAGACAGTGACGTAGTAAATGAAACGGAAGATCTTGTTAATGCTAGTCATCAAACCAATTCAAACGTCGAGTTTATAATGCTATTAGAGAAATTAAACGAAATGTCGATAAAACAGAATAATCAGTCAAAACTGTTAACTGAAAGATTAGACTGTCAGGCAAGGGAATTTATTGAAAGCTTAGAAAACCAGGTCAAAGCAATAAGTGATAATTTTGATAGAAAGATAATTGAGTTATAGGGTGAATTAAAGGCTTTTCAATTAGAAACTTGCGTTGAAATTTGTAGGGACTTAGAACTTGTACAGGACGATGTTGAAACTTTGAACAACAAGTGTGAAGAAGTAGGTTCACAAGTAGAAGAACTGAATGACCGTTTAGTGACTTTAGAAAATGGTACGAAGAGACATGAATCTAGTATTTGTCAGTTAAATGCACGTGTAAATTCATTTGAAGAAGATAGTGTTAACAATAACGAAATAGAGCAAGGCATTGAAAGAAATATCCATTTGTGTAGTCAAAGAAGTCAACATCTAGACCAACGTTTGATCGAATTAGAAAAGAAAGTGGAAAGCTTTAGTTTAGGTGAAAATAAAGATACTTTAGAAAGTAATTGCATTGATAATCGAAAACCACGCCAATATAGTGTAGGTTCTAGAAATTCTGAAGTTGAGGTACGAGAAATTCCAATCCCAAGTAGTTACAGGGATTGTACTACTACAAGTATTGTTACTACAATAGCTAGTACTACTCCGTGCAATGAACGAATTAATATTACATAGCCTTTTAGTTTGCCTCTTAAACCACTTAGAGTAAATACAGTATATAGTCCTGAAGCGACTAACATTCATAGTAATGCTAATAGTTTTTATCCTTTTAACACTACTAAGAGCCAGCTAGGTTGTTCAACTGCTGTTGCATGGTCTGGTTTAAGGTCTTTTCAACCAAATACAAATACTTTTAGTGGTAATAGTGTTAACAATCCTTTCTACATTCGACCAATGAATCAAAGCGATACTGGTTTGAGTCGAAGTATGTTCCCACATTCAACTCAAGAGTAGTAAACGAGAAAATAGTAACAACACAAGCTTTTCCTTAAGAGATTTAAACGCGTTTACAAAATATGATGGTAATCCTACGCAAGGTGCCGCTCGAAACATTTTAAGAGAATTAGTTCAGTGCATGGAATTGTATAATATGTCAGAAAGGGAGAAATTGTTAGTAATTCAGAGATTGTTGACACTTCGTCGTCAGCGTGGCTAAAGTCAGTTTCAGGAGAAATAAAATCATTCAATGATTTTGTCTATCTGTTTAGAAAGCAGTATTTTCCGCGTACCTGGAACGTGGACAGAAAGACAATTGCAAGCTCTTTGTTACGATAAAGTGAAGTTCCTACGAATGGTAGATTTTGTATGGTATATTGTAAATCAGCATTACAATATTTGCGATACGGTAAATGAAACAGAGGTAGTTGATCTAATACTTGAGTGTTTGCCAGAAGGAGAGTCAAAATTGTTAAGACTGGTAGGTTGTCAGGACACGGAATCCCTAATTGCTCATTTGATGGAATTAGAAGCACAGACGGACGTTGCAGTGTCAATCCTCTAGTGTAAAGCAAACAAAAAGAGCTTTTGTTAGAAATGTTAATGTTCAAGAGAGTAAAAAGACGAAAATAGATTCTTCGGTGCAAACAGAGCAGTTTTTTGGTAATAGAAACAGTGAAACTTCTGATCGTGAAGGTTGTCATTATTCTTACAAGCCCTACCGTTACCAACGGAATAATAAGTTCAGGAGAAATGGCTGTGGTAGGAAAAGGATGTATAATAATGATAATAATAGGAATTATAACTTAAATTGGAGACGAAACGACACCGAGTTAAATTCGTATCCTAATGAGTCGCCAAGAGTACATTATTCATCCGAGAATGACGAAGGCGAAAGGAATATAAATTATCGTATGGGAGCTGATTCCACTCAGAGAAATCCTAACAGAAATACCGTAATGACAGATGCTGTTGTTCATCACTCGTGCGAGGAAAACTTCCCGTTCAGTCGACATTAGAAGGGGCGATTTCGACTGCAATTTCGGTCCCCTACAGTACTCAAATTTCGAAAATACTTCTGGTAACGGATGTTTCAATTTAACGAGCAATTTGCATGGTGATAAATATAATTTTAGTGTTAACAATATTCAAGAAGAGGGTGAAGAACAAGTTCGAGTTAATGAGATTTCAGTGGATAGCTATTGTGCGTCAAGTAAAACCAGAATCATCCTCAGAATTAGCTTTCAATCCTTGGCAGGATGATGATCTACTAGTACCGCGAACTCAAAGCGTGCCATTGAAAATACGTTTTGTTATCGATGAAGAGAGTGAAGTAAGTAATTCTAGGATGGATATTACGAAGTGTCATCCTCCTACTGTGGATTGCGAAGTAGCTGGACTTCCTATAAAGTGCATAATCGAGTGTGGCTCAGAATTAAATTTACTGAATTTATCTGTTTGGAATAAAATAAAGAATAAATATCCTTCTGCCAAATTACGCCCAGATCCTAATAGTGTTCTGGTGCTTTCGCTGTAAACGAGAAATACTTAGCGAAAGGTTATCAACTTTTAAATCTAGATATCCAGGGTAAGATATTCGAGACACCAGAGTATGTGGTGAAAAACCTGAAGACTGATATGATATTAAGTGTTCCATTCATTAAAAGGTATAATGCTGTGCTAGATTGGAAGAACAAAATCGTCCTTCGAGGATTCTAATGAAACAAAAGTTAGTGTAAACTTAGGTGAATATAATATCTTTTTGGCAAAGTTAGAAGTGCATGATCCGATCCAAAAAGAAGAGGGTGTAATATCCCAAGAAGAAATCGAGAATTATGTTCGTGAAAGAAATAACTTGGATAACGAGAGATGAAGTCAAAATTATTATTATTGTTGCTGAAATATCGTACGTTGTTTTGTGAGTATCCGAGAGAAATTATATATAATTCCAGTTATTCAGTTATCCAGTTATATTGCAGTATAAAATTCAGTTAAAGGGTAATGAGCCAGTGGTAGGTAAATCTTACCCAATTTCTCAACACATGCAGGGAGAATTTGAAAAAAACCTTGAGTAAATGGATACGTATTGGTGCAGTGAAAGAATGTGTTAGTCCTTATAAAAATCCAATACATCGCGTACGCATGTCCTCAGGAAGTGTGAGACCTGTATTAGATTTGAGACAATTGAATACTAGTCATATCACCAAGGGTACAGGTGGAACCAATAACAGACATTTTAAATCGTATGTCAGGGTCTACCATTTTTCTTTATGGGATTCTACGGATTCATATTATGGTATTGCTCTTCATCCAGTCATCTCTGTGTACTAGTTTTCTTTATTTAAGAAGACAGTTCATCTTTTAACGAATGCCAATGGGACTAAAATATTCAGGATCAGTTTTTCAAAGTGTTAGGATCATTATTTTGATATTAGTACTAAGGATTTTGTCGTATATTATTTAGATGATGTGATGTGCTTCTCACCTTCGTACGAAAATAATTGTTTTCACTTGGAAAGAGTATCACAAATTTTTCGAAGAGGAAACTTTTCATTAAACTTTAAGAAATTCAATTTTTGAAATCCGAAATTTTGTTCTTAGGCCAAGTGATAAGTGGAAGTTCCATACAGGTGAATCCTAAACATAACGAGGCAATTCGAAATTTTCCAATTCCCCAAAACAAGAAGCACTTGAAGGAATTTTTAGGGCTTGTTGGATAGAGAAGTTTTGTCAGTAACTTATCTGAGTTAACATCACCTTTGTCCGACCTATTAAAGAAAGTGAATAAATTTGAATGGGCACCTGAAGCTTTAGAATTTTTCGACAAATTGAGAGTAATCTTGAGTTCATCTCCTGCGTTATCTCAGCCAGATTTTAATCTAATATTCCATATCTATTTTTCCTGATGCCACTGCCCAAAATCTCGCTGGTTATATAGCACAACATCCTGAAGAACAAGAAGAAATGAATGTAATTGGTTACGCTAGCAGACGTGTTAAAGCCCATGAAATGTCATTATCAATATTTCAGTTAGAACTACTGGCGGTGTTATTTTTGTGCGAGCAGTTTTCATTTTATCTATTAGGAAGAAAAGCTATCATACATTGTGAGAACGCCGGAGTAAAACATGCGTTGACTCCAAAGAACTGGGATCCGCGCACGACCCGCATGATTCTAAAACTGCAGAGGTTTGACTTGGAGTTCGTACATTTGCCAGGAGTAGAAAACATTCGCGGACATTTTGAGCAGGTGTCCATCTGATGTCAAAGAAAAGGGATCTCAAATATACCGAGTAAATTTCCTGTCTCAAGAAGACGACTTATTTATAAGATTTGATGAAATAAAAGAAAGTAAAGCTTCAAATGATTATTGCGTAAAGCTAAGATCTCTGGCAGCAGATTTACAGTTTCAGGATAAAGTTAAAATTTTGAATGGCGTAATTTATCAAAGAAATCTGAAAACTCAAAATTGATTGTTAGTGATCCCCAGTAAGATGATTTCGGATTTGGCCCAAAAATACATGTTAATGGATATTTGGGATTAAGAAAATGCATAGCTTTTGCTAAATCAGTGTTTTATTGTAAAGGTATGAGGTCTGCATTCGCGAAATGCATAGAGGACTGCCTTGATTGTGCTATGTCTAAGGACGTTTGGGTTATTTTCCTTTTTCTTTCTTTCATTCATTTACTTCATTTACCGTAAATGTAGATTGTTGTTAAATGTATATGTTTCTTGGAGCAGTAATATTTTCTAAACAATTTCCACGTCTCGTATCCTATACGAATATAGCTTGTTAGCTTTAGTATGGGCGAAAGCGACTCGCATGATACCTCCCATATAATTCTTAAATGTGTAGCGTTCAGTTTTTTCCCTACAATTTTTTGAATATTCTGTTTATAATGTTTTTGTCTGTTTTCATTTGTTTATGTAAATTTGATTATGGTTCACTCTTTTGGTTTAGTGTTTGTGATTGTTTAACTAGTGTGTTTTACAAGGGATCAGAATAGCAAGTAAAAAAAATGAGACTTCTTAACAAGGCTAAAACACAAGGAAATCTATCACCATATACAGAGACATATTACAAAAGATACAAGAACATATATAAAGGAGTTCTGAAAGCAGCAAAACAGTTACACAATGACAAAATCATTAAAAAATCCAATAATAAGTCGAAGGCGTTGTGGAAACTAGTGCAAAGCGAATTAAGTGTAAACACTCGTAATGATGACGGTAATTTAGAGGTAATTAAAAATGGCAACATAATTAAAGATCCTCGTACAATAGCTGACCTATTTAATAATTATTACAGCAACTTATCAAAAACGTACAATAGTGAGCCAGCATTGCCCATGATAATATTCTCAAAAACTTGCAACAATACAATGTATCTGCATCCAGCTACTAATGCAAAAATAATAAAGGTGGTAAAGAAAATGAAAAGTAAATGGTCAGCTGGCGTAGATGTTATACCGCCAAGTATTGTAAAGAAAAGCATTAAATATATTGTTGATTCCCTGTGTTTCCTCATAAATATGACGTTCTTAAGTGGAGAATTCCCTAGTATATTAAAAATTGCAAAAGTAAAACCAATATATAAAAAGGCGACAAATCAGAGCATGAAAATTATAGGCCTATTTCACTTCTCTCAACTTTCTGAAAAATTTTAGAAACAACAATGAGTATCCGGTTATCATCCTTTTTACTTAAACATGATCTAATAACACACCAGCAACATGGCTTCCTAAAAGGGAAATCAACGGAAACAGCAATATATAATTTTGTAGAAATTGTACATAAAAGTTTCGATAGTAAGGAAAAATGTATAGGTATTTTCCTTGATCTTTCCAAAACATTTGACTTAGTGTCGCATAGAAATCTTCTTTCAAAGATCCAAGATTATGGAATATGAGGCATTGCGTCCAAATGGTTTAAATCGTATCTGGAAAATCGGCAGCAAGTAGTAGAAATTACATACAGTAACAAAGATACAAACCAAACTGCATACTACACATCGGGAAAACAAGAAATATCATGTGGAGTGCCACAGGGATCCGTATTAGGGCCATTATTATTTTTGATATACATTAACGATCTACCATGTAATATTGCTCCAGCAGAACTATCCCTTTATGCAGATGACGCTAATATCATAGTAAAAGGGAACACAAATGAAATCCTTCATAATCTATCTCAGTGGATTAAAGAAAATAAGCTTAAATTAAACATTGAAAAGACACAAGCAATCAATTTTCATCATATGCGCAACAAACATACGCAGCCTGTTAGTATTTTAATTGAAAATAACGGAATAGACTATGTGAACTCAACTAAGTTCTTAGTAATCAGGATAGATAAAAATCTCTCCTGGGATGTACAAATAACTAAGCTTGGTAAAAAATTAAATCAAATTTATTTCGCAATTAAAGTACTTAAAAATGTTTTAAAAGAGTCTACTTTAAAAACGATTTACTTTGAATTGTTCCAGTCAAATTTAACATATGGCATTATATTTTGGGGAAATACACACAAAGCCAAGGTAATTTTTACAATACAGAAACGAATAATAAGAATGATGGCGGCCGCTAAACCAAAAGATCACTGCAAACCAATATTTAAAAAAAAATCATATACTCCCAGTACCTTGTTTGTACTTTTTAAATTTACTGATATTTGTAAAGAGACACCTAGAGGGTGTCCTTACGCGGGTAGAAGAAAAACATGATCATGATACAAGAAACAAACAAAACTTTTCTATTGTAGAACACAGAACCGTATTTTATGAAAAAGGGTGTAAATACGCGGGTATCATGCTATACAATAAACTTCCCAAAGATATATAGACTCAGGAATCTGTTGCTAAATTTAGAAAAGAACTACAGAAATATTTATTAAAACACTGCTTTTACTCGATAGAGGAATACATGAATTGCTAACAGAAACAACAACAACAACAAAAACTACATTATCTACAGTAACCAGTGTCGTTGCTTGTTTTTAACATTTGATATATGTTCAAGGATTTCTACATACACTGCAAGTAATAATTACTCTTACTTTATTTTTAATAATATCATGCAAAATGTAATGGATAAGATGTAAGGTGTAATGTTTAATTATTAACCTGGTGTGTAATATTTTCATTATTATTGTTCTTTTTACTTTTGTGTTTATATATATAAATGACGTGTCCACTCCATATGCATTGCAACACAGTGCTAAATGTATGAAAAAAGGACGAAATAAATACAATATAATACAATACAATTATCAAAGTTAGTCTTTATAATTTGTATGCTGTGCTTTTGAAAAGAATTTCCGTTAGAGAAAGAGAGTAAGTTGAACTGTTCACCGTCCGGAATTGCGCGGCAGAAAAAGTAGAGAATATTGGAGTGTCGTTGCTTATATCACAAGAATTATAGAAATTAACAAATTAATGAGCAGGATAAGTATATCTTTCAAAGAAATGGAATATTTACAGTACAACATTCCTTTGTATATTTTATTCTTCAAAATTATGAACGAAAACTAAGTGCAAATGCAAAGTGGAAAAATAGTAAAAATGTCATGGTTGTACTTTGAAAGCACACGGATATTGATATAATTATAGTGCTAGAATGTTGTATTTGTAGTTATAAGTAATAGTATTATGCAAAAAATCGGAAAATACTAAAGTGACTTACCTACATTTTAAAGTATTATAGCACAGCTGCAAAGTATTACGTGTATTGCTAACTACGGTAAGATTTTCGGCATACAGTTTTACCTGTACAGTAAGTGTTAAATAAATTGAATATTTTATTATTCTTCAGGAATTACTGCTATATATGTATTTTCTTTATACAATGACTATGGTTCAAATTTAATATAAGGTGTCATGTGGCAACGAAATTATAATAGCACTCTTGAAGCAACGAACCTGAACACGTGAATGATTGAAGGAAGATTAGTTCTTTGGATAGTTTTTCTTTTTATAAGAAGTGGCGACCCATGCTAAAGGTATGTTATGTTTTACGTCTTGGCTAGTACGTTTATAAATAATAAGAGAAGGCAACGCAAAAGAGAATATTCCCAAGTGTTTCCCAAAATACAATTTCCGTTGCATTACAAATGTATGATATATATATTTTATACGAAAACAAAGTACTTCTGTAAGCAGGTTACCCTCGGATTTAGGCAACCCAGCTTACTTCATTGTATGGTTGTTTGTCCAATTTCACTATTGTACGGTGCAAATGGACCACCTGATATATATATATATATATATATATATGACATTTTGCTTTGTACTATTTTGTACATTTTGCTTTGCACTATTGTTAATTTGGGATAACAACAAATAATTGCGTACAGATTGGTAATATGTTCGCAAACTGAAGTACTTTGGAAATGATTACATGGTATTCATGGTATTCTATTATAATATATGTAATTATCATAAAATTCTCAAGTAGTATTTCAGGAGTTATTTCTTATGGTAGGAGTTGTTTTCATGCGTGCAGATTAAATTTTATAAGAGCTTTCCTTTAAGGTATAAGTGCGCATCCAGTCCTATGTCACATATACGAAAGAAAAGAAACTAAAATCGAGAATGCTATTTAACAGTGTTAGAGCAGGAGCATAGAAGGGGGCCTACGCGAGAGTACGTCCGTAGGGAGAAGGCGCGTCATTGATGGAGGCTATGGTGCATTAAACACGAATAAGAATAATGCATAAATAAGAATAGTGCAACGAACCCTAGACATCGTATTCACTCATTTGAACTCAACTATAGCCTATCTAATGATTTGATACTGGTAACATTAAATTTCTAAACATAAAATAGTGTTTCCTATATTATACGGGCATGTTCCGACAGTTTAAATTATCATCCCAGACAATCCTCTTTCTTACGCACTCACATATCTTAACAGTAAAATTAGTATTTGTTTAACGGGTTATTCTTAACCAGTACCAAATGTGGGATAGGTTTGTGAAGAAAGTCTGATGCAAAAATGGACTGTAAGTCCAGTAGCTGAAAAAAAATATTGTCATTGCTTCGTTTGATTTCTTGTGTTTGCAGCCTTTTCTTTAATCATTCTTCGATGCCATAGCATAAATAACATCAAAAGGCAGTTATTGCCTCGTAATACACACAACTTTGGGAAACAGTTCGATTTTGTTTCTTTTTGAATGCGATTCTGTCATTAGAATGCCATTTGAAGAATAACTTTTTTTAAAGCTTAGTACAGGGAACGATTTTATACCCAAGCAGCACTTTACTTTTTATCATAAGCTAACCTAATCCTCATTTAATGTAGCAGGGATAACATACATAGTGAAAATTCGAAAGCGTTGCTACAAAATCAATTGACCTGTTTTCTAAATGATTTAATATAATCTAATAAATTCCAAATGCCTGCAGAAAGTTGGGAAATATATGCTAATGTTATAGCTGTTCATGCGCAGGTATAAACTAAATCAGTACACAGTTTCGCTTTCATTTGTTTTCATAGTTTTAGTCACTTGTTTTGAACTGCCACCTATCAAGAAGTATATAAAACATGATTCAATACCTCTATTATCGTGTAAAAGATGTTTAAAGTTCATTCGAGACTCTTGTTCAAGTGTCTTGAACAATACTCCTTTGATCGTGTAAATTTGAGGTATTGAGTGTTCTTTGTTCAAGTTTTCTTTGACGGTGTACAAACAACATTACAGAAGGTAATATCGGTATACGGTTCTCCTCCAAACTTTCCATTATTTTGTGCAAGAAAGATATAAATCTTCGGTGACTGATGGTCTATCTTATCGAAATATATAAAGATATAATAGATATATTGATATAGATATCTTCTTTGTTTATAACACAAAGGTGAAATGAAGGTATCATAAAAGGACTGCGTCACATAAATGCACAGACAATGGCCTCTACCGTATTTGACTGTATCTCGTGGACACCTTACTCTGTGGGCTTCCTTCCGTATCACCCTTCGCAAAATTTGCTGTGCGCAACGCAACGCAACGCAAAAATGCAAACAATCAATTGTATCTGCTACACTAATGAGACTAATTATTACACACTAAAACACAAACGTTGCGTTATGTTGACACAGACGTTTGACAATGAAACTGCGTGTTCGAATCTCTTTCTGATAACGACACTAAGAGATGTTTATCTCTATTGATGGATGCAACAGTTCATTAGTCCCATTTACTGTTATAACATGTAGACACAAAGCCATGTAAACTTTAATCAGTATGTGAATTGAGAATTTCCCGCTGATAAAAATAAAACTAAAGAAGTATTTTTATTTGGATTAAAACAATTTGTGAAACATTTCGCTCCTCAGTCTTTTCGTAATCGTTAGAATCACATTCTTTCGATTTTTTTTAAAAAAATATTAACTTATTCTTGCAAAAAATACATTATTTTGCCAGGAGCAAGCGAAAGAGAAAGGAAGGAGGGGAAAAGGTCACCATGTGTTAGGTATGGGATTCCAGGAGAAACAGCCTTGCATTCTGTACATGTGTGTTACTAAATTTTTTTAAAAAAATGCTCTTAATAAGGACAGAAATTTGTAAGTAGTTTCTTTTATTTAAAATCAATAACTACATACTTGCCTGTTTATTACAGAAAGGATGAAACAGCTTTGAAACATACATTATATTATATATTAAAACATTTCAAACTTAAGCGAATTAAACATAAAGGAAAGAAGATATAACTGCGCTAACATCTTCACAAACGTTCATGGTAATGTAGTTGCCTGGAAAAATGATAGATTACTATTAGTAGCCAATAAAATATACAAAAAATTATAATTTATTTTTCAATGTTATTAGTGGAAATAAATATTATCAACAGTGCCACATGTCAAAGGACTAGATGTCTGGTAAGAGTGCATTTTTCGCTATTGTTTTGAGCTTTTGCTCCTTGGAAATCCAATACTGAAATCTCCTTTTAGAACTGTAGTGTTCAATATACATATAGAGTAGAGGGGGCAAGAGTACGTGAGGGGCAAGGATACGATTCCCTAAAATCAGGTGAATATATTCGTGTATGGCAATAATGCGTCACGTGGAGTTTGATGTTACTGGCGTCTAGAACCTAAACAAGTTTGTGTGCGCTGCGGAAAACTGCTATCTAGGTAAGTATGTTTTTCTAATAGTTTGACACAATATTGGGACATAAGTAGTTAATGAATAACTTACACATTTTTTAACGATTTGAAAGTACTATAAAGTGTTAATTTCTAACATATCCATTGTTTGACAGGATGGAATAAATTGACTTTCTTCCAACAGTTGCCTGTACAACATAACGGGAAAGTCAATTGTGTAGCGAGGGGGCAAGGGTACGCAGGTACCGACGGGGCAAGGGTGCCCGTGCGTACTTTTGTCCCTTCTGTTCTATGAAAAAAAGAATACATTTGATTTAGATATATCAATCAAAAAAGAATGTAGATTCCTTTGGAATAGATAGTGACGGCAAACTTGACGAATACTGGTTCCCATATGTGCTTCTAACGTTAAGAAGTCTGAAGAATCCTGATATTTTCTTACGTACGAGAGGTAAATTATTATTCTAAATAACACTCCTTACATAACAGTATCTAAGGTGTTGTTTGAGTTTTCGAAAAGATAAACGTGTGAGGTAGTTAAACCTGCAGTTATTGAATAACATTACGCTTGCTTATTTTATTCAGGTTTCAGAAATGCTAAACTTTGTCCTCTTTTATCTTAAATGTCAGTAGTCTTCACTAATAAATTTCAATGGGTCTTATGCAGAATCGTTCTGACGCGTGATTAGTGCCATACTAAGAAGTTCGACTACCATATCTTTCCTGTAGTACTCAGTCCTTTAGTGTGGCGCTAATCATACGTCAAAACGACTCTGCATAAGGCGGTATCAGTTCAATTATTGGTATGGAATCCTATAAAGATATATGAAGCTAACCTAACATTTGACAATATGTAGCTTTATCAAGCATAGGTCGAGAAGATTTCAAGTTACCCTCGTAGGTGACAAATATTCTGTAACTGATGGAATAAGCTAAAATTGGAAATATATTTTTATAAAGGGTCTAAACATTATCTGATTTTTTTTTGTATCCTATGCATTCCCATTACTGATATGAGGAGAATTAAGGATTTTTCTTTTCTTTTTTGAATGAGAATCTGCAACGTCTTAAGGCACAATAAAGCCAGTAGGCCTGTTTACCGAAGAAATGGAGAACGAATTAGTGGAATATATCACATTACTTGATCAATTCTTCTATGGCTTAACTTTAAAAGATCTAATAAGAATGACATACAATTTTGCTGAACGTAACTAGTTGCCCCATATCCTTTAGCCATGTGAATCGAATGGCAGGAAGAGATTGGACAGAGTCTTTTCGTCGTAGACATATAACTATTCCTTTGCGGCAGCCTTCAAAGACTGGCCTGGCGAGAGCTCGTGGTTTTAATAAGACACAAGTTGAAAGCTTTTTTAATTGTCTAAAAGATCTTGTAAGAGACGTCGGCTTTCCTCCACGGGATATCTACAACATGTACGAAACTGGCATAAATACTGTTCCTCATAAAGTTCCAAAAGTCGATTAAAAATCAGTTGTGAATAAAACTGTATCTAGTGATTTTGGAGTTAACACAACAGCTGCTCCCTGGTGAGTGCATCTGGTTCCTTTATTTCCTAGAAAACGAATGAAACAAGAATTACTCTATGGCTCACCGCCGAGTTCTGTGGGAATGATATCTGATTCTAGTTCATCAACTCACAACTTCCCGTAGAATGGTTTTATTATTTACACCAACATGTGGGATGAAATTTGGTTACGAAAAAGGTATTGTTACTTGTTGACAATCAGACCTCTCACATTTCAGTCGAGGTTATTGATTTTTGGAGGCAAAATGGGATAGTGATGTTGAGTTTACCACCCATACCAGCCATAATTTGAAACCATTAGATCACTCCTTTTTTGACCCGCTGAAATTCAACAGTGTGATAAATGGATGAGGAATAATGCATCCCGCCCAATTCCAAGTTGCGAGTTTGTTTACTGAGGCTTACTACAAAGCTGCAACCATTGGTATCCAGCCTTCAAGAATCTGGGGTTGTCCCACTAAACCCAGATGTGTTCAGTGAAGATTTTCTTCCTTCTACTATGGATGTGCTAGACTTAAATGTAGAAACCAGCTTTGAAGATGAAAGAATTCCTGAAGCAACAAATCAAGCAACAGACCTGAATAGAGCCCAAAATCGTTCATCGGATGATTCACTGCAAGTAAAAAGGAACCCATACGGCGCATCCAGATCAAACACTCCTTTGCCAGTTGTTCGTCCTCCTCCATCTGTTACCAAACCTTCAAACAGTAACGCTAGATCTTCACTAGAAGCAAGCAAGTGCTCATGCGGACTGTCCACTTCAAACACTCTTCTGCCGGTTGCTCGTTCTCATTCATCTGTTACCAAATCTTCAACCAGTAACGCTACATCCTCACTAGAAGCAAGCAAGAGCTCATGCGTACTGTCCACTTCAAACACTCTTCTGCCGTTTGCTCGTTCTCATCCACCTGTTACCAAACCTTCAACTTGTAACGCTAGATCCTCACTAGAAGCATGCAAGAGCTCATGCGGATTGGCACATCAAACACTCCTCTGCCGGCTGCTCTTTCATCGGTTACCAAACCTTCAACCAGTAAAGCTGGGTCTTCACTGGAGATAAGCATGTGGACCGTCCACATCATGCACTCCTTTGGTGGTTGTCAGTCCTCCTCCGACTGCCACCAAGTCCTCAACCAAAAAATCTTGATCTTCTCGAGGTCAATCAGAGATTCTGACATCTTCTCCTTTCAAGCAGAACTTACTTCTCAAACGGCGCTCTCCAAAGAACAAAGGCAAACATCAACTTTCACCAAGAATGCTACAACCAAAGGCAACTCCTCAGGTCAGTGAGGAAGTAGTGTACGAGTGTCCATTATGCAATATCATCTACAGTGATCCACCAATAGAAGACTGGATCAAGTGCGCAAGAGTCCATGAGTGGTGGCATGAACAATACACATATTAAGGAGTAGGCACCTGCATCTGCGATAATTGTTAATGCTCTTTTGGGTGCGTACTCTTGCTCCTTTGATTTCGTACTCTTGCTCCTTTGATATCGTATTCTTGCCCCAAATATAGGGGCAAGAGTACGAATTTGAATGTTTTTATTTTACGAATTATAGTTCCTCCAAGGACAGAGGTATATAAAAGTTGAGTTCACATTTCGTAAAGGAGAGTTCAAGTTTTGTGTTCCATGTAAAAGTTTTCCGTTGTAACTATTTTTTTAGCAAAATATATAAGTTTAATTGAAATTTGCGTACTCTTGCCCCCTTTCCTCTCTCTCTCTCTCTCTCTCTCTCTCTCTCTCTCTCTATATATATATATATATATATATATATATATATATATATATATATATATATACAAGGGCAAGGTGGGGCGCTCGCTCCCCTTTAGAAGAAATCGTACTTCGGAAGATCGAAAACCCAACAGATTTTTTAGAATAGTTACCGCAAAATTTGAGACTAAATTTGAAATGTCGTTTATACTTGCCCCCCTTCGAAACCACATAGGCGCCCTTGAATATATATACACCACTTTAAGGAATAAGACAAGAGATGAAAGCGATTCTTGGGATGTTAAATCGTTTGAAAGAAGGAAATAAATTATATAGTTTTAATTATGGTTTTGCTCTGTGGGGATCAATATTGAAACCAGAAGTAAAAACAGAGTTCTATAATTTCCAGTTTTTAACAGATATTAGAAAGGAGGTGGTAACTTATTGGTATGCTATTGAAAGAAATCTCTCTCATTCTAGAACTTGAGTATCTCATTCATTAAGTACGAATATCTTATAAGTATTTTGAAAACTTTCTTCAAATAGATAGAGAATAGATTTAACTATTGTTACATATTTATTTTTACAAGACTGCAGTTGTTAAAGTAAGGCGATAAATTCCGAAATATTTATAGTACTATATTCCCATTTACAAGAAGCTCCTCTAGAATAAACTTACATACTAACCGTATTTTTTCTCCTTTGTTCAAGCTAAAAACATAAAAAATATTTTATACATATGAGCGTAGCCCACTTGACCTGTAGAGGCAGTTGTTTGAAAAACACCATTATGCTCGAAAGTAAAGCTTAAGTTTGAAGACGCTACGTTGTTTAGGATTTGTTTGGCAGGCACCAATAGTGAATGCTGTCAGTGAATTTGTAAACATGGAAAACATTGGTCATGGTTATGTGATACAATACTTTTATCAAAAGGTCTCAGTCCAACTAATATCAAAGCCGAGCTAGATTCTACTCTGAGAGAGTCTGTTCCTTCGTTTGCAACACTAAAATATTGGGTGTCCATACGAGCTGTAAAGACGAACATCGTAGTGGTCGATCAAATGAGGCGTCCACGGCAAACAGTGGCGCCCGGTGGATTGTGGTTTCTGGTGTTGCAGTACGAACGATAAGAGACAGAAGACATAAAGTTGACTCATTGACTAATCAGCATAACTTTAGGTGCAAATGCTATGTGACATGTTAAATTAAATAAAATTCTGGTTTTAAAAAGTAAAAAAATGCAGAACATTTTATCCGATTAATCATCTTAATTAATTAGTAAGTTCATTCTCCTCTCTTTGATTGGAGCAAATCTGTCTAATACATGCTGGTTGAACTCTGGTATTCTTATTGTCAGGTCTTTTTCGATGGAAAGCATAACCAATGGTGATAACCTTTCTTGGGACATTCAATTCCTTGAAAGTGTCAATTCTTCCTCGTGGAAAAAAAAACTTTTCGTCTTTTGCTGACGCCATAGGTACAGTTAATATTAATTTCAGAAGCTTTGTAGATTCACTAAATATTTTTTCTAGATTATTGCGAACGATACATTCTAGCAAACTCAGTCCCTGACAGTGATCCGAATTCCTCCTCAGCGTTGACTGAAGAGAGTTCGTAGCAGAGATTAGTGTTATAAAAAATGTACATTGAACACACTTTATTCACAGTTTATCCAGGAAAATTTAAAATAAATTGAGGAAATGTATCTGGTGCAAACAACACTACTGCCATAAGATATCCTGTAAATTTAAACTGGATTTTTTTTTCGAACACTCTCCTGAATTGCCCTTTGCTTGTTTTGTCTAAGCCTTAATTGCAAATTTTTCCTCAGTTCAAAGCTGGTCAATGTTTTTTGTAAGTTATTTACAGAAGTCATGGTATACAATTCATTCAGAATTTGTAGGTTATTTACAGAATTAAAGCACACACAATAAAATTAAACCTAATAATTAAAAACCAAAAAAGCTGATACAATGATATGTGAATTCTGAATGTCAGATATTCATACATCAACACACACAAACATGTGCGTAAAAGAAAAAACTACATTCCAAATCATCCGTCTTGGTTGTTACGCAATGCACGATGAACACAATATACTTCCACATGAGGCGAAACAATGCTTACCAATGTGATATGTTCTAGAAAGGAAACCTCGAAACCCGCCAGATGAAGGATCAGCATGTAACAGAAGCCAAAAATCAAAGAACATCAAAACAAACAGCACTGCCAGTTCTACACCCAGAAATGTTAACTGGGAGGGGTCCAAAGTATTTGAGGGAGGTCCAATACGTCTACATAATGTGGAACCTGTCTTATAGTGCACCCGAAAAGACGATAAGTAATTCTTACTTACTGTCATCTATATTTTTAGAAAAAATAATAGAACGATTATTTTTATAAGAAAAGAAGAGTACATGATGAGGCATAAAATAAATTATAAATAAAATAAAATAAAATATAAATAAAATAAAATATATAAGCTAAGAATTGACTTGTAAATGCGGGTCTACTTTCATTTGTTTTCTCCTCTACTAGATATTCTCTTTCTTATTTTGTAATTCTGCAATCACTTTTTTTAAATTGTCATTATATTGATTTGCTTCAGTATGGTCCCGTAATTTAAAAATATGAATGCATAAAAACAAATTCCATTTGTTAATTGCTAGTGAAATAAAATTCAGAAATCTTATTTAGCGCGAAAAACCTTCTCGTTCACTGGAAACCGCGCTGTGTTGCAGAAGCACTGCAACGACCAGTCCCTTTAACTTCTGAGATAGAGGAAAGGAGACTTAACATTTGCTCCAATTGCCGCGTTGAAGGAATCTGGTCGTTGTATGCTCGCTGCAACACAATATAAATTAGAGACTCTGTGACGGATTATTTTTCGCTTTTTAAAACGGTTTAACGAAACGGACAGTTACATGAGTAAAAAATATGTTATTTAAAGTGTATATATGCAAGTATTAAAAGTATTTTTTCTGTTCTTTACTACTATTGATAATAATATTTTTTTCTTGAAACACTTTGGTCATTACGCAACGCTGCAACACTAACATTAGCCGCCACTGACGGCAAATATGGTGAAGAAAATTCACAAAACGGTATTGCTACGCGAACTTGCAGACATGGTAGGCTGTACATCGCATATTGACTGAAAATTTTAACACGACAAAGCTGTGAGTGAGGTATGTGCAGAGTTTGCTCACAATGGAACAAATGCAGCATCGTGAGGATGTTTCAATCGAGTGTGTTTGTTGATGTCCACAGCAATAAAGCCGAGTTTTTTGGTCGATTTATAACCTTGGATAAAATATGGGTCTATTACTTCAGATCTCAGACGTAGGAAGTCAAAACAATGGACTGAAAGGTGAGAACCGGCTACAAAGAAGGTATATACATATTAGATCTTTGTTGCACCTGCTGGCAAGCTCATGGTGTCAGTTCTTTGGGATGCGCGTGGAATAATTTTCATTGATAATCTTCGAAAAGGTGGAATTAACGGCTAGTATTATGTAAACTTATTGCAGTGTTTGAGTGATGAAATCAAGAAAAAGGCAGTACTTGTCGAAAACGAAAGTGTTGTTTCATAAAGACAATGCAGCAGTTCTCACATTCGTTATCGCAATGGCCAAAACCAATGGTTTAGTGTTAAAATTACTTTCCTATGCACCCTATTTGTCAGATTTAACACCCTCAGAATATTTTCTTTTGCAAATTAAAAAAAAAAGTCTTGGTGGTAAAATATTTGCCAACAATGAAGACGTGCAGTCTGTGATTAATGACTATTTTGAGAAGCTTGACGGTTCACACTATAAACAGGGTATCAAAGCTATTGAACATCGCTGGGAAACTATGTCCATCTAAAAGGAGACTATGTTAAGAAATAAAGATACTTTTCCCCCAAATCTTCTGTGTTTTCTTTGTTAGGTCGGGTACCTTTGGGCTACCCTTATAACTGGTCTCTCGTTTGGTTCTTAACTATTTTGTGGAATTGTCTGGGCCTGTGATTTCGACGACAAATAGCTTTAGGAAATTTAAAAGTATAACTCTGATTTTAATAATAACATAGCTATCTCTGCATTCAAATACTACAAAAGAATTGAGGAGTTTTATGTAATAAGGGCCCATAACGGGAAACCATGTTTTGAGAAAATTATGTTTAAGCATTTCAAACATAGACATATCTTTTATTTAACGTTTGTACATATGCACCCTACAACAGAAACAGATTTATTCTTTTCTTCTACAATATACAAAGAAACTAACAGTTCGTTTCAATATAACATAAATATGAATGTTTTTGAAAAGGCTTTTATAGGCCCTTATTAGGAAGAACGAAAATGAAAAAATGAAATCTTTGAGTTTTACGTCCCACAGTTATGCTGGTTAGGCTAAAGGAGACGGTGATGATGAGTAATGAATGAAACGGTGGAATGAAGAAAGTGGGAGGAGACGGGAGAATCCCGAGAAGATCCACGCACACGGTGTTTGTCCACCACAAAGTTTACTTGGGGGAGACTGGCATCGAACCCGGGACCCCAAACACCAGAGGTGAACGTTCTACCACTGAGCCACCGTGGCTCTGAGGGAGAACGACTTTATATGATTCTCGTGTATATGCATCGCAGCAGTCGTATGATACACTTTGTGAAAATGAATAAAGAAACGTAATTACAAAGTAAGGAACACAGATAAAGTATACATAACAATATGCGAGTAACAATAACACATTAAAGTATTATGTTGAAACTGGTCATGTAACAATCCTGGGCACCGGAAACAGTCTATGCATTATGTACAGCTGGTAAAATCTACTCATGAAGATCATCCTCTGCATCCCCGATGTTTGGCTTGACGGAAGACCTTCTCGTATCAAGCAACAACATCTGGATCCAGAAAAGGACAAACTCCGTGCGTCTCGTTCTTTAGCTGGGTTCGGCTGCAGTAGTTGACTTCCAAACATTGTATCTACAAAATTTACGTCACAATCCGATCGAGTAAAGTACTTAATCGGCATTTACGCAGCATTATATGCATCACCAGCTAGAATACCGCCTGATGGTTTGAAACAAAGTCGTACACAGGACTAAATCTTGAAAGGATGTCAAGTTGCTGATGGTTTACTTTTCATTATAGTTGTGAATCCACCCTTCCACTATTTGATAACGGGTGCCTCATGTTTTTCCCATGAAAGGATAGAGGTGTTTTCGAATTGCTTTCAGCACTTTTATGTACTTGTCAAGAGTAAGCATATTTTCATCCTTGGCCACTTTCAGGCGGTACAAAGCAACATTCCTATCACACTAGTTGAAAGAATGATCTCTGACAAGAAATATATGTTTCACTGTAACACTAAATTTTATGGTAATCCAGGAGCAAAATGTTACCAAGAGCATATTTGACTTCTCTTCTGCTTCTTGGAATCATACTCGAATTAGTGCTAGTACACAAGCCCTACATGTACAACGCTGTTCAAACAACTACCTCATCAACATAACTGAAGCAGATACTCACTTTCGTCTTACGACGATCTATATTCCTTCACTATAGCAACATCAAGACACGATATCGGAATGAAATTTTGCAGGTTTATAGAATAAGTACCAAAGAATTTAAAAATGAAATCTCCCTAAAACGGGCCTATGCCGGTACGGGCCCCTATTACATAGAACTTCTCAATTAGGGATAACAACATGTACGTACCACACAAGTATTATCTCAGTCTAATTTTCACAGGAATATCGTAAAAAGATTCTCTTTCTGCATGTGAACAAATTGCAATCCAAATAGCAATCTGAATGTGAATACGAACAAAACTTATAGTTGAATGTATATTCTTCTTGGCTGGCGTATCAGAAATAACGACTGATTACAGTAAGTAATCCACAATATGCATCCATGTTTTATTGCTCTCTCCACATACATAAAAGAATAATCTTCGGAATATCGCTCAGTGATTCAGTAGATCAGTTAGTTTGAAGTTAAACTTCCTATTTATCACAGATTTACAAGGGAATCAATTATACATTCAAGAGATTTGAACTATATGAGCTCACATTTAAAACAGAAGGGTTTCTGGTACAGAAAAGCTAAGAGTAATTCGTCAGAATTATTAATATTATCTGATCTACAGAGGAAAGCTTAGATAAGAGAAATCTTGTGAAAGAATTCCCTTAAGTTAGCATTGTACCAACATTATTTCAATATGATCTCGTAAATTTATTGATATCGAATACACACCTGTTATAAAGGCAATACATCATTTGGAAACTCTTCTGAAACTGGATCATACACATTCACAGCTACTTCGACGTTAAATCTAATACCAACATGAGAAATTTGTTTTCGTGGCAGTTTATAGGCCCCTTGCAATTCCCGCTTACTTTGTGATTTAACTTCATTGTCTTGTCTGGATAGAACCCACGGTACAAATTCAATCATGGAATCGCTGTTTCTGTAATTCTAAGCAAAATTAAATAACATAAAACAATATGAGTCATTACAGATATTTTAAGTTAAAAATTAATAATACTTGTAGAAATGATTATATCGAATTGCCAATACTTATCATAAAATTCCATGTATATAATTTATTACTGTTGGATTACTGAATCTTATTAATTAAGAAATTACTAAAGTAGATATAGTAAAATAACAGAAAATTCCTTAATACATATTTCAAAACAACTCATTCAATCTAACTACAGGTTTTAGATTATGATTTTATAGATGAAATCTTACTAAAGCAAGATAATTCATGTAGATAATCTTCACAGAAATTGATTTTTAATCGGCGGGCTATCCTAGGTAAATAGCTATCAATGCACCCAATTGGAGACATCTTCTAAACTTGTACCGCGACGTTAGAATGTAAAATAGGTGGTGAAGTTAGGTTAACTTGCAGTGGAAAGTAAGATGTTACTTTCAAACTTTATAAATCATTTGAATATGTATATTTATTGATGTGCCTGATTTATTTATTTAACAAACTTCCAGACACAGTAAAAGGTCAAATTTGTACTGAAATTTAGCAATAAAGAAGAAGAACAAGAACGAAAGTGAGAGAGGGTCTCAATTTAAAAGTATCATCCTGGTATTCGCATGATGACACTGACGAAAACATGAAAGATCCTGGGTACGAAGCTAGGAGCTTTTAATTGCGAAGGAACAAGGTAATCGTTAACTTATGCTCACAAATATATATATATATATATATATATATATATATATATATATATATATATATATATATATATATATATATATATATATATATATATATATATATATATGTGTGTGTGTGTGTGTGTGTGTGTGTGTTAGTTTTAGATATTTTATATAAATTCTCAATGCTGATTGATTGGTTCATTGGTGTAGTGAGCATGTTCCACTTAGAGATTGTTTATGTCCGTCACAATAAAAGCCAATTGCTTAGATTTTCTAACAAAAGTCTGAAATAGAAATATAGAAATAGATAAAATATAACGAAAGATAAATTAAACCATTATGTCATGGGGAAGAAAAAGTTAAATAATCATAGGTAATACTAAATAGAAAAATAATGATAAGAAAAAAGTTACAAACTAAAAAAGACTTAAAGAAGGTCGAGGAAGACTATGGTACAAGTAAAAGCTTGAGTAAAGTCAATAAAAGTAGGGCAACAGCAAAACATCGCCAGGCAATCCAAAAAATTCTTGTAAGTCTCAGTATTTAAGATATTTTAGGAGAATGTGTCTAATACTTAGGGAGAACATAATCTTCAAAATACAGATACTCAACGCCACACACGAAAGAGGGATGGATCGAATGAAAGTGTGTGATACGCAAATGCGGCCGTACTACAACTTCATTTTTGCGACCTGCGCCCAGGAAGCCTAGTGCAGGAAACATCGGCAGCCGGCCGAATGCCCAGATAATTGAATAACAAATTATGCGATATCCGTTTTTAATGAACTTGGCATTATCCAGATAACGGATAATATGATATAAGGATAACATATATCTAGATGACAAATAATATCCAAATACCAAATGTCCGGATGACGAATAATGAGAAATATCTGGATAAACGGCAACCGGATCACGGATAATCGAGTAACGGATAATATCCGGATAACTGATGATATCCATACGGCGGATTGCAATCTAATACTTCCAACTAATGTAAAAGGTCGTATTAGAAGAATTAAACTACTGTGAGAAGTGTTATAAATATTCTGAATAGAGAAAGATTATATAATCAATATAATCAATCCGAAATTAGAACGGCCAAGTGCTCTGTGAAAATCTCAGCTTACTTGAAATTTGGTAGGTAAGATCACAGCTGTATTATGGTTTACTGTTACATTGCCTAGATGCATGGCAAGAATGGGAAGAAAGACTTACTATCCAAACATAATTCTGAGCCAGTTACTTAAATATTTTATATGCATACTTTTGTGTGATATTCGTAAAATTAATTTCAATAATCGAACCGACTTAGCATAATTTTAAATACAGCAACTACAACAACAATAATAAGCCGCGGGAGACCCGGGTTCGATTCTCGGCGGGAACTTAAGTGGTACGGAGTCCACGTTAATCAGTAGGTCCACGTCTCATATAGCCTCACTGCTGAACGGAACCTTAAACTCAAAATCAACTCAACTCAACAACAACAACAGCTACTACTACTACTACTACATTATTACTTCTAGTAGTAGTAGCATATTATACTAGTATTACAATATTATTTAAAGAAGGAAAATAAAGTAGTATAACTTCTAAAATACAGACTTAATATATATACGAGGTCGGATCGAGGATTTTCTGAGGGGGGTTCACCAATACCTACCAAAATAACCAATCACACTGAAACTCTACAAAGTGGCACGCAACAATATTCTTTACCCCTGACAACGCTGATACATAGGACGGGGGTAGTATTTTAAAGAGAGTCGCAAGTGATATGCAGGACAACTGTTCTCTCCTCCTGGCTTACGTTTTCTTCCTTATTTGAAAAATGTATTGTTTCGCTTGGTGAATCCTTTTGCTTCAACCTTCAAAAAATCGACTTAAACTACTGCTTTTGCAAAGCTCTGCTTGCTCTTAAGCCCCACACGAAAAACATAATAGCAGAAACTTCCGGGAAGTGTTGCTATTTTTACTGCCAGTTTCTCATTTTAGGTAGTGTATATTTACAACGAAGGGGGTGCACGCGCACCGGTTTACCCTCTAAATCCGGCACTGAATATATACACAGGGTGTTCCAGAGCTACCCAGATACTACCTTTTTCTCGAGAACGGTACATGCTATCAAGTTGAAATAAAAAATTGCATAACAAACGTGGGTCCAAAGAATCTGTAGCAATTATTCACAAAATCCCGAAAGCCTCCCTTCGTGGTGTAATGGGGGGCACATATCCAGTTCTTGCAATTTTCAAATGGGAACGATATGTTTCGAATGCACATTCGAAAAGATGGGGGAAAATTAAGATTGCCCTAAGAAATATTTGTCCGTACTACCCACTGTTTTCCGTGTACCAATTGTTTTTTCAAAAAATGAAGGTACGCGAAATAGAGTATACGGAGTTTACTAATTAAGATAATGTAAGCACCGTCACAGTTTCGGGAAGTGCAAGACACATGCTTTCCAATGATATGCTACATGGTCTAAAAAAAAGAAGAAATTGCGTGACCCAAAAAAGAGGGTCCAAAGTAAGATCAGAACTCGAAAATTTCAAATGGAAAGGGGGGTCGAGTAATACCTCGTTGCAAAGGTCTGTGCAAATGTTAAAAGAATTCGAACACGATTTTGGAATCAACTAACCACTTTCAACATGGCGACCATAACAAAATAGAAACCCTGTATTTCAGGCAAGTTGCTCGCTATTCTGGAGTCAGTGCAACTACGGTGTCAAGGATTTTGAAGGCTAACACATTTCATCCATACCATATTTCCTTGCATCAAGAGCTACATGGCACTGATTTTCAAACAGACTCGACATTTGCATGTGGTCTCAAGCTCAAATGCATGCAAATGCTCTATTCTTTGATGAAATAGTATTGTGGTCTGATGAGGCTACATTTAAAGGTGACAGTCAGGTAAATCGTCACAACATGCATTATTGGACCCCCGTAAACCCACACTGGATAAAAGAGGTTGATCATCAACGGAGATGGTCTATGAATGTGTGGTGTGGAATCATCGGTGGAAGAATAATTGGACCTCATTTTTTGAAGCGAGTCTTACGGGTGATGTTTACCGAATACTTCTGCAAGAATAATTGCCCATTCTTGTTGAAGACGTCCCCTTACACATCAGGACACACATGTGGCTACAACAAGATAGTTGCCCAGCACATTTTGAACTGACAGCGAGGAATCAGGTGAATGCAGTGTTTCGTGGTCGCTGGGTAGGTAGGGGTGGACCTGTGCCCTGGCCCCCTAGATCACAAGACTTAAACATGTTTAGATTATTATCTATGGGGACGACTTAAATAAATCGATTATCAAGATCGCCACAACAAGGGACAACATGATGGAGCGCATAGTAGCTGCATGCAGGCAGATTAGTGAGGAGGGAATTGTTGCGGCACAGAATCATTTCAGTTACCGTGTGCAGAAATGCATTGAGGCACAGGGCAGGCATTTTGAACATCAACTGTAAGTTGGTAAATCTGCATCGAAGTCAGTGCTTTACCTATTCTTTTCGTTTTCGTTCATCATTTGTTTCTCATTGTGTTTCGTTTTTCTTTTTATTTCACTTAAGATTAATGTACTATCTTTTGTCAAGCAACGTTGTGGCAATCATTTTCTGTACAATGAAGGATTTTTTCAGTTGACAAAGCAACCGTTAAACACGAACGAATTCCTTATTGTGAGTGGAAATCGTTGCCAGTCCTAAGCCTGGAAAAGTGTGAAGGGCGGTCCAAGTTACATTATTTCTTCATGACGAACCAGAAATTCAGGGTTTCGATATTATTATGGTCGCCATGTTGAAAGTGGTTAGTTGATTCCAAAATTGTGTTCGAATTCTTTTAACATTTGCACAGACCTTTGCAACGAGGTATTACTCGACTCTCCTTTCCATTTGAAATTTTCGAGTTCTGATCTTACTTTGGACCCTCTTTTTTTGGGTCACCTAATTTCTTCTTTTTTTAGACCCTGAGTCACCATGTGGCATATCATTGGAAAGCGTGTGTCTTGCACTTCCCGAAACTGTGACGGTGCTTACATTATCTTAATTAGTAAACTCCGTATACTCTATTTCGCGCACTTTCATTTTTTTGAAAAAACAATTGGTACACGGAAAACAGTGGGTAGTACGGACAAATATTTCGTAGGGCAATTTTATTTTTTCCCCATCTTTCCGAATGTGCATTCGAAACATATCATTCCCTTTGAAATTTGCAAGAACGGGATATGTGCCCCCCATTGCACCACGAAGGGAGGCTTCCGGGATTTTGTGAATAATTTCTACGGATCCTTTGGACCCAAACTTGTGATGCAATTTTTTATTTCAACTTGATAGCATGTACTGTTCTCGAGAAAAAGATAGTGTCTGGGTCACTCTGGAACACCCTGCATATATATATATATATATATATATATATATATATATATATATATATATATATATATATATTAGGGATGGCCAAAATTTTCCGGAATCCGAAAAATTTGTTTTCCGGAATAGAAAATTTTACTTTTCGGATTTCTGAAAAATCCGGAATTCGGAAAAATTCCGGATTTTTTCGAATTCTGGATATTTTCCCAATTCCAGAATTTTTCGATTTAACTTTCCGGATTCCGGAAAGTGAAAATTTTGGAAATTGAGATCCTTAGAGTAGCTGTTTAAAAAAACAATATATACTGCAACTTGTATTAGTTTTTTGTAGTTAGATCTGTCTTATCACTTAAGCAGAGAAGTGCTATTGCAGTTATTTGCTTCTTTATGAGGGGTGGGGTGCTGATTGCCACGGGTGCTGACTGCCACAGCAAATTATTGGTGCTGATTGCCACGACTAGCGCTGATTGCCAATATCAAGGTGCTGATTGCCACGATGATGTGCTGACTGCCACGAGTCTGGGAAAAAGTTGCTAGACATAACATTACCGGACGCCAAGAAGCATGAAGAAAACGTGATGAACCTTAGTATCGTGTTGTTCAGACGAATTCCTACCAAGCGCAAACAGGTCTTTATATGTACTTTCAGTTTTGTCAGGGAGTGGTGGCATCCAGCCGGTTTGGAAGTCCGGATGTGTCGAACGAGTGTGCACGGAAATAGGTGGTGGGAAATCGCGTAAACTTCAAAACAATACAAAAATAGCATATATATACATACATATATATATATATATATATATATATATATATATATATATATATATATATATATATATATATATATATATATATATATATATATATATCATATATACATAACATACACTAAAGATCCTATGCACAACGAAAAATAGAAAAGCCAATAACTCGGTAAATGTTATACAGCGTCCACCTCGAAACTTGTTCACGTAGATACAGGAGAAACTGAGATACAGAAGATCTACATACAGGAGAAACTGACTCAATGAAGATAATGATCATAAAAAAACTAGGTGGAAAATCTATCATACAGGTGAAACCTAGACCCAATGAAGAAGATGATAAACATACAAGAAAGGCTAAGTATGATAAAAGCAACGAGGATGAAATAACTGAAGACTAGAGTAAGCTAAATTTAAGTCGAGAATAAAATAGAATAGGAAAGTTAGAAGATGAATTAATATTAGGCAGTTAGGAGTTTATAAAATAACTTTTTTCTTTCTTTTCTTTTTGTTGATTTTGTGTTAAATGTTATCTTTTGTTTCTCAGTGTTGTGGTTTCGTCCAATTTTCCTATCCCTCGTCCCTGTCCATCTTTGTCCAAATGGAGAAACAAATAAATGCTAAAAAATAATAAAGCAAAGAAGATTGCAATGATGATAGCCCTGTTTCGGTTAAACTTTCAGGTGCCGAAACTGAAAAACGCAATCTGGGCAAAAAGAAAAAATAAAAAAAAAACTAGGATTTAATATCTATTTTTGCCTTTGTAGGTAGTGAATAGTATAAAGCAGTGATGAGTAATTTATAACGGACTACTTTTCAGAACAAAGTAAGAAACATATTGATGCCATATTCCATTTTTCTTATCCTTGATTCAACGTTCCTAATTTTACGTTCCATACAGTGGATGTGTGCCATATATTTTCTAGTTTGTTGTTCGATTCTGTGTAATTTGCATTTTGTGTGATGTATTTTGTCAAATTAGAGCGTGTGTTACGGACATTCGTAAAAAGTAAATGGAATCTGCATTGGCCCGGTACCAAGTTTTACCGTGCATTCGCTTTAGGCTATAAAATATATTTATGAACATCAGGCAAATACTTGAAATACTTCTTTTATGTATATTCCACGTACTTAGTGTACCAAAATCGTTAATTTTACATCTGAAACACTATATGCTACATAATTTGAAATATAATTTGAAATAATAGCTCGAAATATATAATGAATTGCTATCGTAATTGGCGTATTTTTATCAACATGAGTAAAATCGTACCAGCTATAGAGAAAAGCTAAACCTGTGGCGGTATTTTTGTTACTACACACTCATGCATTCCGCTACTTTACTATTAAACTGTAGGCGGGTGGATGAGTGATAATACAGTGCTTTTATTCCGGTACTTGTTTTGACTTTAGTGGTTAGGAACATTACCGTCATAACAGCCTTGCACTATTGTTTACCTTGCCTGTCCCCCCAGCGACACCCCGTCCGGATCAACCATGCAATAGTACCGTCTTTATTGCATACCGGACCCGCGCAGAGATACACTTAGTGGCACCCACAAAGTTAACCTGTCACAACCATCACTTCCAACCTACTAAACCCAGAATTCGGAGACCAGAATGTGCTTGTGTAACCCAGTGTAAGGGCACAATATTAAGCTGTATTTACAACGTTAACACTACGTATTTAATTACACGTATGAATGGAACTTGGAGTTACTTGCTTACTTAAAACCAGTGATGTGCCGTAAACTATAATTTTACGTCTACGCGATTGTCTACTGTAATCTATACGTAATCTACATTACACATCTTTTCCCGTGTAGACAATGTAGACAACCACTATCAAATGTAAGGAAGAATTTCGTTTTCTCGTTTGTTTATATTTCCTCATTCAGTTGTTTTGCTTCGGTGCAGCGAAAGATTAGGGAAACGACTAACATATAAAAAGTAGAGGGAATTATCTAATCTGTATGTTTACTCTGCTCTGCATATACAACTTCCTTAGATTGTCCACTTCGAGCACTGCTTTTATAATGAAACGTACAAAACTAATTCTCACCTGTGGGCTTTCAGTCTTGAAGCTGCTGTATTTGCCAATTTTTTCTTGTATATTTTACAAAATGCATAATATTTTTCATTTTCCTTCATGAAGATGAAACTAAGTATTCGAAAGTTACTATTCGCTGGTCTAGGCATTTTATTTTGTACGCAATTTCGTAAGGTAACGACATAAGAAAGCTCCTTTATTGTCCACGACGCCATATTAAATTACGTGTTGTTGACATATTCTACATAGTCTACGTTGTTTACATTGTCTACGCATAGTTGACACGTAAACGTAAACTATCGTTGTTTACGCGTAGATGCACATCTCTGCTTAAAACGCTTCGTTTTCATGCATACAGGAAATCAAAGAAACACAAAGATATCATGCATAACTAGAAATGTATATATATGTTTCAATTAGACATCACTAAACATTTATGGCAATTACTTGTATTTTAATCGTACGATTTTATATTTAATTGAGGCCCTTCAGAACGACTCGCGATTCGCGTAAATTTCTTCTTAGAGGGAAAAACCCTTTCAACATTGACTTATCTGTATGAGAAAGTTTATTCCATCCTCTTCTCACCAAGTTGCATTGTTCCAATGTTTTCCTCTTCTTTAAGACATTTGTCTTTTGTTAGGATTTACTTACTTAAATTTATCAATACTTTTCTTACAAGTTATATAAATCGAAGCACTTCTCTCTGTAACTTATGTCTTTGGCGTCTTCTTGTCGAATGAATGCACTGTTGCCAGTGCCTTCTCACAAAGGTACTCCCAGCCACCAACACAACACAATGCATAACGTAATCGTTAAAAATAGCCATGAAGCACTGTGGTTAAGAATGCAGAGGGAGTAAATTTTATAACCATATTTGTAGAAGCGAAAGGATTTTCTGCGTCGCAAAGAGGCACACATACATATACACTTTTGTCTGTCTGCGAAGAGAAATTTCTGAGAGCTGCCTTTGTACGAGGTTTACTTAGAAAGTTAAATTTTTTTTAAACTAATAATAAATGAGTTATCCTTTAATGCTATAAACCTACATCAATGTATCTTTTCGCTGACTCTAAGATTGATTAGATTGTGTTAAGTGTAGCTTATCTGTCGTTTTAAGTTATGAATCTGTAAGAACTGAATTATCTACGCAATTAATAGTAGTGCCAGTATAATAGGGATTATAGGTAGGTATGTCGCATGTAACGTAGCAAAATGTTTAAAATGTAACACACTTTGAGCCAATTTTTAATTTTTCAATTCCATATTTAAATCAGAGTTGCAAGTCAAAATGATAAATTAAGCTGGATTGTAAAACAAAATTAAAGCAATGTCTACATTTTCATTTTCAATATTAGGGGAGACTAGGGTACTATTTCCAATGTAAGCAACTCTTGTGTTTGCAGAGATAAAATGAAGTATTTCGTCTATAGAAAAAAAGGAATTGCTTTAAACCAAAACTATCAATATTCAAAAAATATATCTTTGTTTGACATTGCCCCGATAGTCAGGGTAATCCCGAGCATATTGTTAAGTCCAGCCCCTGTTTTCAAAAGACAAGAAATTACATGAAAATACAGCATGGTAAGGAACATGAATGAAGTTATCTTTTGACCTATTTGAATGGATAACTGTTCATAGACTAAACGAGAGCTACTCTGGAGAAGCAGATAAAGAAATATGGATTTAACAACATTGTAATAAAAATAACACGCAGAAATCACAAATGTATGTATTAGTCTTTCGTTTCTAATAGCTTTCCAACTCTTACATTCAGCATTCGACTCCGGAGTAATGAGGAACTTCGTTAAGTTCCTTACTACTTGTTAGTTCATTACAGTTAGTGCTATTACACATAATTAATGCTGAAATAAAGCATAAATTACGTAGTGTGATAGGTAACGATCTAGAAATAATAGAAATAAGCATGCCGTAGCAAGAATGTACACCCAAAGTTATAAAACAATCAGGAAAAAGAACAAAATATGTGATTGTCACCAATTCGCTCAACGAATGTCACGGAACTGTGAACCACAGATTACCAAATCTCTCTAATTAGAACCATCAGCTGATTTTAAAAGAACATCCTTCGACCGACACTGGACTATTCGGTATTACCCCGGTATTTGGCAATACTCCTGTCTCTTTTAATATTTTTTTCACTTTAATTATAAAAATACTATGATTTTGACACAAAAATTAAAAAAAAAGATTCCTATTGTATTCAGAAGACAATAAAATATTATCAACAAAAGAAGGTACTGAATTCTGTGTTAGTATTGATAACAAACAAAAATAGCATTCTCATGATTGTGTATTAACGATCGTGTTAGGTTAAGTATCAACGCATAAAGTCATTGATTCATATCAAGACAGAAAACCATTGATACTCCAATCACCTTATTAATAATTTATTGATCTAAGGTGGCTACACTAATGTACTAATTCCTCTTAACCTTCTGTATTTTCAAAAAAAAAAAAAAGTTTGTTTTTCCTAATATCAAATGAATCGATTTCCCAATCCTGGTGAGGAAATTTGTACTTAATTTCATATGAATTTTCATTAAGCTTATACAAAATTTCTACTGCATGCTGAATTTATGTCCAAAACAAACGATAATTCCTGGTTTCAGATTCACTAGTTGGATTAAAACTTTTGTTCAAGTTGATATTGACTGTTCGTGAATTTTTTTCGTTAAAAATGTTCTTGTGTTCGAAATCTTCTATAGGTTGAGTTGAGATATGCTAATTGTCGTGCATTCAGAACACTTTTAATATGACCCTCATTGCTAATGTAATAACACTATATGTCTAATTTATGACCAAGTGGTGTTCTAGCATTCTAGTCAAAAAGTAAGTAGTGGAGTGTATATTTTGTTCCTTAATATATGTAAATAATCATTGAAAATATCATATTTTGTAGTTCTATGGCACATGATATAATTTTACAATCAACATAGTGTCCTAGACAATTCTTTTTATTTATAATTTTACAACCAACATAGTATCCTAGACAATTCCTTTTATTTCCATTAGTTTCTTATACTAATCCAATTGTGTAATTACTAGCTGTATGAGCAAAGTTTAAATTAATGTCTAATGTATTCGCAAATCTAAAATAATTTTTCGTGGTACTATTGAAGTGCTATTTACACTGTACTTGCACTATTGATCATTAACGCATTCGGAATGCTGTATGCTATGACGTATCTTGCTCATGAATTAATAGCTGCTTGTGTCAATATATAGATGACAAAGACACTGAACCGAATTTGTGTAAGAACATCGTCTTTATTGGTGCGTATGAAAGAAATGTTTGTGCAATGGAGTCTGCTCGTTCACTTGACTAGATACACTGCTAACATTTTTGCTGAATAAACTGCTTAAGGGCTAGGCTCACAAACGTTGCAAACTGCAGCTTAGTATTTTAAGAACAATATAAATCTCCTAAATTAGTATTAAACTAGTCTAAAACATAGTTTCTCAAAGAGAATAGTATGAACAAAAGATACCTACAACTAGGGTTGCCATTCGTCCCGAAAAATCCGGAACCGTCACAGAATCGAGATCTGCGTCCCGGCGTCCCGAAAATATTTGTCGGGACGCTTAAATGTCCTGAATATTATAGTTTGTTTTTTCACAGGATTAGGTATATAATTCTGTCTTTGCTGCGTAAAAGGTGTTACCGTAAGTCCAAAATGTTCTAAACGTTTGAACTTGAAAGCCTTTTTATAATACTTTCTGGGGAACAATTTATGCTGAGATTTAAAGCACGCTACACTTCGGCAGCAGTGTAAAGCGCTCAATAAACTTTTTTTTTTTTTTTTTAAAGAGTTTACACAAGCAGAAATTTTTAATCCCAGTCTTTGTCAAATGACTACGATTTACGATTTTTGGACTTAAGAGGCCTCATCCCGGCGAAAATAAAATACCGCTAATTTTACAGTAATTATGTGATATCTTCAAATAGATAAAAGATAATCGAAATGTGAAACAAGAGCGCCCTAGACAATATCATTTTACATGAGCTACCGTTATCACGATTCACTTATCTGCTTTCGATTTCGAGTCATTTTGAAAATCGACATTTATTTTCGCGTTTCTAAACAGCAGAAAACGGAAAGCCACTACGTAACTTGTGATAACGGTACCTTACGCAAAATAATATTGTCTAGGGCGCTTTTGTTCCACATTTCAATTATCTTTTATCTATTTGAAGATATCACATGATTACTGTAAAATTAGCGGTATTTTAATTTCGCCGGGATAAGGCCTCTTAACACCTTTTTACGCAGCAAACACAGAATTATTCTCTTAGTAGAAATAAAGTAAAAATTCAACGAAAGAAGTTCTTTGAAGATAATAAACGCAACGCTACTAGAACATATTTCCAATGCATTAACCGTTCTAAAAAAAAAAAAAAAAAAAAAAAAAAAAAAAATGTGTGAAAGGGAACATCATACCTTGAATGAGCTAAAACAGACTCTGAAAGAAACGAAACATAAGATAATTAAAATTCCTGAGAAATTAAAAGAAATTGCTTATCCGGGGGAGGGTTTAATCATCTGCTTAAGTTTGCTTAACTACGGAGAAGAAGTACGTAATACTTGAACAACTCTATCTAATAGAAGAAAGTAAATTAGTATATAACATTTCATTTTAAGCATTTCAAAGATTCTCGTAATTTAGAAATGTCCCGGATTTTCATTTTTGAAATATGGCAACCCTACCTGTAACCTCCCTGATAATCTTCTTTTCGAAATAATTTCCCATTTCTAATTTCGTTATAAAATGACTGAGCATATAAAGTGCGGGACAAGAATAAACGACCAAAAATACCATTAAAACTAATGGTGTTTTTGGTTGTTTATTCTTGTCCCGTACTTTAATCTGGTAGTTTTCCTTCGAATGTGACTATAATGGGACCAAAAGACCTGTCTTTTTTCTTTAAAAAAATTGAAATGATTATTCTATCTTTAAATGTAGTGAACATACCGAGTCATCAATTCCAACATCGTCTGAAGTTAATGTATTATTAGTGTAACTCTATAAACAATCTGGCATATTCTTTTCACTTTTTACGTGGATTGGAATATACGAAAATTATTCTATCTGTAACGATCAACGTGCTAATTTTGATGTAAATTGGGTGTATTCTTAAAATGAGATCCCTTTATTGTCTGTGAAGAGAAATAACTCTGTACCAATCAGAAATACTTTGATCACTTTCAAAACTTTTAAGGAATAAATATCCAAATTTTTCTCTGAACAGTAATTTTACTATAATAACTAATTGGATCATTTAATCATCCCTTCTCACATTGCACCAAAATCGTTGAGAGCAATCAACACGATGCATTCTATAGAAAGAACTAGTAGTTTCTTCGCAAGATAATAATTAAGTTTAGCTCTTTCGTGACTTCTTCCAGTTTTTGAAACCTAGCCTCCTGTTGCTCTGTTCACTCATAGTTGTCATTTTTACGCATTAATCGCTGTAAAGATTTCGCAATTTCTAAATAGTCCTTTACATATTCCTTAGTATGATTCAATAAACCTAAAGAAAAAAAAACCTTTAGTTTCTAGTAGTATTGGATCACTCATAAGTTTTGATCTTGTCTTCTTCAGTTCTGTCTGACCTTGTCTCAGTTCAGAATCTTGTCAAAAATCTTATGTCCAAATCGGACAAATTGTTGCCTAGTGCAATAATTTCTTTGCAAAGAAATATTCAGTTCTCAACATATAACTAAAGTCTAATGATTCTTCACCTTCTATTTTTTCCAGAATTTCTAACACCTCTTCTGTAGTATTCGAACTACAGAGGTCGTCATCTATAAAATGCATGACATTTTCTGGGAAATCATTCGCAAGTGTCATTGTCGTAATTTCCTTGTACACTAAGGCACTACTAAAATAGTAGGGTCTACAGAAGACAATGGGATTGTGAAGATGTGGCAATCAATATTATTGAAATTTGGTAGTAATTAGATGGGACAAAAAATAATTGATTTTAATATTGTTACGTTTGTTTGGTTTTATAAGTTGAGAATACCTAGGTAGTTCCAAGTATCGTTATTGTTATTAGTTTATATTTAGTTATTAATGTTTTTTGAATTACATTAATTGATTATAGAATTACATTGCATTAAGTATTTTATTAGTAGCCTTGGATTTTGATTGTGAGCACAGTAAGAATAAAATGGTCACCTCATAATGATCCTATTGAAGTTAGAAATAATACATGGTTAGTCATAAGTTATTTAGTACGCGAAATCATTAACTTCAATAATTTGCTATATGGTGTAGGTTCAATTTCAACGTTCCTCCCACTTCTAAATAATATGTGATTAGTACACGAGATAACAAGTATCAGTGAGATATTGAATGAAGCGGCAATCCAAAATTTCTCTGCAATGAACATGGCGTGGAACGCTTTTTCACGTCTAAAATTGAGCAATAAAATATGTTCCCAATTATAGACAAAATATAATCTGAAATAATGACACGCTGTTAAGCATTACATGTTTGTTTAAAAGTCTTGACTCCAAACAAATACATCTTTATTCTTTTCTTTAAGAAATAAAACCGAATAATGATATAGAGATTCTGTGGATTCTGTTATACCTTGCTTCAACACATTAATTTGTTCTCGTACTTTAAGTTGTAACGCAGCTGGAACAGGATATGTACTTCATTAAAAGGCGCACGTGTGTCGTTAAGTCTATGTGATGTTTTCAGGTTATTAACTACTTTCTTTAAACAATTTTCAGTTCAATCAAAAGCATCAGAGTAGTGGTAACACAAATCTAAAAGCTTTCTTCAATTTTTGGCATTAAAGTTATCCTTATATCGATTTTGAATTATCAAATAGTTTTTGTTGTCTGTGACTAATGTACTTTTACAAATCCACTGCAAAACCTACATTATTTTTCTGAAATGTAATATTATACACAACTGAGTTAATAAGAAGAACAAAACATATTCTTTCGGTAAAATCTCTAGGAATCCAAATTCCTGATTTCTTTTCGAATTACCCATTTGGTACTAAGAAATATTCGTTACGAGTTCTAGAATTTATTTATTTATTTATTTATTTTTAGCTTAACTTCAAGTACGATTTGATTCTGATGGGAATGAAGAGACTGTGCGTTAACACAAACATGAAATATAAGCATTGTCCTTACAGAGAACTTTCTTTTGAAGATACCTCATGAACTTCATTTACTTTCCATGTCATTCTAGATGGTCTACTAAATATACGCAAAGTTAAAATATTCTTGTGTGAAGTAGCTGTGTATTAGATGTAAAGTGATCATGTGATAATTGTGTAAACTCTTAACTTAATTCGCTAAATTCAATTATTTTATTACATTACATTTATCAACGACAGAACTATGAACTCTTTAAAATCTATCGGAACAAAACTTTTATTAATGTTGTAGATTGCCAGATAGTTTGAATAAGCATGTATTTGTTAATTGTCAGTTTTGAAATTGTCAATAAACAGGACTAGGTTTTTTCTTCATTTTCCGCATACCTTACGCACAGCCTGATACTTCCCCATTCATTGAACTCCAGACTCATCATTTTACAGCCAGACAAAACCACGGAGGACACATGGACAAGGGGTATTCGACACACGGTTAGGATAGGTGCAGGATCGACGAGAGAAGCGGATCACACTATTGGAGCACAACCAGCTCCATAACTCAAGAATACCATTCTGTTGGTTTATCACCGCAGATACATCGAGCTTAAGTTGAAACTAGTGAAATGAAGGTGTAGGAGAACATCATCGTAAAGACGCATTGTCAAGAGAGAACTCGACGCCCCTTGCAGATCAACAGGATAGGGATCCAGATGTTGACTGACTCCAGTTTATCCAGGCTCCTCCAGAGAAGGACATACATCGTTCCAGATGACCAGGACGACGCCAGCCTCGTTGGAACTATCAGGCTAGTGCTCATTCCTTTATCTTAGTCAAAACCTTTCTCTCTCTCACACACACACACACACACACCTATTTCCCCAACTAGACATTTTTCCAAATTAAAACATTTGAATTTCATTTAAATTCAACCATAATTTTACAGTTAAGTACCGTGTTGTGCATCAGTTTCACCCTCATTTTGTTGCGTTCATTTAATAAGTATTCTGAGCTACAACTGATGCCACAGCACCGGCACATTTGATATCAATTTGAGACTTACGTGGCAATCAAAGATTATTTCCAATCAGTAATTATAGTGGGATATTCTGTATTATTTTTAACATATGAGGAAAATTTTTGTTTCTGGAATGATGTGTGGTCAGAACATCGACTCCTCTCGCAGTTAATACTGGGTTTCTACACCGAATTCACTATCCCTTTCTTACAAATAGTTTCTAATTATCATTATGACGCAGGGTAGATGCCGGAAGGCCAGCACCATCTAGTGAGTATCAAAAGTCACTCATTCTCTAATCAGACCCAACACTGCTTTACTTCGCTGATCTTACAAGAAGCGGCAAAACGTTGGCCTTCTATCCCTTATCCGCATCTTAATTAATGCTAATTTATTAATAACAAAATAATTTTGCGATATGCCGCTAGTCTTTGTATCTGTGTTAGTTGTTTCCTGGAATTTTAGGAACCATACCTTCTCAAACTACTTTAATCTGATAAGCAGAGACCGATATAGCTTTAAGTAGTTTGTTTTGTATTGATACTTGGCAATAGAACAAAATCTTGGTCATTAAGTATAATGAAGATTTTACTATTATTCTTTTGACACACTCTTTGTGTCTGTGAAGATATCTTTATATTTTGCAGGTTTTACATGTTTCAATAATGTTCGTTTAATGAAGAAATGTCCTCAGAATAATAGAAGTGACCAGACAAGAGTTGCTTTACTCTGAGATGCATAACTTTGTGACATGGTATTCTAGAGTTGAAGATAAAAATTACAATTTCCTAAGGTCGAATTCTTGTGTGAAGAATTGTAGGATTATAGTTGTTTCCTTGACAGCTCTTTTCTTTTTCTTCTTCTTCTTCTTCTTCTTCTTCTTCTTCTTATTATTATTATTATTATTATTATTATTATTATTATTATTATTATTATTATTATTATTATTATTATTATTATTATTATTACCATAATGCTTTCTATTGTATTTTGAGCACTTAAATTTCCTTACTTCTGGCGAGCTTGTTAGTGTTTACAAAAGCTTTACTCCGTTATTACTTGTTTTCTTAACCCCTAAGCAGACGCGTCAATTTGCATAACATTAGCAGGCGCGTGGGGTATATCATACCCCAAGTGTTTATTTTCGTCTATTTTAGAACCATTTGCACAAAATTACATATAAACTACTAATACAGTCATAGTTTATCATACACGGACAACGGTAATGAAAATTATTCCCAGGGTTGCCAACTACATATAATTGTTCTACCTTTCTATATCATTTGGAATTTTCTTGCAACAGTTGTATTTTAATATTGTTACGATGCAAATTAGTATTATAGTAGAAATCACATTAATTAAATCTTACTATCTAATGTTATTAACAACCTCAGGGTTGCCAACTACATTGAATTTATTGTAACCTTTAAAATACCAAATTTTTTAGCGATAGCAATATATTTACATCAATATTTATTGGTCACTTTTGATACTAATTTCACAATACTTTTTATTTATATTCAAATCATTAGTGATGTTTACATGTTCTTTTAGTAAAGAGTACTATGAAAGTAATGAATTGAAACGGAGCATTTGTGTTTTCCACTAATTCGTTAATCATATCAGAATCAACAGTACAATGGCAGGCTGATGTTTTATCTGACATATTTTTGAAAATGTTTTGTACCATGGAATATTTTTACAATTTTTTTTTGCTTTGTTTTTCCTGTTGTACTAAAACAAGTTTTCTTCCATTTACGTACATTACTTCTTTCAATAACATAGTCATTAGAGCCAGGCCCGTAACCAGCCCCAAAATGTAGGGGGGCCCAATCCAACATATTATAGTTTATCACCATATTATAGTTCATTTGCAAGCCTACCGTGAAAATTTTAGTGGGGCAGCAAAAATTTAGAGGGCCGGCCCCCTAGCCCCAGTGGATACGGGCCTGATTAGAACCAGAACTTACACACCTTCCCTCTTTATCTGAAACACAATCTTGACCAGAGTCAGTATCATGATTACATTCTTCTATCTTATCATTTTTCTTATCGGATTCTCCACTGTCCACGACTTCTTCCAATACTTCATCTAGCAATTTTATATTTCTTTAGTTTATATTTTCATAAATAAACAACACAACGTAATGAAAAACACTCCATGTCGACAAAATGCAATTCTGTTCTTCGGAACCAAAAAGATTTTTTTTTTTACGTTAGCAGGCGCGCGGGGTACAATGTTTTCCATTCGCATTCACTTGCAATTAACCAATAACTGTAGCCAATCCAACTCTTTTGAAACAAACTGAACTGCATCAGCTCAACTGTCAGACAATAATGGACAAATACCTCGAACAGTTCAAAACCTACACAAACAGTGTTGCCGCATTGTAAAAACCGAAAGTGGGGTATTTTATACCCCAACGCGCCTGCTTATGGGTTAACTTGTACTACATTTAACGACAACATTTCTACTTATTTACCCTACCAATCAAACTTATTTGTGTGATCAGTGTTTTCAATGTACTGACTAATTTTTTTGTGTCGGTCGCTAGTTTATTTTTGATGACATGTTTTTTCTTGCTGATGCATGATTTTCCTGTGTCCACAATCAGTTAGAAATCTGAAATATCAAAGTTTGCTTCTTTCTCAACCTTGAAATTACTTACTTTGAAGATTGTAAATTATTTGGTCCTCTTTGATCGCACCTACACTTAGTTTCTTTTTAAATTTTTACCAAGCAGAAAGTACGTAGTTTATCAACTGTGTTAAACGTGGCTTCTCGTTCAAGAAAATACGATTGTAAGGCAGAAACTATGAGAGCAGTACCCTTCTGCTAAAGTATTATCAAGACGTTAAATTAATAATAGCATGTCATACACAAAGCCAGTTAGACTCATCCGGCCTTTAAATTTGTTCTCTTAAATGTTCTTCTATATCTAAATGAAGAGTAGATATTCCAAATTCTTTAATGATACAAGCTCTTAATGATACAAGTCTTTACGCTCAAAAATCATTTTCAAACTTTTTCCCAAACTTTCCCTAAAAGCTAAAAGTAACATCTTTATTCTTATTACCATCCCAACAACTAATATCATATTACAAATATCATCATATCCATTCATAAAATTTATAATGTCATTCCCTGTTTTCACATCATAGCGAGAAAGTGCATACGTATCTTTATTAGGTCTTTATATATGAATGTTTCTGGCCATGTCAGAACTTTTTTGTTCATTAATTATCTGACTAAATGCACACCAGGCACGTACCCAAGGGGGGGGGGGTCCGGAGCACCCGCTTCGAGACCAGAAATGAAAAAAATAAGGAAGGATGAAACAAAATGAAATGAGAAAAAGAAGGATCAGCGTTAAAAATAAAAAAAAAACTACATGAAGCTTTTGGTTACTCTTTCTTATGAGGAGATTTGTATTACTTGCAATACATGGTGGCGAGGTGAGCAAGATATACTGGAAGAGTCAGGGAATTTGAAATTTCTAGAAAAGTTACATAATTTTCAGAATTTCTGCTACTAGTCAGGGAGATTTTAAGCTTCCGAATGCATAGTGCTGTTGAGTAACAGCGTGGACATCTTTTAATCATAATTTTTCCTCATCGCATCCTTGCAGTATCAAACATGTTATTTCAAAAACAATTTTCTACTGCTCCTTTAACCTGTCATTTCGAACCGACATACGGAATAATAAAGACAAAAAATTATGTGGGAAGAAAGTTCTATTAGCATTTGATTCGACAGAGAAAGAAACGCACATGTAAAATATTTTACAAGACATTATTGAAATACTATTTACATTATTGAAGTATTTTTTATAATAGTGAATATGTACTTTTTATAATAGTTGTGGTCATAATGAAAGGAAAATTGTTATATTTGAATACACAGAGGGAGGACGTAAATACTGTAAAATCTTTTTCAATGCGTTTTATTTTATTATTTTACAAGAGATTTCTTCATAGTTTGTTATTAAAATACTTACCAAGATATTCTAATTTTATTGTCCTAGAAGCCAATATATGTTGATAGTAAAGTAGTTTAGATTGATTAACCTCCTGGGCCTTCAGAATTTCATGTCACGCCTCGGCCCCCCTCCCCCCATTACGAAATCCTGGCTAAACGAACCAATATATGTTCCAGTAAAATAGTTTAGAGTGATCGAGCTCCTGGTGTGATGACCATAGTATTTCATGTCACGGACCCCCCTTCACGAAATCCTGGCTACGTGCCTGTAAAGACGCAGAGTTTGATTGTGTCATGATTGTGTTCCGACGAGTGTCGTACTGATGTGAAATATGAGTTTGTGTAAGAGCGTGTTTCTTCTTACGTTCCTTTGGCTTTAAAAATTCTTCTTTAATGTCAACTAATAGTCACCTAATTCATTTACATAGAGCAAAATTATTTCAAGAAATTTTTAAATATTAACCTTAGAAAAGAATCGCATTATATATTTTCTTATCTTCTTTACATAACTTAATGCAATGATTATCAAGCATTCAATGACAAGAAAAATTAAAAAAAAACTCATAAGAGAAAACATAAAATTAAAGAAAATGAAGTGTAGCTAATTATCCATTAATGATATAGAATATATAGATTCCCGTCCGTAACATGTCTTTTAAATATTTTTCAGTGATACTTCTGTTCTTCCATTTTTTATATATCGTGTGAATATAGAAGTCATCTTACCTGTTCATTTAGTCCTATAAAATATTTTGGCATTAATTTTAGTGGGTTATCAATATAGTGTATCTGTGTAATACTGACATCCTGAGATATTGTAAGATGTGCCACTGACTCAAATGGAACTCTGTGCTTAAAATTTCCAAAATATTTTCCATTAATGAATATCTAAACAGGAAAAAGAAAGAGAGAAAAAGGAAAATGAGAAAGAAATTCAAATATAAATACTAACAATAGAATGAACTAGTAATATATTTGTCCTTCACAGATGGAGGAAAAAGATAATTGAATAATGTATATATCATGATCCGTTCTTAATAAATGTGCTTCACTATACGATACGTACATACTTCATTATACGGTAGGTTAATGATGATACTTGAAAATGAGAACTGATTCAAAATTAATCTTTAACAACAATACTATTTATTAGATATTTCAGAAAATGTTGATTTAAGTAACGTAGCAAACATATAGATCTTATAGCTGGAACGCGTACAATCACGAAAGAAAGTTTCTTCAGTTGACAAAATTTCTTTCTCTAATAGCTCAATAATAAATTAACCTATTGGAGTATCGATTTTGGCAAGTTATCAAATTATAACTATTCTAAAGATAACAATAAAAAGATCCATATTAATTAATTTTTCCCGAGTTATTGGCAAAATAAAATATGTCAACTGTCAAATACTTTCTTTTCGGTGTGTACCTTTGGTACACAGAGTTCCTGGTTTGATTTATGCAGGAAAACCACTAAAACTACTCCAGTAGTTCGGATTCACATTAAATTGTAAGAGGGATCCGAATCACTGGAATGCGTTCAAATTTTTCACGGACTTCCGAAAGAAAATCGAACCTGCGATCTCGTATATCAAAGGCGCACACACTAGCTACTAAAGCAGCAGGCAATATAGCTTACTGCTTATGCTATATGGTCAAGTGTATCGTTTCCATGACAATCCTACTACAGTAATATATCCTCCTCTAACGAGACATAATACGAGTATGCGGAAAATAATATTTCCAAACTGTGAAAGGTTATTCCTTACACGGTGTATATTAAACGAAGGAAAAACATATTGGTCGAGAAGTGTCTCCTTTCAGAGTTATAATCCGCTGAAAATCGAAAAATCAGGTTCTCTTACCCTTCTAGCGTGAAACTATGAGACCTATCGCGAGCGGTTCAAGAAATTACACAGGAACTAATATGCACTTTTTCTAAATATCCAAGTGCCGGAATCCTTTGGTATCACCGCTGATAATTATATAGAGGAAATTGGGTTACGGATATACTCTTTTAAGTACTGATTAAGCTTTAATGACAATATTCAGGCAGATTATATTTAAAAAATATTTCATTTTTCAGTTACTAATTGAAAATGACTGATATTACCTTTCTCCTTCACGTAACACTAAGTATTTTTTTTTTCGGGAATGGGAGTTGTAGACGAGTTAACCTATGACGAGCCGCAATTCTTGGTCTTAGAATCCGAACATTACTCACGTTCATTAAGGGTCTTAACTACATGTAATAATGACAAGATTGACATTGTTAGCAAAAAGCATCCGTACGTTGGATTGCTCATTCAGTCGATTCAGTCGATTTACGTTACATTTGTGCCGAATTTCTTTTCAAGCCGTCTGGTCGCCCATCACCTGAATATCATGTAACCGAAGGAAGACAACAACGCACGAAGAGAGACATCGTTGGAAAATCGCCAAAAGCATCAGGAAAGCACTCTGTAGATCTTTACCCATCTTAAATTCATCCTTTGCTCTTCAACCCCTTTTTCACCCTCTCACATCATAATCTGTTTCCAATTGAAAGGTATTTGATTTCATTTATAAAGCAACCCTGGTGCCGAACACAATACATTCTGCTCTACAAATTTTTGTTTACAAAACCCTGGGATAGTTTGTCGGTTCTAAGTCCCCAATCTTAATTTTACCTTCGTTTATTTGAGCTACAAGAACTGGTGAGACTAAATTGCACAATATACATATACCTCATAAAAGTCTGTTTCGCATAAAATGCTAAGCTCAAAAGCATCGCCTGCTGTTAAGGGAAATCCTCCTTCTCGTTCTTCACTTCCCCAATTTCCATCATTGGTTCTTGAGTTTCTCACAATTTCGTCTTCATCGAAACGTGGATTGATATGAAGCATTATATTCGTCTCACCTTTCACAGTATCTGCTACAGTTCCGGAACGGAGGTCAACAGCGAACCTGTCACAATTGCAGAAGACAGTAAATGAGCAATTGTAATAAGTGCTGTATATATTAATTCCTTAATAATATCAAAATAAAGGAACAAGTTTATAAATATTTTATTAATGACTTGATACTATCTATTGTATCACATAACATTATAAATAGCATAATAGCCATGCCTAGAATGTGGGACTACTTTTTGTTGTAGTGAAGTTGATAATGTCTAAGGTATCAATATAATAAATGTCACATTACGTTAAGTAAAAGGATAAAGAATAATACATTTCCTAATCAGTCACGTATATGAATAATATGCTCCTCTGAATACATAAATAATTATGAACTTTTTTTTTACATTTTACAGTTACGCTATTATCTAATTTCTTTGGCTTTAATTACAAATCGAGTATGGGTGATGTTAGAAGTGCTTTGAGTCTATCTAGAACCACAAGCATTCTAATTTATAACAGTGTCTCACATCTATGAAAACTGAAGAGACTGTCAAGTCACAAATTTAGGTGATTGGAGAGATTGGATGCTTTAGATTTTTCTCACTATACATATAACTATCCGCCCCCACCCTCGCCAGAAATTTTTGTTGGCCGCTCCAATATTACCTGTCACCAGTAGCGGTCTTACCTTGACGCGATTGACTGCGACTCACTACAATTTTGAAAAGTAAAATAGCTATTCTGTGCTCATCAAATACTCGTTACATAAAATCAATCATTCCCGTGTTAAAATCTTAACCGCTAACGTCACTGATTCTCCTACACTGTGATTCCCAATACTGATTAGGATGTCTTACCCCCTAACACAACGTTTCCCTTTACCCGTAGACATTGCGTAGATTTGGGGATTGAAAAGCTCGAGCGTCACTAGCATGATGCTACGTAGAAGTGCTTCTCAAGTTTTTAGCTCTTGGCATTCTACAGTTTTAATAGTGTCACAAAAGCTTCTATACACGCTGTAACCAGTGCATTCTAGCCATTACCGGATAACAGTTGCTGGTGAGATTGTTTAAGTCATGAACCATAAATTTAGCTATTTTTTTGTTTTGTGAATGAATACAAGTATACATCGGATTATCTTAAATATAGATCATATCGAATTTAAAACTCTTCGCACATATATATAGGTTAACACTCCTGGAAGAATGTTAAAAAATGTTGTTGAATTAGTTACGTACGTATCATAAGTGAAATTGTATATGAGTGGACAGACAAGTCTGTGTAATTTTAAAGTTGATTTACAATTTCTTAATAGACCCATATTACTTTACTGAGAGAATTTTTGGTGGGTAAAGAAATATTTGTATAAGACTAAAGTGGTAAACTAAGGTTAACAATTTCTGATGGGTAAAGAACGATTTTTTAAAAATATCGGATGAAGCTTTGAGTAAGTCATGTCACTCTTCACTATGCAACTGGTTTTAGATCCAATTGAAAGTAGCATACTTTTAGTATTAAGACACGATAATTAAGTAGGCAAAGACATTCGGCGAAACGGAAATAGGCGAAACAGGAAAATACAAATGTTGCAAAAAATGTAATTTCCAATTAGTGGTCGCAAATTCTATAGTATCTGGCTGTGGAACAGAAAACCACTACACAAAATAAACTTAAAGTAGCGTACACAATAGTCCAAAAGTTTGATGAATAATTTGTTAATCGTGTGTTCAAGACATGGAGAAAGTCATATTTGATTTTTTAATTTTCTTTCTAACTTACCCGGAGACTGAGAGCATTTTTTAAAAGTAATTCTTTATTCAAGTGTTTTCGTTTCAAATTTGATTAGGAAACCATATTATAAGAACTGTAAATGTAAAATGCCATAGCTGAAAACAGGATAGTAAATATCTTCATTGTTTCAATGGTATTACTGTAATTTCTTACGCGAGGCACCAGATTTCGATTATAGGTAGAAGCATATGCGGTGCGGGTCCCACGTTGAGTTGTGTTTCCATATCTCAAGTAGGCCCGCTGCTGAAAGGGACGCTAAACTCTAATTGAGTTGACTTTGAGTTTAACACCCCTTTCAGCAGCGAGGCTATATGAGACATGGACCTACTGATTAGCGTGGAGTAATAACCCTGGCTAAACTCTAATTAATCAACTATTGCTTTCTGATTTGTAACATAAAATCATTCCTCAATGCTTTCTTGATAAATAGAATAATTCACTGGTTTCTTGCTATACATCTCGAAATGGCAGAATTATAACTTTTGTAGATAGAACAAAGAAATATTTAGATTATTCTATTACAATTGCCATGTATAATATCGATTTCAGCGGAAGGAAGGTGCTTAACTCGCTCATGTAAAAATAGTATCGAAAAGAAACGTTAAATCTCAATTAATTTATTAATCACAGTATGAAATGAATTTATTAATTTATTCGAACACAGTATGAAATATGTCGCAATGGGGTGGGGTGGAATCCACTCCATCGTTCTTGATTGATTTTAAATCTAACAAAGGACACCACTCAATTGTCCGGCTCTGATTTCAATGATTTTTTTCTGTTAAAGGATATGTATGCACTATTTGTGATGATAGAAATATTTGCCGTGGTGCATGTTTCTATTTTTTATATTTTTTAAGAGTTGTGATGTGGTTATTAGAGATTACTGCAGAATTTCCTTACTACCCTTTGTAAATGGAGCATTAATGAAAAAACAATAATGTGTATATATATATATATATATATATATATATATATATATATATATATATATATATATATATATATATATATATATATATATATATATAGCTTAGGGGGAAGTCGTATGGTAGGTATGACTTTGACGGCATCCATCTTCAAATCCGCCATTTTGAATTAAGGCCAAGTTTTTAAAATAGGAATAGGTAATACGATACATAATTTCGGGCTATAATTTAATTAGGAAGACAAGGGTGAAGTTAGTTTTAAGATATGCCAATTTGGGTAAAAGTTACAGGCATATTAATTGTTTACTAGATGAACCTCCGCTCTCTACACAGCGCATCATTCCATATGAGCATAAATCTCCTTCTCATTCCTCACAACATCTGTACATGTCCCTTTACAGACACAAGTGAAAGACGTATTGATTAAAAAAAAGCCAAGGGGTATCATAAATGGGAAACTATTTTCGACTATTTTTTCTCAATATCTCTCACCGTTTCAAGATTTGAGCCTACTTCCGGTTGGAGTTTCTAATTCATGTATGACCAGTGCTTTCTTTCTTCTTGCATGCAGTATGTAATAAGACAATACATTACATACACAATTAATTATAATGTCAGTTATAAATGGTGTTCATTGAGCCAAACACCCCAAAAATAAAGGTTCATCTTAAACTGGAGAAATGGTTATCCTTGCCTTTCTATTATTATTTGGTCATTAAACAAACCCCTGAGACATATACAACCCCTATATACAACTATGTGGTGTTGGAATGTATAATGCGTAGGATGTGATGCCTTAGTTTTTTTTAAATTTCAACCCTTCCAATGTACCCGTAAAAATGTAATAAAGAAATAGTGTCCATGTTTTTTAAATATTCAATTAGAACTGGACAATCTACATGAAATTTCCAATCGATCAGTGAAAACGTCATCTTTCTAGAGCCTGCAGTTTCCGAGATCTCATTGTCGAAAGGATTGACCACAAACAGATAACCGTCCACAACATCTATCTATTAAAATGCTACAATAGCAATTAAAAGCGTTTTTTTTTGAAGTGCTCGCCATAGGCTAGCTCCCTTTTTGAGGGCTACACCCTCTCTTAGGTGGAAGAAGTGAAGGTATTATGGTAAAGAAGTAAGGAATGGGTGGGCTAAGAGTAATTTATTTATTTATTTATTTATTTATTACTAGAACTAGGACAGTATGATCTTTTCGATCATAATCATACTTGAATGGTGGGTGTAGTTTTAATAACATAAGAGCAGTAACATAATAACGAGTATAATTGAATACAACATAAATATAAATATGGTAATTATAGAAATATATATATATATATATATATATATATATATATATATAAGTGAGGAAACAAAGCAAAACATGAGAACAATAGAAGTGCGAAACGTAAGATGAGATAGATTATATAAATAGATGAAAAGAAACGTTACTTTACATATATATGATTGTTATTAATAAGAAAATAAATAAGAAAATAATCAGACAGTATATTATAAGCAAAGAACATTAATGATCATAACGAAGGATTAGGTATAGTATGCACGATACGTATGATATAGTAATGGGCGTGAATGATATGGCGAGGTGCATACATAGGACAACACATGGGTGATATTAGTTAGACAAATGAGTTTATCTTCAGCTCCTCCATTCAATGATGAAAACGGATGAGGCCCATGTTAGTAAATAATGGTAATCACTGTGCTGGAAATGATGGGTGAATGAAAGGAAGATGTTCATGAATGACGTAATCGGCGATGATAAGTAAAGCGGTATCTAACGGTGGTAGAGTATAGTGATATAAGGTGAAGAGAAGCGAAAGTGGAGAATGATAGTAACGGTGAGGTGTTGGGTGAAGTGCTAAATAACGCATTGTATCCTGAAGTAAAGGATGTCGGGTTTCGAAACGTCTGGTGATATATGTTAGCCGCAGCTTTTCAAGAAAGTATTGTAAGGTCGGAAAGGTAATTTGGCGGAGTGTGCAATTAAAACAGTTATCGTGGGATATGAAAAGAACACGAGAAGCTGACTTCCAATACGAGGCCGAAACGTGTAAGTAGCCAGTAATGAAATTTAATGCATAAATGATAGATTTACTCTTAAAACAGTTCTATGCGATATAACCCAAGGCTTATCCTATGCCTGGCGTATTATTTCAAATCATTTTGCTAATATTATAATCTTTGTAAGTCAAACAAAATATATATTATTTTAAACTCTGTTAAACTAACTTTTGTGACACACAGAGTTTGACCCTGGTTTAGCAGATACGCAGTAGTGACCAACAGATTCCCTTTTGTTGTATGTATACCTTATGTAAATAAACAATCATCATCATTATATATTTTCTCTCTTATTCCATTTTGCAATTGTTAAATAAGATTAACAAAAGGTTGTAAGAACTAATAGCGTTATATTAACAAAGATTCACCAAGTAGTTTATAAAATAATTTCGTCCTTATTTGTAATGGAATTGCAGGGGCTTATCGCCTAGCCTTGTTAGGAAGAAGAAGAAGCATATACAGTTTATTGCATTGCAAATAGCATACCCTACAGGGAAATTAAATCATAGGTCACATTCTATCACTGTACTACCAAACCAAACAAGTAATATTCCAAGACAAGAACCATTGTCTTGTTCTACAAATAACACTAGACTAGTAAGTGATAACACAATACGTGTACAGAAACCAATACATAGTCATTCAGGGTGTAGCCAGCAAGTTATTCTAGAGGGCCTTGATTTTTACAAACTAAAAACAAATCAAAAGTTTCTTTCAAGATTATGAAAGAATTAATAACACATAGATACATAGTATTTCAGAAGTGCATATTATTATTATTATTACTATTATTATTATTATTATTATTATTATTATTATTATTATTATTATTATTATTATTATTATTAGTAGTAGTAGTAGTAGTAGTAGTAGTAGTAGTATAGTAGTAGAAGTAGTAGTAGTATATTTCATATATGCTACATTTCTGAGACTTGAGTCTTGATAGTACGTGAAGTTAAAATCAAAGGTTATGTTACGGACGGCAAATGATGGCTTAACACCAAAAACACATTCCTGGCCGGGACCGGGGGTTAGTCTGTTTTATGTTTATTAAACTTGTTAACTTATTAAACTTATTAAACTGCTTAATAATTACAGCAAATGAAAGATGTTTGTAATAGAATGTGAAAGAATACAGTTTTAAAAGAATTAAACTACGTCAACATGTTAAAATAATTAAAAGAACCTAATTAATCAGCCACTTTGTACTCTCGTTTGCTTAACTGGATGAACCGAGGCCTAAAGGAAAAGAGTTTTCTGCCCAAATCTCATAAGCAGCGGGATATTTTAATATTATAGAAATTGACCCTCCTTTCCCTTAGAAGTGTAATTTTCAAGACGCTGAAACATATAGTATTTTATTACTTTTAGTTAAAAGTTCAAATACCGAGTTTCACGCATCTAGCTTAAACAAATCCTTCCTTAATTTATTTACATATTTTCTGAGTAAGTAATGGGGAATTCGAACATAAAAAAGTGCTTTCTTTGCTCTTTCCCTTTTATGTGTTCAATTTTCAGTTTTTCTTTTTTAACAGGAAAGTTTATATGCCAAGTTTCATTTTACTAGCTTTAGAAACTTGCGAGATACACTACCCTTTTAAAAAATCTTGCCCCACCTTGTTTGCGATACTTATTTCCAAAAATTCTTTCTTATGTCCTGCTTTCATAAGAAAATTATATTTTATAATTAAAATTTAACGACTCTACTTGTAGTAGTATGCCCAAAAATCACTCATCTTTACTCTTTTATATAAGAGTACAGAAGATAAATACAGTCAAACAAATGGACTTCCATGAACAGTTTCCGATTTCTTATAACTAACTTATTCGTACATTTCCCACAAGCTGTGGTTTTAAATTTACGCTCTGTCAAGGTCCAGGTTTCAAAAAGGAACTAACTGGAAATATAATAATATTATGTATTTGTGTACATGTGTAATATGAATAAATTTATTGTCTTATTGAAGTTTTCGTAATCTGGAAATAAACTTTTGATTAGTTTTAATATATAAAAATCATGCTCCCCTAGAAAAATTTGCAGGCTACACCCCTAAATGACTATGTAGTAATTTCTGCAGAAATGGCACAGGACCTAAAATTTAGGTTTAGTGCCTATATTTTTAGGACTTGTGCCGTTTAAGACTTATGAATGTCACCCACTGTATTGCATAATAAATGTTCTTTGTTCAGTTTTAAATTTACTGCGTTCTTTATGTATACAGTTGGTATTTAATGTTCACTCGTAAAATGTCTAGAGATCTTTTGTCTTAATTAAGTAAACTTCGGTGGATTTTTGTCCTACTCTTCATAAAATACCCTCCGCACAGTATATATTGCAATTCTGAATGTTTACTTGGTTTCAGAAGTCTGGTAAAATATGCTTTTTAAACATTTTTTTATTATTTATTTATTTAATTTTGTTTTAGGAATTTGTCTTGGGATTCTCGTATCTCCATTCGAAAGAAACGAATTTCTTAACTAATTATGTAATTAATTCTTAGAATTAATTCTCTTATGTTGTATTATGTAATTCGTGTATAAGTGCAGAACAGATAGTGATAACAATAATCTTAGTAGTACAAATATAGCTGTTATTGTTGGAATTAGCTACGTTCGTAACATTATTGCCAACTAGTTGCTGCATCGTCGCAATTTCGTGTCGTGGTGGCAAATTTCAGAACTAAAGCAAGTGAATGAAAAAGGCACAAGACCTAAACGGCACAAGTCCTAAAAGGCAGAAGTCCTAAACGCCAGAAGTCCATAAAATCATATCGCGGCACAAGTCCTAAATGACAGAAGTTCAAACGGCAGAAGTCCTAAAATTTAAGTCTAGTGCCTATATTTTTAGAAGTTCTACCGTTTAGGACTTCTGGATGACACCCGGCACATCATGCTGCCTCAGTGATGGTTTGGTGGGGAGTGAGCTACTCAAGCACAACCCAGCTGTATTTTTGCGAACAAGGTGTTAAAACATCTGCCAAGGTATACCAGGACACAGTGCTAACACTTGTAGTGTAACCACTGTCTGCTACCATGTTCCCTGGAGAAAGGTGGACCTTCCAACAGGATTCCGCTCCAGGCCACACAGCGAAAAAAAAACTTAGGACTGGCTGGCACGGAACGTCCCTCTCTTCATTTCTACCACTGATTGGCCTTCTAGCAGCCCGGACCTTAACCCGTTGGATTACAAACTTTGGGCAGTCGTTCAGGCAAAGGTCTGCCATAAACGGCATCCATCTGTCGACAGTCAGAAACAATCCTTGGCCCGAGCAGTGAACAATTTTCCCATGGACAGCGTTGGGTAAGTTACATGTAAAAATGTAACGCGTTACTTGCCCCCAAAAAGTAACTGTTACTTTACTTAGAAAGTAACGCGTTACTTTTAGGTCCGAAACCTAGAATATGTGAAAAAATGTTATCACTTCAATTTTCCGTACTACTATTACTATCGCTTTTATTATTATTATTATTATTATTATTATTATTATTATTATTATTATTATTATTATTATTATTATTATTATTATTATTATTATTATTATTATTATTATTATTATTATTATTGCACGTTCTGAATCGCTTTATGTAAATGCAAGGACAAATTTTTACTTGACAGCTATAAGTTATGAATATTTTCATATAATGTAACATTGGCTAAAATGCCATACTGCGTTTCTCGTAGGGATGGGCTAGGGTAACCAGACGTACTGATTTTCGCAGTACAGTACTGTTTTTCAAAGAGCTGTCCTGCGTGTTGCGAAGATGCCTAGGAAATCGAGAAATATCCTTCTTCTTTAAAATGTCCTGCGAAATGTCCAGAGTTAATTTATTTGCAATATCTTAATGTTTCATTCTTTATTCACAATATTTTGAATCAAACACACACTTTTACTGAATGATGAACCGCTGTGTTTTTTAACACTCCTCAAAGGACTAGGGATGGAGAACAATCAACAAACATGTTTTACAATACATCGCTTTTACTGAGAAGGGCTTGTTGAGATATCGGTAAAGTAGGAAAGGTTTCTTTTTGAACTTATGACAGTGATGCTAACCAAGTTAAATAGAAGTTCCCTTGTGCCGGTCTATATTTTCTCTCATTTCTTAAAATAATACCACGCTTCGAAATTTATTATTTTTTTTTTAGCTAACACGAACTTTGACTGTACGTTCATAAAATAAACCAATATGTTATTCATCAAAGCATCTGGAGTTGTGTTTAATTCCTTTAATACTTTTGTTCAGTGCTTCTTTTTAACAAAAATGTTTATTAACTGAAGGTTAACATTATATGAAATAATGATATGCGTATTGCCGACGCAGTAAGATATCATATACTATTATACTTGTGTCCTACTTTTCGATTGTTAGAATGTGGTCATCCTACGATGGGCACGAGCGAATATTCTTTGAAACTCGATTCGACTAAAAACAGACATCTTTGAACTCGATTCAAAAAATTTCCTCCAACTCGACTCGAATTCGGGTCGAGTCGAGCCAAATCTGGTATGTAGTTTCGAGTATTCTCTTCAAGTATCTTGCATAGACAATATAGGTTATCAATGATACTAGTACTATTGCTAGTACAACTTTTATTATTATTAATAATAATAATAATAATAATAAATAATAATAATTATTATAATTATAACAAAACTGTGTTTAAACATGAAAGATACTCGGTCTGTATTTGAATACTAAAAAACTAGTTGATTGCCAACCTCGATAGTCGTGAAGTCTAGGAGTCAAGGATATTGTTCACGAGCTTCTGAATTTGGGTTGAGGGTTTAGGTTGAGTATTCGGGCTCGAGCCAAACATTGTTAAAAGTTATAGGGCACTGGCCAAATATCTTCAAAACTGTTCGGCCCGGGTTTACAATTGTCAACAACTTGAGTAGCTCGGCTCACAGCTCACTTACTATCGACCCGAACCGAGAAATAAGCTGAGCCAACAGCTCATCGAACAGAGTCAGCTAGAGCCTTCGGCCCAGATGAGCCGAACCGAGCAGATGGCTCATCCCAACCAAGCCAGCTCGAGCCGATGGTTCACCCCAAGCGAGCCGGCTCGAGCCATCGGCTCAGTTATTACTTCCCAACTGAGCTTCTTATTAAAAAATCTCTTGTGGTCTCGATATCGAGACGAGAAGACATGCGAGCAGGGTTTCCTCTCGTGAGCAACATTAAAAGTATTCCATATTACTACTTAGCTTACATTTCTCATGGCTTTCGTTTCGTTTTCCAGTGTAATCAGGCCATGATTTCAAAACGAGTTAAAACGTAATAATAATAATAATAATAATAATAATAATAATAATAATAATAATAATAATAATAATAATAATAATAATAATAATAATAATAATAATAATAGTAATAATAATAAATATAAGTATTCCATACATATAGAAATGCTTTTGACCAAGCACACAAGAAATTACATTTTGTCCATTTAGCACTATCATTCTTTTGTCACTCACAATTATTAATATTCATATAGTAAATATCTTATAATTCTTATATTTTAAAATCAATTGACAGGGCTCTGATTGCTTTTATAAGAAATAATCTTTGGTTTTATAGATCCTACGCAGTGGCGATGATCGTGTGTCGTTTCGGTCCTATGCCGTTTCGGTCCTGCGCCGTGTCGATCCTGTGCCGTTTCGGTCCTATGCCGTGTCGATCCTGTGCCGTTTCGGTCCTATGCCGTGTCGGCTCTATGCAGTTTCGATCGTACGTATTCTATGCATATAACTTGCATAGGCATAGAATCGACAGGAGTTTATAATTTGTAAGAGCAAAGATTAAACAGATAATAAAAATATTTTGTTTTTGCACATGATTAAAAGTTAAATTATTTCAGAGCAGCGGCGAGTAGTTAGGGGTGGTTACTTCTGGCGCATTTTCCTCCTCTCAATATTTTTAACTAGCGCAGAAGGACCCAAGAAACCGCCACTGTGCACTTTAACACAGAGGGATACCCCAAAGTGAGATTGAATATGCTTTTATGACATATAAAATCATAAAAACTTACATCTAAAAACTTACAATCTAAAATCTTACATCTAAAACTACAACTCTTCTAACTTATAATGACCCCATGGTAGGGTATTGATTCCATCCTTTAAAACACATCTCTTATCATCTACACAACTTAAAGCTAACTTATTTACTTCTATACTGTACAAATCGTGCTTATAACTTCTAATCAAGTTCATCTTCTTATAATATTCTTTTTGGCTAATCAAACAGTCCTTATATTCGTTAAATGAAAGTTCTTAATACACAACACTCTTCTTAACACCTTTAGCCTTCTTACAACACTTTTCTTTATCGAACTTACCTTTAAAGTCATTATCTGTTAAATCTATTTGAGGTGCTTTTATACTGTACATCTTACTTCTTAAACCTACAAACTCTTCTATGATTGTACCTTTTATCTCATTATTCATCTTACCAAGTATTTTCTTATTGATTTGTGGTATCTTATATTTGTTATCTTTAGGGTAATCACTCGTATCGAAGTAATCAATGTAGTTTTTCATGTCCTCGTACACATCTTCTGTTTGAATATGGTATATATAGCTATCAGTATCTGTATAACATACTTCTATTTTGTCTTGGTATTTTGGCTTCATCACATTATAATGGAAGTCGTACATTAAATATTTTGACAAATCTAGAATTGACATACCAACATAAATCGGTTTGTTAAATTGCACTTTAACCTTGTTCATGTGAACTGCTACTAAATTTTCCGTAAAAACTGTGGTACTCTTATAATTCGGTTTTGCTACAAGCTTCTCGTATTTTTTCTCATCACTTACAAGTTTGATATTAACTCTCTTTCTAATATTTTCCATAGTCTTTCCAAAAACTGAATTGTTCATGAGCTTATAGAAGTCTTTCTCAAAGTCATTTGTTGCTCTAGTTCTCATCTGTGTGTTTAAATCAATATATTTCTTTAACCAATCTGATTGTTCGAACTCTATTACTCGATGTATCGTGTTAAGTTTTAATCCAAGTGAAAGACATTGTTTTAGGTTTCGATAGTGAATTACATATTTTTCTTTGTCATATAGGGTTGTTAAGAGTTTTGATTGTTTTGAACCAGGTGGATATATGTTTTGAGGTGCTAATGGGTAGTCTTTGTGATAGTCATGCAATTCTTTAGGATATCCAAGATCAACTTCTAATATGTAACCAGTATCAGAATCATCAGGTATATTTGCGAAATCTATTTCTTCAATCTCATCTTCACTTAACCATCTAAATCCCTTATACGGTAGATATTGACTCATTGCCCACCCATACAAGTTATTGGCATCTAGATACATTAAGTAAGAATCTTCTTTATCCTTATCGTAATCTTCCATATACTTATTGTTTGCTTTCACATATCTTTTTGAACATTGACTAATCCCACCTCTTATACCTTTCTCTACCATTAATACCATATCATAATCCCATAACAGCTCTAATTTTATATTTGTCATCTTTAACATAGCATCCCAAGCTAAACCTGGTGCTGTCATATACCAAGCTGGATCAAGATCATAAGCTTTAAGACATGTTTCTCTAAAGTTCTCAAACACATCTGCTAACAATAATACATCTGTTTTCAAATATAAATCATGGTATTGTCCGAGATTTTTAATGTCAAATGTTTCCCACACTTTCTTTGCATGCTTATAATCCTCATCGCTTATATGTGTGTTGTTAAGCTTGTTGTAGAATGCTTCCTTTGGTGGTAATTTTCTTTCTCTAAACCTATCCCAATTGTTAACATAATCATATGGGTAAACACCTTTTATTATCACAAGTTGAAACTGTTCTTGATTAGGATAAAAGTGTTGGGTATGTATCATTTGCTCAGGTTTCAAGTTCGATGACAATTTGTCTAAACTGCAAGCCATAAATCTAAATGAATCTACAAATTTCAATTTAATAGCTCCAACCTTTTTACTGAATGATATGTATCTTTCCTCGTTATTGGGTATTAGATCTATTTCTTCTTTATTACATCCAAGCTCTTTTATAAACAGGTGAGAGTCATATCCTGTCAAGTTATGTATGATCACTGGTACAAACTTTGGTACTTTAACTTTTAAATTGCAGTTATTACATAGAGGTGCTACAAACTCTCCTGTTATATGATCGTGATGTGTAACTTTGTGGTTTTCTGGTGTATATTTTACTTTACAGTAAGAACAGGATTCGGATTGGTTGAACTCTTTTCTCTGACTTTTTGTTAATGGTAATTCGTTATTTTGTTTGTATATGTTCGATATGTGTTTGGCTTCTTTTGTTAACAGTCTTATGAACTTCTTAGCTGCATCTTTACCTCTATACACAACAGGATTGGTTTTACTTCCATCACTCTTTACTACATAATAACAAAATCCAGATGGTTTGTGTCGTTGATATTTTTTGGTATATGGCTCGTTATCTGGATAACATTCTTCACAACCCATAACTTTATGTAACAAACATTCAAAATCAGCATAAATCACAAATGGCATTTTCATTATGTATTGGTAGTTTTTAAATTCAACGCATTTACCTTCTTCAGGCATTATTATTTTTACTGGCTCATTTAACGAACAATCTTGCTCATGTTTATTTAAAGCGTTTTGAGAGTAAAAGTATAACAAACATCTGTCACATAAATATTTTCGAGCTCTCTTTTTAGTTAATTGTGTACATACTAGTCTGCTTAAATCCTTAATCCAACAATAGTGTGTTTTAACTTGGTCTTCATTTTGTTCTTTTACATATAATAAATTGACATGATTTTCTTCCTTGTTTTGTGTGTGATGTAGTATATAGATTGAATAGTCTTTATCATATGCATAAACATTTATAGAAATATTAAGTAATTTTTCAGCTCTTGGAATGTCGCATAGTTTTACAAGAAAATGAATATTTTTTATTTTTTCTTGTAAGTATTTGACAGCTTGCTTGTACTTGGAAGGTCGTTGTGGATCTTTATTAACTGGGTATAGTGCAGAACAAATTGAATATAAGAAACATTTTTCATCTTCATTCTTTACATTAATTACTGCCTTTTTGTTTTGAATTTGTTTAGGTAATTCTATGTATGTTGATCCTCTATATGGTGTATATTTGACGATTGCTAGTTGTAAAAAGTTAATGTTTATAAGAGCCCAGCCAGAACCTCTAGCTTGGAGCTCATCCATTCTTGTTCTTAACCTTTGTTTCATCTTAGTTATTTCTTCTTTCAAATTACTTGATCGATATATTTCTTGGTTTTCAGTGTTAAAATAGAAGTTTTGAGTTTCTTCACCTTTCTTATATGTACAACTTATATAAAGATTAGCTTTCAATGAACTATGTTTACTTAAGCTAATTTGTAATCTGTTTGATATAGCTTTAGATGTTGCAGTAATATATTGTTCAAGTGGATCTTGTGGTTTGTAATCTGTTGTAAATCTCCATGTTTCTAATCTTGATTTTAATGCAATGTTCTGCCGTTTTACATCGATTGGTTGTGATTCAACTTTGATTCTTGGTTCTTCAATTACTTCTTGTTTAAAGGGGAATATATCTCTAATCTGCCTTCTGCTTTGTTCATCGTCATGTTGTTTAAGAAGGTCTATCAGTTCTGCTTTTCTTAATCGGGAATATCTTCTGATTCCCCGCTCTTTACATTGTCGCCTTAACTCTACTACAGTAAATTTATTATAATTATTCATCCTATTTATTATATAGAAAATCTTCGTTAGTACTCTTCACCGGGTTATTTCAGTTCATTTTCATTTGTCCTAGTACAACGCTTAACATTGTACACCCCTGCTATTGTCTACATATTAAGCGTTGTATTAGAACACGGCTTTTATGGGATTAACCCATCAAAGTCACATATACACATTTAAAACTGAATCATTTTTGTAAACTTACTCATCATCATCATCATAATCATCACTACCATATTTGTATTCATCATCACTACTCAAATCAGATGTTTTTTGTTGCATTACTAATAACTCTTTTTCCTTTAACAGTATTTGCTTCTCTAGTAGTGTTGCTAAGAGTTTAAGATCATGATGAATTAGTTCAAGTCTATCATGTAATAAATCAAAATTTTTCTCCATATTTGTTATATAGAAAACCAACAAAAAATGAAATACATTTAAAAATCTAAGAATAAAAACAAACATGACTAGTGCTAAGGAAATATTATCTTACAAACCTGTATTTGATTGTGTATGTAAATATTTAGATATTGGTGGTTATAATGATAAAGACAAAATAAATTTTAGCGTGTCCATAGGTATGTTAGATCATTTGTTCAAGAAGGCCACTAAAGAAAACAACTCATTTCTTACGCAAAACATTCTCTATGCGAACGTTATGAACTTGTCTGATGAGATATTAGATTCACTGACTGATGAACAATGGCTATCTATAGGCTATGATGATTATGAGGGGGAATACAACTATGATCACATTACAGAAGACTTCATACGTAAATATCTGCAGAAAGTTAATTTGATTGAAATATGTTTATGGAAAAATTTATCGTAAGAGTTTATAAGAGAATTAGCTGATAAAGTTGATTGGGAGATTATTTCAGGAAGCCAAGACTTATCAGAAGACTTTATAAGAGAATTTGCAGATAAAGTTGATTGGAAAGAAGTATCGTATCACCAAAAGCTATCTGAAGAATTTATTAATGAGTTTATAGATAAAGTTGATTTTGATGCTATATCTTACAAAAACGAACTCTCTGAAGCCTTTATACGAGAACATGCAGATAGAGTTAATTGGTGGTACATATCTGGAACTAAACAATTATCAGAAAACCTTATAAGAGATTACGCTGACAAAGTAGATTGGGAAATGATTTCAATGTCTCAAAATTTAACAGAAGAATTTATTGCAGAGTTTGAAGGTAGAGTTCATTGGCGTAACATTTCAACTTATCAAGACCTATCTATAGACTTTATATATTCGTTTAGACATTACGTAGATTGGAGAGCTATAATAAGAAAATATCATAATAATCCCAATTTAGGTGATATGTTGAATGTAGCATTCGCTGTTGCAGCAGAGGGTTAATGCATAACACTTAAATTGTACTTTGATGGGTTAACCCATAAAAGCAATGGTATATTTAGTTTCTCGTACTTAAATGTCTCTTAACTGAATAAACCTGTCAACAAGATCTATATCACTTAAATCTGTGTTCATATGCGAACCGTGCCAAGTTATTCTATCATCATATCTTTCTTTAGCTCTGTTGTATAAGTTGACAGAGTTTGGATCGTCGACGTTAAGCAGAATACTCATACTTGGATACTTAAGTTTGAGTTGTTTAATCCTACTTTCGTAATTGCATGTTTGTACTCTTCCGACCCAATACTTGTATCGTTCTATTCTTTCTTTTTGATCTCGTTCTTCTTCGTCATAGTAAAAGAGTATATTCTCAAGTTGTTCTTTAGTAAGGTTTTTCTTGATAATGAATAGCTTATGTATCTTTCCTGGATCTTCTGTATATGGTGCTGCAACTGTTTTAAGATAATCAACCTCATTTTCTAGTTCTTGATTATGCAAACGTAATTCATCCATTTGTTGTTGTATTTTTTGCATTTCTGTTTGGAGTAATTCGTTGTTGTCACGATATTGTTGAAAGTCTTGAAGGAAGTAACTTTCGATAATGTCATAGCACTTGTCGTAAAAATCATCTGATAACCAATTGGCGATGTCTAGTATTATCTTTTTGTAAACGTATGTGCCTGATATGGTGTTATTGATCTTGTTACCTGCTAATTTGACTTCATATGATGCTTGTTTGAAACCCTCGGAATTCCGATGATTAATTTTCTGCTCATAGTACCTCATTCGTCTTTTGGAACGTATATTTTCAAGCCAATGTTCGAGTTTTTTGCCTCCAGTCTTACACAACTTAGTAGCATTGAAATATCCTGTACTCTTATCTATAATCAACTTGAAATCACCAAAGATACCATACCAATAGTTATCTTTGATCTGTTCATAGCAAATATCGTTTAAACTAGGAGAATTATCCATAGTACCCATATTTATTATATAGAAAATCTTTATTTTTAACTTCATTTTCGTTACCAGCTAGTTTTTACTGTCTAAGATGAGTTTCTGAAGTTCCCAGCTTCGGGGGAATTTTGAAGTGGTCTATATCTAGGCCGCTTATCTTCTGATGTTTTGTTTTGTGTCATGATGGTGTATTTTGCAACCGGAAAATCTTCCGTTCGGGGGTTTGTACCTTTAGATATGAGAAAAATACTTAACAGATAGGGAGCTCTGATCGGTGCTACCAAAAATAACTAATTATCTTTTATGGCTATTATACCATAAAAGTTGTATGTTTGAAAGGGGTCCAGTGCTGGTGGACCTCCAGTTGTAACCAAATCTTCTTCTTATAAAAACGTCCGAAACTCATTACCTTTTACCTTTTTTACACCTATTCATCTTTTAACTCCAATCCTTTTAATTTTTCGATTACTTCATCATCTTGAATTTCTTCTATAACTTCTTTGATTGTGTTGAGTTCACACTTGAAAAATTCACCTATATATTTAAATTCATCTAATTGTTTATGCACAAGTGACTCTAACCTTTTGGCATCATTTGCCTTATACGTTTCTTCGTAATGAAATAGCTCGAAGTCAAGTCTAAACTCATTAAACTGACCTAGGCGTTGTTCAAGGTTTCTTGTATAACCCACTTTATATATATTCTTCTCTTGGTGCTGTTTGGTAGTTGCTATATAAACAAAACCTGACTTATCATTATCTTTTTTCAATTGAGACCATCTTTTTATTTCTTGGAACAAGTCTGGATGAAAATATGTACCCCTGATTATAGTTATTCTTCCTCCACTAACTGCGTAATATATTTTTTGAGATTGATGCTCTTCTTCTAATCTTTTTATTATGGTTGTAGATTCTTTGTTTTCTAGCCAATGTTTAAATCTTCTACCTCCGCTCTGACACAACTTAGTAGCATTGAAATATCCTGTACTCTTATCTATAATCAACTTGAAGTCAACATACAGACCATACCAATACTGATCCTTGATCTGCTCGTAACAAATATCATTTAAACTAAGAGAACTATTCATAGTACCCATATTTATTATATAGAAAATCATTATTTTTAACTTCATTTTCGTTACCAGCTAGTTTTACTGTGTAAGATGGGTTTCTGAAGTCCCTAGAATGCTAGGAAATTCGAAGTTTGTATAGCTGTATAAATATTGGCATTGTCAGAAAGTCGACCGAGGAAAAATTTACCAAATACCTTAATCATTCTCTTACTTCGTTTAATTTCTCACCATATCTGCTCCACTTAATTTTATGTAGAGCAACAGAGCAAAAGTGCTCCATTGCTCCCCTGAATTAGTTTTGCTAGCTTTGATGTAGGCTAGCTAATTGTTATCATAATATTCAAGTATTTTCTTACTTCTTACTAATCTTAAAGTCATCCCCACGAATTCGTTGTGATGACTTTATATTCGTTTGTATGTAACTTTGTTTTGGAGCAATCCCTCATATATGAGGAGTCGCTTTTTTCTGATAATTTCCACAGCTGGAATTAATTCGAGCGCTGGAAATATATGTTATGGGGGTATCGTTTCGTTACCCCCTTATCTCGTTCAAACTATCCTTTTATGGCATAATAACCATAAAAGACAAACATTTATATTTACACTACAACATTACTCTTATCTATCCAACTATTGTGCGAATCATCAAACCCTAGCCATTTAACATATACTTTGTCACCTTTCTTTCTCAACACCTTTTCCACCAAGTATTCATCTTTATGCCTCGTCTTTAATAGTTCTGGTTCGTAAAATCTACCTTGCACATCCTCTTCTTCTAAATCTTTAATTCTATATGTAGGCGGATTAGATGGAATAACTTCACTAATAACAAATACTTCTGTTGACCAATTAGGTGTATATCCTTTCTCAAATAACCCTTTCGACTTACTTATACGAACATGATCACCTAACTTGTATTTGGGCTTAACACGCTTATATTCTTTTTGATACACTTTCTCCAATATTGTTTGCTCATTCTTATTATTAACCTCTATAGGTTTTAAGCCAATTGTTCTATGAATTTGATGATTATACTCTTTAACTAGTGTTGGTAATATCTCTATCCATTTGTAGTTCCCTTGTGTCGTGAACCTTTTCCACATGTTCTGTTTAAGTGTTCGATTAAATCTCTCAACTACAGAAGCTTTCTTACCACTATAGGTTGAGTAGTGATTAATCTTATTTTCATCCATCAACTTTTTAAACTCTTTATTGTAAAACTCTTTACCTTGATCTGTTTGTAAGTTACTAGGTTTTCTCGTTCTTAATATGGATTCGAATGCTTCTGTAACATTCTTCCCACTCTTATCTTTAACAGGAACAGCAAACGCATATTTTGAGAACACATCTATAATCGTTAGCAAATACTTATAACCTTTATTGATTTTGGAAACGCCTTTTAATACCCCACTATCCATTTCTACAAGATCAGCCTGCCAAAGATCATCGATACCTTTTATAACTACACTTAATCTGTCAAAGTTTTTTCTAGATGGTTTGTGGATTTCTTCTATAATGTCTTCTCTAACACCTTTACCTTCTTCTAGTCAATCAGGCTTCTTAACGAATTGAGTTTTAGTAACGCCACATACAGAACAAATACCTTTCTTTAGATATCTTCCATTCTTTGTTTGTTCAATTCTAATGGTATCTTTCTTCGTATCTGTCGATTTCTTGCACTTAACACAATACATCCTGTTTATTATATAGAAAATCAATAACTACCGTTGTTTAATATTATGCTATCAACATTCTCACCATCATCACTATCTTCGTCTTCTCTTTCTACATGCATAAGAAGCAATAGTAATTTACCATGTTTCAGACCAGAATCTTTAGATGGTCTAATTGCCAAATTATCATTTGTATTAAAGTGCAATGGAAAAGTTTCAACTAGAGAATCATTTAAATATAGATCTATATAATACGTATTGTAAGATGACTCTATATGCATTAACCTACCTTTATAAAGAAATTTGTATGTGATAGAGAGATTATGTATTAAAAAGAACGGAGTTTCAACATTTTCTGATATCAATCGACTATGAAGCTCTAAAACATAACTCCGTTTGATGAAGTTAAGCTCTTCTTTCAACATAGCAATATCTTTTCTCACAACTGTATTATCTAACTCTGATGTCATTTTAACATTACCAAAGATATCCATATTTATTATATAGCAAACGTCTTTAGGAAAGCTCTCTCTCTATGTACATTAAAACAAACAGTAATTGTCCTTCTTCCATAGCAGAATTTTTATTTGGTTTAATCGTAATTATATCGTTCTTCTTAAAGTCAAAAGGTATATTTTTAATCAAAGTATCACCCAAATATATATCTAGAAAGTATTTATCCAAACTTAAGTCCATGTGCATTATTTTCCCATTATAGAGAAATTTGTAACCATTAGAGAGATTAAATATTCTAAAGATTGGCTCCTTAACGTATTTAACTTTTAATCGATATAGTAGAGGCATGGTTTCTTTCTGCATAACCAGTTTAGTAGTATCCATCCTAATCTTTTGAAAATCTTCTTTCTTTATGTATGTGTCTTGTAACGTTTCTAATGCATCTTCAAATCGTTTTCTATCGTTCTCTAATTGGGCTTCTATTGATCTAAGTTGACTTATGCTAACAACATCATTTAAATTCTCCAACAATTTTAATTTTTCTTCACTAATATCAACATCACCTTTTCTATCTTTAACATTACCAAATATATCCATACTCATTTATTATACAGAAAATGCCCATCCTAGTTTTTCAAAACATTTCTTTAACATCTCTATTTGTCTAGGTGAGCGTTTAAAATCAATATCAACATGAACATCATGCTTTCTCAACAGATAGTGAAATACACATTTCAAGTTAATAAACAATGCTCTTTCCGGATACAGCTCCCTAAAGACCTCGTGTAAGTTTTCGAAGTCGTTTATAAGTGTTTCCTCCATATGTTGTAATTTTAATGGTTTTTGATCGGTAAGGTGATAGTGTATTAAATAGACATCATCATAATATTTTGTGTATTTGTTTTTCTTTAGTACTTCTAGAACATCTTTTGTTGATATTAAATCTCTTGGTATATCTCCAAGTTCGTCATTTAACACCTTGAGCACCTCTTCCGGAATAATTCTATCCTGTAAAGCTTGCAAACGAGATAACTGTAACTTAAATCTTTTTATAGTATCATACCATGGTTTTCGTACGCAAGCAGCTTTCGTTTCTTCACAAGTACTGTAAACCCAACCACTCTCTACAGAACAATCATCACAAATGTAACTACTCATACCTTTTGTTAATGACTTACTACCACAATAACTGCATTGTAATGGTCTAGAGCTATAATTCGACAACAAGTCTTTTAAGGTAATTATTGGACGTAACTTTACCAAATCTTCTTCCGTGTACAAAAATTTCGGTATTAACCTTTTCCATAGATCAATAGCATTGTATACGTTGTTTTTATCTTTTAAGTCTATCTCGCTAACATCCTGAAAATACTGATAAAAATTATATCTATCTAGTGCATCTAGTTCATCCTCATGCTTCTCAAAATAATCTAAAAATCTATTGTGTATAGCTTCCATATTTATCTTAAAGCAAAACTTTTATGGATACAAACCATAAAAGCACTTAATCATTTTTAATCATATACATAACGTCGCTAAAAGAATGTCCTTGATTTAGAAGATTTAAAACCTTAACACAAAGATGACCACATATAACTGAGTTAAAGTCTTGTATTCGTTCGTCATTGTAAAGTAAGTTTTCGGTACCAAGATATTGTACCAGTTGTTTAGGAGGAACACCACCATAAGAATCGAACACGTACTTTATGTTGTTATCTTTCCAATAGCATATCCAATGAGTACCAATGTTTTCTGATTTATCAAGGTTAACTACACCACACTCATTTACATAAGGTTTTTGTGGAAGTTCATCACTCATAAATACACCTCTAAATCGTTTTATCTTTAATTCTTTAGCCAACCTCTCTATATCGAAGTTGGTCAATGGTTTTAGTTTTTTGACTTCTTTGGTTTACCTGCTCCCTGCTTTTCTTCCATAGCCATATTGTGTCTTTTTTGTTCTTGAAGTTCTTGTTTATTCTTCTTAGCATCCAGTACAGTTTTAGTAATCGCTGCTGCACCACCTGCTAATGAGCCAACTGCTCCTAAAGCTGCTAGAATGGCTGGAATTGTAAAGATAAAACCGCCAATATGCTCTTTCTTAATCTTTTTCATTTGTGCAGTAGTTAAAGTTAAATCCATTCCTTCACCTTCTTTAATTTTCTTGGCTTTATCGTTAAGTTGTTTCTTTGTTAATACATGATCGATATTTAAATCCTTTAGTTCACTGTAAGGAACACTAAACATACAACCTTTAATAGAACACATCTTCCTACTTATCTAAGAGAAAATCTTGGTTTGCAAAAGTACAGTTGTTGTTGCTCCACCAAAATTAATTAAGGAATCATTCTCATCTGTTATCCTTATCTCAAAATTGTCAACCTTGTCTTTGGATATAGGGAAAAATAATGGATGAGTAGGCTCGTAAATAATACTATGTTTGAACTCAGCATCCGTTTTGAATGATGCTATAATTCCTGTTTCTCTATGTGTGTATTCTGTATCTTTAACAAACATGCCATCTGCTATATTACAGTGAACATTTATAGTATCAAACGGATGAAACTTTGGCAACTTACTTCCAATATGTGTTTTGTTCTTTTCTAAAACTTCAAAAGCATTAAACCCGAGGACAGTGCCTATACTTCCAATTGTAACATCATTACTATCAGTTTCAATTTTAACTCTATTTCTTAAATGATCTTCTGATAATGTTATGTTGATGGATTGAGATTTTAAATATTCATTAAGACTGTTTAAGCTGTATTGTCCTTCTGGTATAAAAACTTGTCTATCACCATATGAGAAACTGTTTTTTTGTGTTGTTATGTTTGGTGTCAGATATGTACTGTAAAACCCAACTAGTCCTATACTTAAATAGTTGCTCTTGTTGTCTAATTCGTAATGGAGCTTCTTCTTTAAAACAGAAGTATCACTCGTTAGCTTAAATACCTTAGCCATTTATTATATAATAAATGAATGAGTTTGATTTACCGAGAGATATTCCAAGAGAGAAAGTAATCAAGTTAATAGAAGATGTCATTCGAAAGTTAGAATGCAGTTTAAAGAAGAAAAAGAGAAAACTACGAATTGTTAAATATGCATACTACACTTTGATCACGTTGTCGGTTATTCTTTCTGCAACAACTGGGTTTATTAATATTTTTATACCTGTAACAATTTACTCAATATTAACAACATCTCTTGCAACTGGAAGTGCTATAATAACAGGTTTGTCTTCGAAGTTAAACATAAGCAAAAGAAAAGACGAATATAAAACCATTGTCACTTGTATTAACTCATTTAAAGAACAGTTAGAGATGATAATAACATTGAATGGTGAAATGGATGGTGAATATATAAAAGATACGTTGCTTAAGATTAGAGAACAACTTAAAGATATAAGATCATAAGATTTGCCCCGCTGTATTCGGATGTCCAAAATGTTCTTAAAGGGTGAGCAAAACGCTCACCCTACAGTTCATCCTGAAACTGTTTGAAAGGGGGCCAGTGCTGGTGGCCCCCTGATTTTCTCTATAATAAATGAGTAAGAAAACTATTAATTGGGATGTAAAAGAGATGATAAAAGAAACAACAGCTAAGAAAAGAAATGGAGAGCTTATACCTGATGATGTTCGTTGTCTTATCGTAGGTTCGTCGGGGTCTGGTAAAACGTTTTTGCTCTTTAACTTCTTATTACAGCCAGGTTGGTTAAACAATAATTACTTCTACATATATTCTAAAAGCATGAATCAGCCAAAGTATGAGCAGTTAAAAGATCGATTTGAAAAGGCAGAACTAAAGTTTAAGAAGCAAATAGCAACGTTCTTAAGCGGTAATGACTCTATTGTACCTATTGATGAATGTGAAGAATACTCTGTTGTTGTGTTCGATTATTACATTTTGGAGAATCAAGATACTGTTAGAAATTACTTTACAAGAGGTAGGCATAGACATTTAGACTGTTTCTATCTTGCACAAACATATTCAAAAGTACCTAAACAGCTTATAAGAGATAACGTCAACTTCCTATGCATATTCAGACAAGATGATACTAATCTTAAACATGTGTATAATGAGTTTGTTGGGGGAGATATGTCTTATGATAAGTTTAAAGAGATGTGTTCAAAATGTTGGCAAGAAGATTATGGTTTCATAGTAATTGATATGACAAGGAAGGTAAACAGTGGTAAGTATAGGAACAAGATAAAACACTTCTTGAACGTTTGATGTTTATTGACGTTTTACGTTTTAACGTTTGACGTCCTTTGACGTTCTTTAACGTTTATTGACGCTCTTTGACATTCATTGACGTTCTTTGACGTTCGTTCGTTTGCTATACAATAAATGGATGAGAAAGAAATTGATAAGAATATTAAATTGAAGGAGTTCTTGATAAAGGGCTTCAAATCTTGGAAGAAAGAAAGAGCAGGTATATACGATAAATTTAAGACACAAGAGCAACCTGTAATTGATGCTATTCAAAACTTGGGAAGTGAGATCAAAGAAGTAGCAGAACAAAATAAAAATCTAATAACTGAACTTGTTCCAGTTGCACATAAGACGGCTTCAATAGATCCCAGTCTACTAGAAACACCTAAAAAGATACCTTATGATAGTTCTCCAAGTAGTAGTGATACGCCTATAACGGGAGAAATAAAACAAATGAGAAAACAAATTAAAGACAAAGTGGAAGGAGTAGAACCTTTAACAACAGCACAGTCATTTGGTAAGATTGCAACGAAATATTATAGTAAAAGAAATGATACTGTGTTTGGAATAAGAACTGTAGAAGAAGATGGAAAAATAATAAACAAGATAGAAAATTTGGAAGTTAAAGTGAATGGTGATGATTTGATAATTAATGGTAAAACTTATAAAGGAACAGAAGGTCTATGGGAATTGTTAACGACGAATACTAGTAAAACCATTGAAGATTATGATGATGATGATTTTGAACAGTACAAGGAAATAATAATAGACTCAGATGCTGCCTTCCAAAAATATAATCGAGATAAAAAGGTAGCGTCTAGTAGAGGATCAAAGTACATTAATATTATCAAGCCTATTTGGGATAATTATATTAAACCAACTTTACCCCCAACTCCTAAAAAGAACACGACACCTAAAAGGACTGGTGAGGGAATTAAACAATATACAGAGATACCTAAAGAATATATATGGATGGATGATGTGAGAAAGTTAATTGATCGGTTAATAGTTATAGATGGAGAAGAAAGGGCTGGTAATCATAACTTTTACAATGAAAAAGTAGGTATAATGAGTATGATTAACAATAAGCTTTCGCAATTTATTCCTAATGATCCAAAAGGCATAGGTTATTTGATTAAGATCTTAAATACGTTACCACCACGATTCTGGAATGATGAGAAGCTTGGAAAAGGATTAGTAAATGATTTGATTAATAAACTCCCATTTGAATTACATATTCCAGGTTTTAGATTTTGCGGGCCTGGGACTAAGCTTCAAGAAAGGTTAGAGAGAGGTGATGAAGGTATTAACCCATTAGATGAGGCTTGTAAAGAACACGATATATACTACAGAGACAATAAAGATACAGAGTCGAGACATATTGCAGATAAGGAACTGGAAACTAAAGCATGGAAAAGAGCATTTAGTAGTGATGCGCCAATTGGTGAACGATTAGCTGCTTTTGGGGTTGGTACTGCTATGAATGCTAAGGTTAAGTTGGGATGGGGATTATAAGTTTTTGATTGTTATTAGGCCCTTCACATGTGAAGGACCAATGAGCCTTTTATGGACATATCCCATAAAAGCATTGTTTCAAGATTTTCTTTATAATAAATGGATAGTGTTGAAAGTTATGAGTTACAGAGTTTTAAAGCTAACACAAGAACATTTAATAATTTGAATGAAGCTAACAAAGATATTGAGTTCGATTTCGACGTGGGTGATGGGTTCGTACATCCACACAAAGCAGATTGTCATATGACTTTTGAAGTTGTTGGTGCATCAGTTGGAGGAACATTTGGTGCAAACGATACTATAAAACTTGTAGATAACTTCTTCCCATTCTTCTTTTCTCAAATTGAGGTTAGAAAACATGGAGTTGTTGTAGATAATATTGAGCTACCTGGAATTACATCTACAGCTGTCGGAACATTAAAGATTTCCAAGCCAGAAGTTGAATATTTAAAACAAGCAGGATTTGAAACAGATGATAAACTTGGTCTAAGAAAGGACTTTAGCATTTTGTATCCATTAAGATTAATTCCAGGCTTCTTAAGTGATTATAAAGAGGTTATGTGGAAAGGTGGATTAAGAATAACATTTACAAAAGCTAACAGCAATAACGATGTTTTGTACAAATGGACTGGATCGGGAGCAGCTCCTCATGATGGAAAAATAACAATAAAAAGTATGGAGATAAGAATGCCTATTGTTGAATACGAGTCTAATTACGAAAACAAGTTAAAGTTGAATATTCTTAAAGAACCAAAAATCATGTTTTCATTCCATACTTATCAATGTGTTCAGAAGGCTGTTGTAGGTTCTTTCTTGGAGTTTGATGTTACTACTCAATTTAATTCTAGACAATTTGATATGCCTGATTTCGTAGTTGTAATGTTCCAAACTGATAGAAGTGGCAAACAAACTGTAGATACAAGTAAGTTTGATCATTGTAAGGTAAAGAATATCTATCTTAAGAATGGGAGGAATGAGGTATTTCCAAAAGAATCAAGAAACTTAGATATTGCTAACAAGGATTATTTCAAGATGTATGAAGATTATACTGCGTTTAAGAGAATAACATGTGGCAACACCGAAATGTACTATGACCCTAAAGAGTTTATAGATAACAGACCAATGTATGTGATTAATTGCAGTAAGAGGAAGAATGTATCGGTAAATGAAAGAACAAACATAAAGATCGTGGTAGACTTTGCAGAAGTTGTGGCTGCTGATACTATATGTTATGCGATTTTAATTGGGCGAAAGAACTTTACATATGATCCCAAGAATGAAAAAGTAGTAGAAGAGTTTTAGTTAGTTAGCAAAATATCAACGGACATATAGAGATTTTAAGAGTGAGCGTTTTGCTCACCCCTTACGGTTCAAGAATCTAAGAGTCAGTATCACTGGCCCTTTATCAGTTAACCATAAGCGACTTTAAAGGGTATCGAGAAGATACCCTCAAACTGTTTTCATTAACGATTGTTTTATGGAAGTTTTTCCATCAAACGAAATTGACGAAAATGATTAAATATTTTTTGGTGAAGATAAAAATTGAAAAGTGTTCATTGATTTTCTATATAATAAACACGATGGCAAAACACGTTGATTTTTTAAACAACCTTGGAAGTCTTGAACAAAAAAAGGTTATTGGATTAAGAGAATTAGAATTAAATACGGAATATAAGATTGTGAAAATGGAAAAGATTAAAACTAAGTTTGGGAAGAGAATTTTAGTTGAATGTGAAGAGTTTAAGATATTTCTTCCACCTAGATTTACAAAACACTTAACAGATAAAATGATTGATGAGATCGTTAAAGATGGAATAAAAATCAAATACACTGGTCTAAAAGAAAACTATCCAACTGTTGAGTTCTGTATGTAAATCCAAAAGTGAATGAAAATGAACAAAAATAAGTTGTCAGAACCAAAAAATGTAGTGTTTAGAAATGGACCCTCAAAAGAAGTTCATCCTTACTAATAACTTCAATGTAATTGTGAAAAATGTGCAAACCGAAATTCAAGTAGTTTTTGATATTAACGGTTGTCTATTCAGCTTGAATTACGATCAGTGGACAGAGTTTAAGAAGTCATTGTTTCCTATAGAGAACGAGGTTAACAGAAGATTCCATTATCAGTATCCGAACTTGTAATTTTAAGTATGTTCTAAGTGTTTTATGGTGATAAAGCCATAAAACTGAGATCTTTGGATATACACAATGCATAAGGAGAAGCAGTACTTTTGAATGTCATTCGAATTTTAAAGATACATGTATAAATAAGAGATTTATTTGAGTTTTTGTAATTATATCCTTAGAGTTATGCAATTTATAAGACATTCGATAGATAGGAAATTTATTTGTCTATTGATTGCCGTTTGAATTTTGAAAATCGGTTAATAAACAACGAAGATATAACAAATTTGGAATAGTATCCTTAGAGGTATGCAACCCACAATACATTCAAAAGATGACAAATTTATTTCTCTGTCGAACGTCGTTTGAATTTTTGAAATCGGTTAATATTCGGTGAAGTTACAGAGAATTTTAGAAAAAAATCAAAATTTCGGGAATTTTTTACGGGTTTAGTTTTGAGTTTTCGGAAAAATGTTATTCTTTAAAAAGTCTTAGAATTTTGTGAAGATTATGCTAGTATTTTTTATTTTTCAAATTTATGAATTTTATTTTTTGCAGTGTATACCAACTCATAATTTTTTTTCAGAAATTTGCCAACTTTTTTATTTGATGAGTTAGCACATTATAACTATGGGGACGTAAGACTACCCTATCAAAAATATTTTGGGTAAACACTATAATATTGGGCAAGTGAGTTGGCAACACTGCCATTTTTTCTTTTTTTTGAACATTGATGTTTTAGCTATATTTGCTAGCTAGGTGGACATTCTAAGAAGTTACCCAGTTACTCAATAGATAGTGCTGTATATCATGTAGTTTATCACTTTGCTAATAGATGGCGTTGCTTGTAGAAGTATTTGTTCATATATAAGGACCGATTTTCACTCATATATACAGCGTTAATCCGTAGCTCAGTTGGTTAGCGCGCAGTTCCATAAAGCTTGTGGTTCAAAGCTGATAACGTAAGTTCGAACCCTCTGTTACTTGGGACAGCAAAAGGGGGGAAGGAAGGGGAACCTGGCGCCAGGGATGGGATTGGATGGATGCAATAAGATTGTGAGCTGTGTGTGTGAATGTTGTGACTCGTATTCAGATAGGTAGCTATACTGAGGCTGGGTGGAAAGCCACAAGTTCACTTACAGACCTCAAAGGAAGGAAGGAAAGAAAGAAGAAAGGCACATAGAAATTGAACAAAAAATCCTAGGATCTATCTGGGAGGAAAACAACAACAACAACATCAGCGCTGACCTCTCAGATGGATCCTAGGATTTCTGCGACGGCAGTTTTGCTCAAATAAACTCTGATTTTTTTAAACATATTTATTTAACCTACTTCTTATGATCTCGTGTTGTGATGTTCCAATGTTAGTACTGGAATCGTTCAAAATGAATCAGTGACAGATCACCTGTTCCGAAGCTATATGTATTCCTTCTTATTGAGTTTTTAAAGCTAATTATTAACGGATTTTCATGATTCAAGTGTCAAATGAAAGCTTATAAACTGGAGATTAAGATGCAATAAATATATTTTGTGTAGGATTCCATTGTAATATTTTAGATGTCATAAAAGCATATTCAATCTCACTTTGGGGTATCCCTCTGTGTTAAAGTGCACAGTGGCGGTTTCATAGTTTTTGTTAGTTAGGGGTAGAGGGGGAAATGCGCCAGAAGTAACCATCCTTAACTACTGCGGCGTAAGAGCAAAACGGCACAGGACCGAAACGGCATAGGATCGACACGGCATAGGACCGAAACGGCACAGGATCGACACGGCACAGGACCAAAACAGGTTTCTGAGCTGAATTGTCGGTCGTATGCCGTGTCGATCCCGTGAAGTGTCGGTCCTGTGCCGCATCCCCATTGAATTTAGGTAAATATTGTGGAGATTGTATATTTTTTTTCAATTGAGATATTCCTCCCTTACCTCTTGCCGCACCTCAACGATGGCCGATAAAGTTATAAACTTACATAGCTTATGAGACCCACTTGGTATAGCAGGGATGCAAATACTCGTAAGCAACACAATTTTACTCTCCCAAGAAAAAAGGTAGTAGCCCATATCCCACAATAGAAATGATTTACTTACCTTCGGTATGATATCAAATACTCGCCCGCACCGATGAACCACTCGCCCCGGGCGAGTGCTTACTTGCATTCGAGTTTCCGAAAATTTCTTTGTTGTGCAATAAAAAAAGTGGAAAATAATGGAGCAAAAGTATTTGTTTTGACACAGTGGACTTGACAACACTGTAAATGTCGATCAAGATCAGACCTGTTTTAGCAGAAAGACATTCGTGTTTTAGCAGAAAGACCGTGTAGTGAGCCTCGCATGTTTTCTTTCTGTGTAAGGAGTGTTGCCACAGTCCTAGCTCTGGAGTGGACTGAAAAATAGTACCAAATTGAAACAAAAGGGACTGAATTCATTATTTTATACCAATGTAATACATGGCTCTATAACACGAAACTAAAAGAGGTAAAGTTCTAGAACACTCCCCAGTGCCGTGCCGTTGCCGGGCGGATCGAGCGGGGCTTCAGGCCCGGGCGCCAAAGTAAGGGGGCGAAAAATTCGGAAGGAAAAATGACAAGAAAAAAGGAAAGAAAAAGAGCGAAGAAAAAATAAAGGGAGCGCCGTCGTATACTCTCACCACGGGCGCTGATTTTCCACGGCACGTCACTGACACTTCCTCCTCTTCCAACAGTGCTCAAGAAAGTGCTCTTTTTAAAAATTATTCTTTAACAACATCCAAATAGGATATCCGGCGAAAAATTAATCATCTTTGGTATGTATTGTAAGGAAACCAAACGCGCTTCTATTTCAAAGTGATCAATAAGCGAAAACAGTTTTATGGCCAAATTATGAAAAATATATAAAACGAGGAACAAATTAATCATCTTCGAGTTCGTGTGTATACAGTACGCTATAATAAAATATTAAAATATAAATTATTGCGCCTTATTCTTGCTTATTTCACAACCGAAGGCGAATAATAGACTGTAAGAAGAATATAAGGTAAATAAACTGACATGCGGAGCAACGTCACAAAATGAATGTTTAACAGCATTTTTTACGAGTTCAACACACAGTATGAATAACATGAGATGCAGGAAAAGTCTTACCGACACTTTTGAAAATGTGACAAGTATTTGTCAAATGGTGCTGAATTGGGTAGAATTGTACCAAATTTTTCACAAAAGGGGCTGAAAATGCCAGCGTGGTACCAACGGGACGATGAGTAACAAAATGGGCTGAATTTGGTACAATTGTACCAAGTGTGGCAACGCTGTGTGTAAGTGAAGTGTTCTTTGTTTCATTTCTTGTGTTGCTAAAAAGAACTTGCATAATGCCAAGAAAGTGTTTGAATCATCCGGACAATTTCTGCCACATTTGTGGTGAATTCACGTTTAAATCTCAGAGGCGAAATTTTACGCCAATTGTAAAGAAATGTTACGAGCTTTACTTTGGCTGCAAAGCGGGTGATTTTGATAAACCATGGGTTCCGAATATATGTTGTGTGACATGTCTGTGGCTTCTCACAGGATGGAAAAAGGTACACATCATATGTCTTTTGCAATTCCCATGATCTGGAGGGAACAAAAAGACCATTCCAGTGACTGCTACTTTTGTTTAACAAACACAAAAGGAATTACAAAAATTAAAACTAAACATACCGTTACATATCCAAATTTGCCATCTGCCATGAGGCCTGTATTACATAGTGACGAGTATCCGGTGCCGAAGTGTCCATATTTTGTGACCTAAGTGAAGACTGACTCCGAGGCAGTGCATACTGAGGAAGAAACTCTTTATAGAGGTGATCCTACATTCGAGGCTTCTACATCAGCCACCTACTAACTCAAGCAGACCTCAACGATCTCATTCGGCATTTACAGTTCTCGAAATAACAAGCCGAATTTCTAGCGTCGATGCTCGAAGGTTGGAATCTATTACACAAAGGAACAAGGATATGCGTGTATGTTAGTGCAGTTATGGAGGCTCTTGGACATGAACAACAGCTACATGAATGGCGATTGTTCATAGACTCCCCGAAAACTAGCTTGAAGGCGGTGCTTCTGCATAATAGAAATGAATTACCATCAATACTTGTGGCCCATGCAGTTGACATGAAAGAGACATATCAGAATATGAAATTGTTGTTAGATAAACTCCAATACACAAAATATAACTGGAATATCTCTAATGATTTAAAGGTCATAGCTTTACTTCTTGGCTTGCAAGTGGGATACTAAAAATTTTGATGTTTCTTGTGTGGATGGGACAAGGGACAGCAGAGATAAGAAGTCGCACTACATTAAGAAGCAATGGTCTAAACGTGACACTCTTACTCATGGGAGCAAAATGTGTCTCACACCCAATTGGTGAATCCCAAACGAGTGTACTTACTAACATTACATATCAAATTGGGCCTTATGAAGAATTTTGTAAAAGCACTTGACAAAAATTCCCCTGCATTCATGTATTTGCAATCTAAATTTCCGGAAGTCAGAAACGCAAAACTGAAAGAAGGAATATTTGTTGGGCAGCAAATCACATCATTACTGGATGACAAGTTTGCAGAGCTGTTGAATTCCCTAGAAGACAAAGCTTGGAAAGCCTTCGTAGATATGTGTCGTGGTTTCCTTGGAAAACAAAGCAGAAAACTTTCGTGAAATAGTGAATGATCTTGTGTATTCGTATCAAGCTATGGGATGCAATATGTCTTTAAAGATTCACTTCTTAGACTCTCCTATAGATTTTTCCCGCAAAATATTGGTTCAATAAGTGTTGAACATGGCGAGCGATTCCACCAGTAAATTTCTACAATAGAGAAGAGGTATTAGGGCAAATGGAGTCCCAGAATGCTAGCTGCTGGACTGCTGGACATTGAAAAGAGACATCCCGGAAGCTAAATACAGCCGAAAATCATCATTCAGGCCTAGAACTTCTTGGTAAGTACAAGTGATATTAATACTGTAGTCTTCTGTGTTTTCTTTAATGTACAAGGACGAAAACGGTGAAATAAGATGTTCCCTTTGCTTTGCCAACCCATTGCTATAATGAGCAATGGATATGTACAATTTCCACATTTTACAGAATTTAATGACACCCTTCCCCCTTGGTATGGAATCGATGATAAACTCCATATATGATATGACCTTTGTCCTTCCATATGTTAATAAATAGCTGACCTATGCCACTTCAAACACAAGGATGTTTTAAGAAAATATGGTCCATTTCGCGTGCAAACGCGAAAAGAAAGAAAAACAAATGACTGTCACAAGAAAACAGTGCTGATGGGGAAACTTTGATTTCATTTTTAAATTTAAGAGGACAACTACATTTAGACTTAGTAACACTTGTTCTTGTGAAAGAAAAAAATGAAGACCAGTGTAATTAACAAAGAAAAATATCCTGTAATAATTGATACAGGGAGCTCGTTGAGTCTGTAGCCGAACTCGATGATTCCTCCAAATACACAATTAATTCCTTTTAACACCAACCTTCGAGGAATTGAGAATTCCATCGTAAATTTGCGTTACATAGCTCTAATCAAATTCAAAATGGGCTCAACAACATTTTCTCATTACTTCCGAATTTTAGAACACGGAGAATTCTTGCCTTTATTCGGAGAAGATATTCTAAATCGTTTGAAAGCCAAAATTGACTTACAAAGTAATACATTGTCTGTATACAGGAAGCCACGGCCACCGCCGTATCCAATTGAAGTTAATGCTGAGGAAGAATTATCAGCAAGTGCGATTCATTCAATAAAACAACATAAGTTGGCTGATGTATTCACCACTTGCGAAGTTACCATCCCAGCTAGTACACATTTCTTTTTACGCATTAATATCAAGAATCGGAAAATGAATATGGAGTATTTCATTGTATCTCCATTAGAGAATTTATTGGATAAATATGGATTGCAGACTTTACCTACTAAAGTACCTAGAAATAATATCACGCTCCTAATATCTAATCCGACTAACAGGCCAGTAACGTTAGTGAAAAATACACCGATCGCATATGTTGAGGAGTACTTGCAAGAAGTCGATACACAGGGAGATAAGCAATTAGACGAACAAAAGACGAAACATTTTATAGATCTGAACAGGTAATTCAGAATTGACTGGACAAAAGTAAATCACTTTTTGATATTAAACTATTTGACGTAATCCCAGACCTATCAGATGACCAGAAAAAGGTTGTACATAACTTGCTTTTTAAATACAGGGATGTTTTTTCATATTCACCAACAGACATAGGATACTTTCGTGGATATGTTCATAAAATAAGGATAGATAAAGGAGCTTCTTTTCATCAGATGTCACCTCCTATTTCTTTGGCGGTGAGAACGCAAATTGATCTACAAATTAAACAGCTATTAGAAGCTAATATCATTAAAGAGACCAGTGACAGTTCGTTTTCGTCGCTACTTCTCATAGTGCGTAAACCAAACACCTTAGAATTTCGCTTAGTTTTGAATTTACAGACATGCAATAAATTTACGAAATAACTTAACATACCATTCCAGTCCACAGAAGACATTTTACATGTACTTAGAGGCAAATCTTGCATTTCAACCATTGACATAAAATCAGCTATTTTCAGCTATTATTACACCCTAAAAGCTAAAAATACGTTACTTTTGAACTTAATCATACGAGAAAATCGTATCAATTTAACGCTGTTTATGGGACACTCCATTTCAGCAGGAGGGCTGACTATAGCACTACGCATGCTTTTAGAGCAGCGTTTCCCAACCGGTGTGCCGTGAATGGGTCGCCGGTGTGCCGCGATGAAATCGAAACAAATTAAGAAACCAACTTCTAAGTGAGCTTTAAAGGGTTTTCTTGGACTCTGCTCTTATTTGAGAGCCCGCATCAAAAAATTTTACGGAGAAAGTGGAACCGTTTCAAGTTATTTTGGAAAAGAATTCAAAATTTAAATGGACAACTCAACATGACGAGTTATTTGAGAAACTTAAAACTGATATCATTCACGCCCCAACCTTGTTTCACTTCAATCCATCTTAAGAAATTCGTGTGTACTCTGATGCATCATCAGTTTCAGCAGGTGGAATTTTGGCATGTTATAACACTAAAACTAACCAGGAACGTGTTGTTTCCTATTGTAGTCGTCGCTTTACCAAGAGCGAGAGAAGATCCTCAACATGGCAAAAAGAAGTATATGCCTTAACATAGGTAGGTCCTTAGGAAATTTCAATATTTTCTACTAAATAGAAAATTCAAATTATTCATTGATGCTAATGCCTGGCTTCATTGAACACAGCCCGATAAAGTAGAAAAATTCACTCGTTACAAGATATTCTTAGCAGACTATAATTTTGAAATTCACCATATTAAAAGTCTACAGCATCTTGAATATATTTTTAGCCGTTTAGAAGAAAAACAAGACATACAACGGGACGAAGAACACGAAACTGATAACTTCTCGGACACGGAGGACGCTAAAGATTTTGCTTTTCACTCATTGGAACAGACTTTTCAAATTGACCAACCCGTAACACTAGCCAATTTGGCTGAAAAGCAAAGGAGGGACCCTTCATTTTCCGATATCATCACTGTTTTAGAAAATAAGGAAACTAGTAAATTGTCAACATTCCGTGCCGCGAAATATTTTGGTCTTAAAAATGGACCGCTATATAGGACACACAAACATCCTCAATTAGGACTGCTATATTTACTCTGTATACCAAAATCTTTACTAAACTAATGCTAATCATAACAACTCATTGGAACCACACTATGGATGTACTATGACTACCAATCGGCACTGGAAAAGTATTATTTTTCTAATATAAAAGCATATATAGCAAACAAGATAAGGACATGCACTCTGTCAAAAACTCAAGAAGGTACCAACTAAGCTATCTGGCCAATTACTCCATAAACTCAAGAAGGTACCAACTAAGCTATCTGGCCAATTACTCCATCATCCTCCTTCACCTATTACTACTGTGTGGCAATACGACTCAATTGGGAAGGTGCCGGTCAGACAAGGAAATTTCGAACACATGCTGGTAGCAATTGAGATGTCCACCCGTTTCTGTGTGGCAAAGGTTGCAGACAATATTACAGCCGAAGAAATGGAACAATTTCTTATATATGAAATAATTCTTAAATATGGAGCTTTTTCGTACCTGTATTTGGATAGACGCCCTGTACATAACGCAAAGAGACTGCAGAACCTAGCAAAGTTCTACAACTTTGAATTTAAATTTTGTCCACCATATGATCACAAAACTTTAGGTGTAGTGGAAACATTCCACAGAATTATACAGAATGCTCTTAATTTTTTGTGCAGGAAAATCGAAACCAATGACCGAAGCTTATTCCATATATAACCTTTGCGATTAACACATTCATCCAGGCTGGAACAAATTATTCAAGTTTTTTCTTAATGCACGACTACGAACCTAATACCATTTACGATATAGCACTTGCATCAACTCCAACATTATACAGTAGGTCGACAGGGAACACTTGAATAGAATACGGGGAATTGTGAAGGACTATTTAGCTGCAAGTTCTAAGAAGCAGAAGAAATATTATGACTCAAAGCATAAGCAAATTAGCTTTGACAAGGGTCAGAAAGTATTTATATTCCATCCGAACAGCCAGATTGGAGTACCAGAAGTTTTCTCTTCTAAATTTGTAGGTCCAGTCACGATACTCGGAAGAATCAATCCTAACCTTTATAGGATCAAGTTTCCTGATTCATATCGTCATCCCATACAGGAAATTTCTGTAGACAGAATTAAGCCGTATTATAAAGACAAACACGATAATCAGCAAGAGCATAATTAGCTGCTTCTTTCTATACGAGCGAAGACATTTAACGATGCCAGAACGCAAAACGCAAGATAGGATCTGACATTTACAGCTCATCTTTTAAATATTTCTCTTCTGTCAACTGGCAGCACGAAAAGAAAAGAACAGGATAGAAAATAAACTCATATAAATTATTTAACAATTGGCTAGGAACATTGTATAGCATAAAACATTTTAATCATTATCACTATTTAATTTTAGAAAGACAGTACTCACCATTCGCAAGAAGAAACACGAAGACAAGCATTCAATTGGATAAACAACTTTTCCTAGTGATACAAACGCTTCCTATTCTCTGTTTCTACAAAAAGCTGATTCATTATTCTTCGCTGAATGAAAAAATGCTGAGATTGCGCTTCCGTAATTAAAAGGGAAATGATCTATACAAAGACGAATAACCTATAATTCTTCATTTCCTCGATTATTATTTGTTTTACACTGTGGAGTACATATTGTCACCGACATTATGCAACATAAATATTATACAAGATGCTCCAAAAATCATGATCAGGAATTCAAGTTCATCATTATTTTCATTATTGAAATTTAAAAATTGGATATTTTAATTTAAATACATATGTTTAGTGCAAATATTTTACAAACTTTTCACCTTATACAGGGTGACCAAGAAATCACGACGTTCGCATCACGAACTTTCCAATATAAATAATCTTTATGTTCCTGTTATAATTACAACCTTTTTAGTAGTCACAACTCTTATTATCTTATACATACTATATCGCCGTCTTCGCTCGGTACCAAAAACATCCAAAAGACCTCGTCTAGATATATCTCCACCAAATCCAATGGACACGTTTACTAACATTCATGCAACTAATGAACAAACGATTTCACAAACTTCAACACTCCTCACCATTAGTGAGCTAATATATGTATATTAACTATCTAACGCAAAAGCTTAAAACAGCTCTTCCTCGAGGGAAATGAAGTGACATGTAATATGCACCGATCCTGCCTGTGTTTAGGGAATAACTGTATAGTGCTTTCTTCCACTTCCTTAATAGTGTTTCGAAAAGTGATTTTTTTCAATGTTATCAATGCTTTTATTGATAACTTTTATTTTTTAAACAAGCCAGGGAGTGTAATGTCCCACTGGTGTTGTATACAAACAACTTCACGCTTATGTTTGCAAACACCACCACATGGTTTTACAAGAGTATTCTACACACCAGATGGATCCATTATCACCTGCGGACGACGGACTTCTGCCTCCACCCACGAAGCAGACAACGACAATGGAGGAGCAGTGCCACCGCCGTCCGAAGACCCCTATAAATTTGATGGCCGATAGCGGACCTGTATCAGTTCTCTGGTGTCCCTCCTACTGTTTGCAGTGGAACATTAGGAGTAACCTAACCCCAGGCCTCTAGTCTGCAACGGGAATCTTGGCTTTTCCTCTCTACTGGCCTGGCCTGCTACGGGGTTCTGTCGGGAATCCAAACTTCAGCCGTATAACCTGCTACGGGGCTCTGTGGTCATCTAACCAACCCTCTGCTTGCCACGGAGCATTGGGATCCCTAACACCACTCTGCTTAGCCTCCTACGAGGCTCTGTGGAGATCCTGTCTGCGACCTTGCAGTGAAAGACTACTTATATCTAACCTTGCAAACTTAAAGAAATATCTTTATAGTATTTTTGTAAAATACTGTTTATAGTGGAATTTTATAATAAAAGCCGGTAGTGGGAGTCGATTCCGGACACTCTTTTTATTAACGCTCTACCTAGAATCTATATGGGACAGAGTTTTACAATATATATATAAAGTCTTATTGCTAAAAGTACACCACTTTCCATTGGATCTAAAACTATTTCTATCATAAGCCTGTCAGTCATTTACTGTATTTTCTGGCATAAACATATTTTATCATTTTGGTCTATATTCTAAAGAGTATTCTTATACTTCTGAAGTTCCGGCCGAGTTTAGGCTGGACGAGATTAGGAAATCGTGATAGATGTTGAATTGTGAGTTGTTGTAGAATCGGTGCAGGATTTTATTTCAATCGCAAGCTCAAACTTACATAATTTGCCTAAAGCTGAACTGAATTAATCGAAATAGATGCACCCATTTATCACTACATTTCGATCTATTGCTTCAATGTACATTTCAATTCAATCAACAACTTAGACGAATGTGTTGATCCAATCCCTCTACTAAGTGAGGGAAAATAAATGTTACCACTATGTTCCACCAGCCTCTGATTAAGGTACATCACATCAAGACATTTAAGTTTTGATATCCTCGACTGAATGAAATGGCATATACAAACCCTATTGACATTCGAAATTCAGACAACCAACACTTCCTTGTGTATACTCTAGTAACTTCACACCCAGTGCCTTGGGGATTATTATCCTGTTTTTTCATCAAATTATGCATTATAGCATGATGAAATGTACTCTACGTTTTAAGGAATTTCGCTCAACGTATCAGCTTCCAGATTGAAATAAATTCAGGATGCAATTCTTGAAAATTCGTGTTAACAAGTCAGATGCTAAGAATATGTTGTGAGTATGTAGACGTTGCCAATTCTTCCAAAAAGTTAAAACTTTCTTACGACAGATTTGCACTCAACACTCCCCATGCTCTCTATTCAGTGTTGTTTTTATTCATAAAGAGTCAATGTTTTCTCTTTCTATGAAATAAATCACAAGGAATTAAATGTGAAAAATTTCCATATAGAAAACAACTCTTCTAAAAATTGTACACGCAAAAAAATCATAATTTTTTTAATAAGATACAAATGTAATATTCATTTTTTTAAAATATAATCACGCAACTTCGTCAGAAAGAGACCGAAAGAATAATAACTTGACAGCCATCTCTAATAGCAGTCTCCCTACTCCAGACGAGGATGTTTGGCACTTTGGGATGTAAGTACTTCTTCATTAGAATCTTCTTGTTTCTGTGCATTAAATTTCCACCCACATCCTCTTCATCTTCCACGTCCCTCTTGTTGCAGCCATACCTTACGCAAGACGCTCGTAGGCTTGAGCATTTTAAAGTGATTTCCGACACCTACAACGTCTTGGACAGTTATCTGTTCAACAACGAGGGACAAGATCCACAGGTCTACTGGGTCAATGATCTTCGAAGATAGTATAGAGCGCCTTTCACTATTGCCGCAGATAACCGTTCACTATCTTTCAGTCCCAGAATAGGATATCAATTTTAATGCTACACTATTGGTGATCTGGGCCCATTGCTTTTTCCCCGCATACTCTCGAAAGGGCTTTACTCTTCCCCGGAGCTAGAAAAATTAAATTGCAATTACATGTCAATCTTGTGCAGAGCACGTCCTTTAGGAAATAGTATTTGTTTAGAGCAAAATCTAAACAAACCTTTACGTTTAGATTTTGCTCTCCCGCAATATATTTCTTTGTGAGATTTATAGTCTGCTATTTTGCATAAAATGTTTGTTTTCTTCATCTTTCGGTTTTAGAAAATAACAAGTGTTTTACTTTGTATAGACTCATAAATTTCTTTCTCGCTTTATGACTTTGATGAGCTTGCTGCTTGCGCGTCTGCTTATTTTGGGAGAAAGTTACCATATCTGCCTCAGTAGTGCTGAACGATTCTCTTCTTTGTGCTTCAAGTCTTTCTTTTGTTATAGGATGATTTTCTTTCAGTTCGTCATTTTCTTTCATTAGTTGCATGTTCTCTTCCTCATGTTCGAGTACACGCTAATTTCGTTTGATGTATTATATTATATTAGCCACCGAATGACATTGGTCGTAATTGCTTCTATTTTTGTTGGTGCAGTTTCCGTTTGTTTCAAAATATTTTCAAAAAATTTTAGAACTTCTTCAAACATCTGTGAAATTTCTTGATTTTCCACTTCTCTGGAAAACGTATTATCCTTATCTATTTTTCTATTTCGTCTTGTTAGTTCGTCGTAGGAGAAATGGGTTAAGTTCATTTTAACTTGTGGTTACCAGGGAAAAGTGAATCAGGCCCGTATCCACGGGGGATGGACCACTAAATTTCTACTGGCCCCCTAAAATTTTCATGGTAGGCTTGCAAATGAATTATAATATGGTTGGATCGTTCCCCCTTAACTTCTACCGGCCTCCCTACAATTTTTTTTTTTTTTTTTTTTTTTTTTTTTTTTTTTTTTTGGCTGGCTACAAGCCTGAAGTGATTCGAAAACCATGTTTGGTTATTAAGGGACATTTCCTCTTCAATTGTTCTCGTACCCGCTATTCTTCTAATTAGTATCCGAAATGCTGTGCATATCGTGGTTTGAACCTCCCATTACTGACTCTTCTGTCCGTTTAAATCACTACTAGATTTCCTAAGATGAAGACAACCAGCAAGATACTGTAGCTGCACAGATAGCCTAGTTAGCGAGTCTTAGTACGACCTATTCTACATAGCACAGAAAAACAACAGAACAGATATTTCTAATGATTATATATATATTTCAAATGTCTATTAAATATGTTCAGTGAGCAGTTCAGGGTTTTTCTACTTTGTCATCTCATCGAAACGGGTTTGTGCAATGTGTAGTCCACTGACAAAAAAGAACTAGTATTTCAATTACTGATTTAAATGAACACTAAAATACATTTTTATTAATAAAACTTACTGATACATTTCCGTTTTTTTTTTTTTTTTTTTTTTTTTTGCAAAATATAAATTACAAGAATAGTAGGCCTAAATATCGGGGAGTAACCCGAATTGCATTTAAAAAATCAGTGCAGCTATGTCGAAATAATGCCAGTGGGAACTGTTCGAATCCCGGTGGGAGATCCTTGAAATTTGAAAGCATTACATTGGTTCTGATTATCCTCTGTGCTGAAAACGGTCTATAAATTCTAACGAATGAGTCGAATTGAGAACCTTATCCTATTCCATGAAGTCGGTTAAAGAACAATATACTGTGTCCTCTTTCCTTTTATAATTCCCCATTCAATAATTTTAGTTTATGAGTGTAAAGTACTTATGATGCGCAACTCAACTAAATTATTAGATGATGAAATATGATTTTGAATACTGATTTTTCTCAATTTTAGAGATGATTTATAATTTCTCTATCTTCCTGAAGATTATACAGTGTGATACTTTAATTATGATAAGCGAGCTGTAAAACTCAATGATTTGGAGGGAATTCTTATCGAACACATTTTTGAATTACGTCTAATGTATTAAAGAGTGTGAATAATGCTAAATCGTAAGACTACGTCTCATTGTACCATATGGGTAACAACAAAGGCTGGTAAAAATAAATTTAATGGATACTACAACAACAATACTGAAAAAAATCAAAACACACACAACCATTCATCTGAACAAAGGAAATTGCTCCCGAGTACCCACGAACCCAAGATAACAAGATGTCGCCTAGCCTACGATCTTCACTAAATACCAATTAAATAATAACAGCAAAGAAATATTAACAAATATTAGCAAATATCAATATTATATGTTGAGTGTGAAACACAATGAGTTGATATCTCTGAATATGCAATGAGTACTAAAAGTATAAAGTAAAATGAAAATGAAAATATTCTTTGACGAGTAACATTTTCTCTCTTTCTTTTGTATTTATGAAGTACTAGTATTCTGACATATACTGACATGTTTCATAGTTACAGTAAAAGTGAATTATAATGTTAGAATTCTTTGGCGTGTGGTCAAGGAGATTTAAATAAATAAATAAATAAAGTTTCCCCACGAGAGCCAGAGAAACTTCAACCTATGTCGTGATAGTCTTAGTACCGACTAAACGTTATAAATTATGACTTAAGACACACTCAACATTGAATCTGGACATAAATCCATAATACCACACGGAACCCATAATACCACCTTGTCAATAATGTATAACAAGCTAAAAGTGGCCAAAAAAGTGACTTGAGCCCTTTTGACCATATACCAAAGAATTATATTATAAAATATATCTTTATAATATATAGGGTACTAGTACAAATATGGCTGGTAAACGGCAGAATTTTGTGGGAAATCATACACAGGTGCGTGTTGAATCATTTATCACAATTATGAAAGCTGGTAATGCACGAGGTGTGGCAATTAAATAACGAGACTGCCCACCTCCTTTCACGCAGGATCGTGGGGGGGGGGGGAGGTAGCTAATGATGTGTTGTTGATTTTGAACCTTCATGAGCAGCCACTGTTTGTTTCATGATTCCGAAAGTTTTTCTTTTCTTTGCAGGCTTGCATGAAGAGGACAGTATTCTGAAGTCGTGCCAGAATCATGGTGAACAGTAAAGTTGAGCAGCGCATTAACATCAAATTTCTGGTGAAATAAAAAAAAACACCGACGGAATGCTGTGCAATGTTAAAAGAGGTGTATGGTGATAATACTATGTCACGTGCGGGAGTTTTCGAATGATACAAACAATTTTCAGAAGGTAGGGAGGAGGTTGAAGATTATGAACGACCCGGCCGTCCTTTGAGTTCAAGAACGGACGAAAATGTTCAAAAAAATTAATGAACTTGTGCGAAAGACAGATTCGTCTGGACATTCGGATGATCGCAGACTTGACGAACATAAACAAAGAGACAGTAAGACAAATTTTGCATGACACTTTAAACATGACAAAAGATTGTACAAAAATTGTCCCGAAAAACCTCTCTCAGGAACAAAAAGACTTTCGAAAGACCATTTTCTGTGACATCATGGAACGACTCAAATCAGAACCACATTTGCTAACACGTGTCATCACATGTGATGAAACATGGATTTTCCAGTATGACCCCAGGACTAAGCGTCAATCCAGCACTGGAAGACTCCCACATCGCCAAGAATGAAAAAAGCACGAATGAGCAAGTCGAAAGTGAAGGCAATGCTCATAGTTTTTTCCAGGTATCATCATGACTGAATGGGTGCCTCAGGATCAAACGGGGAATCAGACCTACTACAAAGAAGTCCTAATCAAGCTGAGGAAAAGAATAAGGAAAATTGGCTGGATTTGTGGAAGAACGATGCATGGATCCTCCATGAAGACAATGCGCTTGCCCATAATGCCCTTTCTGTGAAGCAGTTTTTAGCAGACAAGCACATTTATGTGCTCGACTATCCTCCGTATTTCCCAGACCTGGCTCCCTATGACTTTAATCTATTCCCAAAAGTGAAAAGTGCATTGAAGGGAACACATTTTCAGTCTGTGAAAGGGATGAAACGAAAAACGGCAGAGTTGTTGAACAGGGTGACATCTGATGACCTACAGCATTGCTTTGAACAATGGAAGGCACGTATGCAGCGGTGTATAGATAGGGGAGGGGAGTATATTGAAGGGGATAACAGTCAATTGTAACTTTCTTTGCAATACATCACATTTATGAGACCAGTCTCGTTATTTAATTGCCACACCTCGTATTTCCAAAATACTGTATTAAAGTCAACCAATGACTTTATGCATTCAAGAATATTGGAATTATGGCTACAGAATTTATTAAGAATAATTATTTAAATTGAAGGTAACTTCTGTATAATAGACCTAGAAAGGAATAAGTAAGAATATAAATATTTAGATACCCTTTAGCAGTTGGTGGAGTCGCGCCCTGGATTCTTATCATTCTTCCCGAATACATTTTATTTACAACAGCTGCAACTAATGGAACATTTTTGGCCTGGAAACAGAACAAGATTCAAAATACAATATGTACGTTCAAGATAATAATAAGCTGTTTAATTTTTAATAAATTGTGGCGTTGACTTACAAAACGGACAGTCAGGGCATAAACGACTGAAGAATGAATTGGATGCAATTTATTTGTTGGTCTTGTACTGTAGCACTTTTTTTGGTATGTATAGAAACTCAATAATGAAACAGTTGCTGTGTAGAGACACTGTTTTGTATTACCTTTTCTTTTTTCTCCTAATTTCTTTAAAATAACTTAGTAGTCCTGGGCCCAGCCTATACCCCCGTAAAAATTTTTAGGTCCGGAGAGTTTGATTGCTGGAATGAGTTATACAGTGACCAAATATAATTAAAATTTTAGGTAGACATTTGGTATCCTGTTCATTCTCTCTGGGTAGCCATTTTCCAAAATGGCCGCCACTCATATGTAAATGTCTATATATCTCGTGAACCAAGGTACTTAGAAAGGTGATTTTGGTGTCAAAGTATATGTTTTCGAGGTCGCTGAATCCAAATATGGCATCATCGGTAATGTCACTTAGAAACCTTACTAGCTGGCAACATTGTTGTCTTTAACGGCCAACTGTAAAAAGCTAGTAATGCATATTGCACAAGGATGTAGCGTGTCCGTTCCAGGACTACAGAATACCAATTTTTGCTGGTAGTTGACATCACAGAAAACAGATTTTAGAAATTAATATAAAAAAGTGGCTTTAAATTCAACATGGCGGTCAATATGGCAGCTGGTGACCAGGCCGCCAAGTAATGGAGTTATTCAAATGCCAATAATTCACTTATTGGCCTAAAGAGTTCAAACAAGAAGCAGGATGTACAGGAAAGGACAGACGTTCCAAGCGTTTACGGTTTAGGTCCAGGGAACAAAGCGTATTCTCAGGGGGGCGACAGAATTAAAAAATGCACACATTTTCAATGAAAAACAAAGCTTTGACCCATTGTTTCCAGACAACTATACCTACAAGGATGTAGCTACAAAATGTCCTTCAAAATGTACGTTGGAAATGTCCCGTAAGATTCCATTTGTAGTATGTCCGTACTGTGCATAACGACGTGAGGACAAGGGAGCAAACCCCTGTTTCTTGTTAATTCTTTCGTTTCCGGCGCTATAACCCCGTATGGGCCAGATAAAATTAAAATTTACTATAACTATAAAATTGTTTTGGCGCGGAGAGTTTGATTGCTGGAATGAGTTATTCAGTGACCAAATAAAATAAAATCCTAGGTAGACATCTAATATCCCGTTGATTCTATCTTGGCAACCATTTTCAATATGGCGGTTGGTATAACACCCACCAGATTATCATTGGAGCCACTTACACTTGATAAATGATTTTTAAAACAATCCTGTGTTTTTGGATTTGTTCAATCATATGAAATTATTTTCAAACTAATTTTAAATGTAGTACACTGTTTTTTGGAAATTAATATTACCAAGACATTATACCGTAAGGGCGAATACGAATCAAATATTTTAGTTTATGTAGGTAAAGAGCGAATGATAATACTGGATGTAAAATTTTATAATTTATAAGAAATAGTAAAAATCGTATGTACAAAATATTTCGCTGGATACAAATATATTTCTAACATATAATTATGATAGTTTTATTCATTATCAATCTTCTTTGTATAACGTAGTTTTTATGTTATCTCTGTCATGAAGCAGTTTGTTTGCTTATCAAAATTTTCTTGCTTATCAAAATTTTCACTTTGGACTTATTATTTGTTATTACATTGTGCACTATTACGCTTGCAGTAAGTCGTACACTTGTAAAATACACTTCTACAAGGACATCGATAATTATTACACAACTTGCATCCACATTTTCCAATCACATCATTTGGCAACGGGTTCATGAATTTTATTGGTCGCAAAACACCATTCAATTCAGTCCATCCAAAAGTATAGGGATCCAGTTCCGGAAACGATGTTTCTAATATGGTAAGGTCTTTTCTAATTGAATAATAGGCACGGAGAATGTGACCTTAGATTGACTTTGAAGTTGGGGTTAATTTTGCAAGCGGAGCATTTCTTATATATTCTTCATATCTTAGTTCGTTAAAAGTTGAACAGTTTGTGCTAGGTTTCCAAACGCGCAGTAGGTATTTCTCACCAACAGAGACTCCGATTGTGTTGTCCTCTGTCTCTACAAACTTCTGTAAATGCATTGTAGGTTCCGCACGCATAGCACCTTTCTTGGTTCCAATTTTGCTAACTTGGACCATCATTGCCTGTGAGTATACGAGCTTTTATAAGATTGTTGCAGAAAAGTGAACCAAATTTGGAGAATAGCGTGCGAAGAGGTAAAAAACGTAGTTTTTCGCCACTTCCATAGCTTACCCAAAGTTCTTGCAAACCTAAGAGCAAAAATTTCTCGACAAAGCGAAGAAGGAATGCAACAACATCGGCGTCATTTGAAAGAACAACAACTCTCTTCTTTCCTTGAAGTATTGCCGAGTATGTGTGAAGTACAATACGCAGGTCCGCTTCTTCCACGTTACTGTTAAGATCTTGTACAATTGAGGTTTCGGGATTAGAGGTTTGGGTTGCTTGTAGCTCATCACCATCATTAAGTATTTTACCAATAATTACAATAGGACCCTTAACCATCAGTGATGAGTCTTGTAACATGAAATCTCGCACACAAACATTTGCAGTTTTATCTTATTTTCTGTTGACGCCCAGAATTTATCTAATTAAATAGGAATGAGGGTTGAAGAGTCGATATATACTATTTCGATTGTTGAACAATCCGATGATCTCTTTATCCGCTCCGATTGTTTCACTGATAAGGGAAAATAGTTGTCGAAAACAATATGCAACTCTTGGGCATCACAAGTAGACATCACTGTCTGCAGAAAGCGGTGCATCACCTCACCGGAGTATTTCAGTGATGACATTTTAATGGTTCGCAACTGAGCCATGAAGTCGGCGATCAAAATTGTTGGAAGATGGGATGTTTTGGTAATTGTTTTTCTGGGTCGATTGCAATTGGCTTTCTAGCTCCGACACCAAAACGTATTTTTGTGGTTTCGTTGGTGCGTCTCCTTTGAAAAGTGCGTTTCTCTCCTCTTCAGTTGGTTCTCCTTCTGCCAAAACATTTAACAAGCGACGTGCAATTTCTTCGTCCACGCACTGTCTAGTTAGAAGGTTATGCAGCTTTACTGGATGCTCCTGGTAATCAATGGATTGCCTTGCTGAATCACAAAATCTAGCAAACGCTTAACTTGCACACCAAACTTTTCGCCTCTTATCCCGATCAGGTCACGATGAAGTACAGTTTCTTGGTGATTCATTAAACGAGAATTTGTCAGTTCTCTAAATATGTTGGTTATTTTCAGAATGTTATTATACACCAACTGCCATTTAGCAACGTATTCCACTTTTCTTGTTTGCCTAACAATCCCTTTCGAGCTTTTTTGGGATCTTTGGATACTCTGCTCAAGTTTCATATCCGGAGGGACTGCATTGAAGGAACCGTTCTTGTCTTTCACAAAGAAGTGTCCATCTTTAAACTTGCTGTAAAGATATGGCAATTTCATTTCTAGGTTTCTGGCCATTTCCAGGTACCACGAAGCATATCGCAGATAATTCGTGCAATCGAACTCGTGAAACACTGGCATCAGTTGTTTAACAGTGATGGGCCTGAGTATGATCTCTTTCTCATAAGGCATCTTGACACGATTTTGCTAGCTCTATCTGAGTTTGGAAAACTTTTTTGTCGTGCTTTGCCCAGAAGGCTTGCCATTGAAAAGTTCGTATAACTTGTGAAACAATATGGATACCTTGAAGAGAATGAACATAATGTGTTCCATGAAGCACAGTCTGTATTGTTTTATTTCCAAAAATTTCACATTCAATCATAGCCTCTTCCATTCCACTTCCAATAAATTACCGGCAAATTTAATGCGATTTTTTCCATATGGAAAGTGCCCATCATGGGATATAAATCCTGAAACTTCAGAAAACAAATGAGTATTATGTCCACCACAGTCCGAAAAACTGTTTCATCACAAGATACCGGAAGAACAGATTGATCTTGAAGCTGTCCACGAATATGTTGCCTACAGGTCGGCTGCAAACATTTTTTCCTCACTTTCCAGGTCAGCAACTCGACAATATACTTCGTCTTGGAAATGACTAGCTGCAGCTAGAAAGGAGTTTGCACGTGCTGACTCACAAATTCTAAAATATACAATAGAATACAATAAAGATGAGTTTCTTCCTTATCTCAGACAACTATAGACAGTTTGGACAAAATAGGAATTGAATCTTATGACATTTTTCAGGGAGCATTTAGTGCTTTACTGTGCGTTATATGCATAATTTTCTAGAGCAAATCAATATTTTTCATAAAAATGCCTGCCCCCCCCCCCGCAGCCCAGCTTTCCCCCTGAGAATACGCTTCGTTCTCTGGACCTAAACCGTAAACGCTTGGAACGTCTGTCGTTTCCTGTACATCCTGCTTCTTGTTTGAACTCTTTAGGCCAATAAGTGAATTATTGGCATTTGAATAACTCCATTACTTGGCGGCCTGGTCACTAGCTGCCATATTGGCCGCCATGTTGAATTTAAAGCCACTTTTTGCTTATATTAATTTCTAAAATCTGTTTTTCTGTGATGTCAACTACCAGCAAAAATTGGTATTCTGTAGTCCTGGAACGGACACGCTACATCCTTGTGCAATATGCATTACTAGCTTTTTATAGTTGGCCGTTAAAGACAACAATGTTGCCAGCTAGTAAGGTTTCTAAGTGACATTACCGATGATGCCATATTTGGATTCAGCGACCTCGAAAACATATACTTTGACACCAAAATCACCTTTCTAAGTACCTTGGTTCACGAGATATATAGACATTTACATATGAGTGGCGGCCATTTTGGAAAATGGCTGCCGAGAGAGAATGAACAGGATACCAGATGTCTACCTAAAATTTTAATTATATTTGGTCACTGTATAATTCATTCCAGCAATCAAATTCTCCGGACCTAAAAATTTTTACGGGGGTATAGGCTGGGCCCTGGACTATAGGTCTTTCTCTTGTTCAACGCCTCAGTTTCGTGCAACAAGAAATGGAAAATAACCTAGATAGAAACAGAACTTATTGGTTTTTATAGGAATTGCTGGTATAATTTTACTTCTTCCGATACTTTCAAATAAAACCATTACTTTATAAATAAATGTTGTCATTTGCTCTGTTTTCTGTGACACATTACAAATTATACAAATATTAATTCATGATTCTACCATAAGAGATAAGGATATAGAACCAGAAGTAACTGATGTCACAACACAGAATAAAAGGAATTAACGAAATTGGTCGAGATGTGTGTTGCAAAAACAGGATTCAAAAATTCTCTAACATCTGTGGGATATGAGCTATAGATAGCCACCGGTAAAATCGTTGTCATCCGTTAATACTCTAACGAATTTGCTCCATTAACGAGCTCAGCCAAGATAATTACTCTGGTAGCAGAATTCAAAAATTAGCTTATATGCATGGAATAACCTGCTGTGGATTCAAATGAGACACATGTTTGAATTGCCGTATTTTGTTTACTTGCACATGAGAAGTCACAGTTTTTGTATTGATGACACAATAGACATTCTAAAATCATATGAAATCAGTTAATGACAGAAAGAACACCCTGATTAGCAGCTGTTCTGACGTTTGGACCCACATTCCCCATCAGCTGTTCGAAGTAGTTTGCAATGAATTGACGTATTAATTTTCGAGCTCGTTTTCCCAAACATGACGTATTTTTCGTTTATATGGTGGCTGGAATATTTTTGCTTTTAAATGAGCCCAAAATTTCTCAATGGGACGGATTTGTGCCACATTTAGTAGGTTGCGCTCTTTGCGCAAAAACTTCACTTCCTCCCGGTCCAGCAGCTGCTGCGTCCGTATTGTATAGTAAGAAACTAAATCACGCAAAGAGGTGTAATCATTATCAGGATAGCTTTCTTTGATAGATAGTTTCTTTAGAATGCATTCATTTTGATATATATTTTGATTAATTGCACCCATTAATTGCTTATGAAAATATGGCCGAGAATGACCTTTTCTACTTATTGCCATCGAGATGAGTAGTTTCTGTGGAAATTTAGTTTTGAATTTAAATTTTACGGATTCAGGAACATGAATGTGACCAGATTCAAAGTACGACATATCTCCACTAAAATCATGCCCATTCATATCAATAAATGTTTCACCATTCATTATTACGTCACTACCATCATTAGAGGCACGAAACTCATCCCTGGCAATTTTGTTCACAACGACTTTTTGTTTCACACCTGCATATGGAGCATCCTTTTTTGTCTTCCTTTTGATCTCCAGTTCCAGTAGACACTTCCTCACAACATCACAACTCACTTTTAATTCAAGTGCAGGACTTAAAATGGTATATTCGTCACTAGCGTCCATCAGTGACTCAGTGTTCTCTTTGATTTGTTTTCGTCATAGTCATTTTTTCCTTCCTTCCCCTTCTCTTTTTTCATTGAAATCTTATCTTTGATCCTTTTTAATGTTCTGTACACAGCTGCACGAGTCAATCTTTCTTTTTGAAAGTGCTTCACAACTTCAACGTCAGAGAGTCCCGCATTCCTCAGCACGAAATCTCGAACATGAATCCGATTGACTTCCGCTTTCGATGGTTGCATATTTCCCGCTGACTGTCTCCTCAGCTGACACTGCCTATAATCGCATGACAGAGGGCGTAATGTATGAAACAGTGCAAACAGCAGTCTGCTCGGATGTGTGTGTCGTGAATAATACGTGTTCAAAATAGTGTCTCATTTGAATCCACAGCAGGTTATAGGCTATAGATAGGATAGCCATCATTAAAGTCCCCGTTATCCGCTAATATGTTAACGGATTCATTCAATTAACGAACTCGGCTGAGATAATCACTCTGGCTATCTGTTAAAAAAAAACTTGAATTAAAATATTTACTTACAGGTATGAAACAATGGCTATAGATAACTATCTTAACGTCTCCGTTACCAATTATGATGTTAACAGGTTAAGTATATTAAGGAACTCAGTAGAAATAATTACAACAGTAATCAAAGATTCGCTTGCAATAATGCAGTTATCTGTTAATCCGTTAACGGATTTGTTCCATTAACGAACTCGGTCGAGATAATTGCTCTGCTTATCTATTTCAAAAAGAAAATTTGAAAATTCAAATCCGTTCAAGAGTTATCGTTCAGAGTAAAGGGCAGATGGGTGACGTACTAACAATACAACATTTTAAGTCTCATACCATGATCCTATAAAGGTAACCAAGAAAGTTCTGCATCTTCCATCGCATCTTCGAAGATCGATATGTCACCTAAGACGTACCTGGAAGATCATCCAGCTTCGACGACCTTTTGCCAACGTTCTGGAAGGCCATGGATTACGTCGCAGTAGAACTTGGTGGGCCGTGAAGCGAAGAAGGTATCAAGTGCATTTTGCACCTCTACACTGAGAAAAAAAAAATGTAGGTGGCGTACTTAAAAAGATAGGTTACATGTGTAATTCCTGTAGTTTTTGGACTTAACGTACAGCAGACGTATAACTGAAAACGCATGTTTTATAATACTTGCTGTATAAGTGTTCCATCTATAAGTACTTTCCGTATAAAAAAATACAGGCGGTCAGGATCTCTCTCATAACGTATGCTCCGTACTGATTTCTATAGTAAGCAAGAGGATACCGTATATTTGTACAATATACCGATGTCCGGATAACGGATTTTTCTCTGTGAAGTAAGGATTTGAACTAGCGTCCTCTAAGATGATTTTCCAAGGAATGGAACAGGTGATAGGACGGAGCAATGTCCGGGAGTATGGCGGGTGCAATAGTGTTTCCCATCCAAGACATAGAATGGTGTCCCGGATCATCCTAGTCACTTGGGGCTTAGCGTTGTTCTATAACAAGAGGGCCCCTTAGTGATTCAGAAGTGCTGGCTCCAGAGGTTTGCGTTTTTCCTGAACACGGCTCACTGCTGACACCAGCTGGTAGCAGTTCCCGATGCACGATGCCGCGGGCAGTCCACCAAATAAATAGGAGGGCCGTCTTCTGGTTCAGTGCTGGTTTCGGCTATTTTGGAACCGGTTCATGGGATGCTAACCAATGATGACGGAGCCGTGGAGCTTCGTATAGGACCCACTTCTCATCACATGTCAACATCCTGTCCAGAAATGGCTCCTTACTCAGACGAGAAGCAAAGAAACACAGGTGTCTGCTCCCATTGCCTTGTCTCCCTGAGTCAAATCAGGTAGGAACCATCGGCCCAAATTGTAGTTTCCCAAGTTGATGAAAGTGCTGCCGAATGGTTTCTTCACTCACACTGAATTGTAGTCCCAATTCCTCACATATCTGGCCACTGTTCGCCTGAATTGCTGTCTGAAGATCTTCATTTTGTAGATGTGTTAATCTTCCGGCACGTGGTGCGTCTTCGAGTGTTTCGTCACCGTCCTTAAACTTATTAAACCACCGCTACACAGTCCACGTAGTCACGACACCCTCACTAAAGACATAGCATATGTTCCGCCCCGTTGCAGTGGCGTTTGACCCCAGTTTGAACTCGTATAGCATACATGCCCTTATGATGCTCTGTGGAGCTCCCATGTTCACTCTGTCCTTACTCAAGTTCACGGTGTAACTGAAATGCCACAGCCAGATAGTATGTTGGATATACCCACACCAACAACTGACCTTCGCCTTATCTCCATTCGCATTCAACTCATGGTGTGAGGGCCAATTGAGCACAGACCTCCACAAAAAGCGACAGAACTTTCTTGATTATCTTTATAAAAATAAAATAAAAAAACAATCAAATTGAACTTGCGTTTAGTTTCGATCGATTATATGTATTATACTAACCTGTTCAGATGACATTGATGATATTTCTACATTTTCTATGCTATCATAGAATAAACTATCATATTGCATTGAATTGCTTTCAACTGTGTTTCCGGATTCATCTTCACCATTATTTTCTCGCTGCAAATTAATTTTAGAGATAATAAATTTCTCATTCTCTTGAATATATATTACATCTATTCATATGTATACATTTTTCTAATTTTTATGGATATGTGTACTTTAGTAAATTTATATTGAACACTCCATACTTATTAATCATTAGTGTACTGAAGCGAGTTCTATTTCAACTAAGATTCTCGTACATCAAGAATTCAGAACAATAAATAGAGTTTATACTATCTTACGCTAAGAAACGACTTTTCCAGTTACAGTTTAGAATTACTCACGTTCTGATTTATCTTTCTTCTTCATCTATTTAATTTCTTCGAAGTACCATTTTGTTTAAATCTTAATATAGGTAGATGGTAAGGGAAAACTAGATGTAGGCATAAAGATATGATGTTAAACAGAAGAAATCGAAATGCACTTTTCTTTGTGAGGTCTCATATTCTTGTATTCTCTTTTGCTAGCAGTTAACATCACAATAGCCTATTACTCAAGAGTAAAATTGGATCTGTAAAGGTAGGGGGACGCATGACGTCACGCCGTCCCTCGTACCTATTGTAAATTTTTAGAAAGTGGGGGAACGCCAGAAATATTTTCAGGAAGTGGGGTAACGACGTACCCCGAGTTCCTCCTCACTTTTACCCCTGGTACTACTACTGACAAATTGTGTGAGGAAATACTCTGAAATTAAAGAAAAGGAGAAACTTAAATGAACCAAAAATAAGGGGTTTATTTTTTAGAATTAGGAAAAAACAAGTTTGGTTTCTTTCATAGTGTGACACTGCCACAAACTATCAAATTTTGCGAATTCAATACTAAAACTTGAATTAGTGCATCTATGACTACAGGTTGCAATAAAGGAAGGAATAAGACATGTTCTTCGGGTACTCAATCCATATCAAAGTGCCATTACTCTCTCTCTCTCTCTCTTTCTTTTAGTGTCTTTACTCTATGGAAACTAACATTAAAATTGAAAGTGTTAATTAGTAATTAGTCTCTCTCACTTTCGGTTGCAATAAAAATAATAAAATTAAGGTGAAACATTCTTGGCACAGCCATATCAAAAAACTGCTTGTTGCTAACTATTTTTTTTAAATTCACTATGCGACCAATGTTGTTACCAAAAAATAATAGATAGATTTTCATTACTTCCAGTTTCAAAAGATAGATAAAAATTGAGACAAAATTCATTTTGAGACGCTGAATCTGTATCAAAAGTAGTTTCTTATGGGCCCATCACCGTTCTTGCTCTATGGAAATCAATATTGAAACTAAAGTACTAATAAATTCCAATCATTTCCAGTTTTATTCGAATGTTGTGGGTGGTGACGATATATTCTCTTGAAACACTGAATCGAAAGGTGAAAGCCGCTTGTCGCTATTTATTACAGTTCTTGTTCCATAGCGATCATTTTTAAAACCGGAAACAGTTTATTTCTACCAGTTTTGTCTTGAATAGAAGGCTAAGGGAGGATATAGTACTTATTCTTGATACGCTCAATTTATTACAAAATACCATTACCGGTTTTGCTCTATGGAAATCGATATTAAAGTAGGAGATACTAATAAATTTCAACCACTTCCGGTTTTGATAGAATGTTGCAGGTGGTGATGGTATGTTCTCTTAAAATGCGGAACCGATTGCAAAAAAAGAAAAAAAATCTGCTTGTCGCAATCTTAAAATTTTTGTTCAATGGTGATAAAGTAGAAATCGGAAATGGTTGATTTCTACGTTGATATCGGAAATGACTATGATCAACTGCATAAGATGAAATCAACCACATAGGTTTAAATAACCTATTCATGGGACTCTGAGTCGATTGCAAAAGGACTCACTCGGAGAAGGGGAAGTAATGCTCCAGGAAGTTTGGCGTTATCTATTTCTTGGCACGTAACTTGGGTTGAACGATGTGCTCGACGAGAAACAGATATGAAAGGTAAATAGTGCGGAGGCAATTTTGGTTTATGTAATTGTATTTCTGTTGTTGGAATGGAACGGTATGCTGCATCTTGAATAGATTCAGTAAGCGCAGCTATTGTGTTATCAAGATCATATTGTGTAGTAGGCATAAGTAGGGTTTTAGTAGCATTGTCCAAATCGGTGCGATATTGTTCCCAATTAGCTCGCTTGTAACAGAATACTTTCTGAGGAGGTAGCTTAGGTTGAGAGTGAGGAGAGCAGTAAAGTTCAAGTTTGATAGGTACGTGATCGCTACCAATGGAATCAAGCACAAGCATTTGTATACTCTGAGAGAGAGATGTTGATGTGATTACAACATCAGGAGTTGTATTGCTGACGGGGCGTGTAGGCTTCGGTAACACATGGAACTCGGCAACTGTTTCAGTGTGAAGAAAGTTTAGAAAGTTAGTTTTGTCCCGCTGTGACCGACTATGAATGTTTAGATCCGCCAAGATAATGTAGTGCCGAAAGTTAGAATCGATGTATCGAAAGAAGTCGTAGTTGATTGTTTTGCCTGGACGAAAATATATGGTGACGAATGTGACAGTGCGGCCTCGAAAATAAATAGTCGTGACATTATGCTCAGGAAGGTGGAGTGTGAGCGGAAGTGGAACCGTGACTGCTCTATAAGGAAGGCGTTGACTAACACCTATAGCTGTACCTCCGTAGACTCTTGGACCGGATGGAGCATCATGTCGGAGTAAGTGATATTTCGGAAAGTAACAGTTCAGATGTGGTGCGAGGTACGTTTTGTTAAGTGCAAAGACTGCAATTTGTTTTTCTTGAAGAAGTTGTGTAAAGAGCACCTGATGTGTTAAGACTGATCGAATGTTAAGAAAAACTAAGCTATAAGCAATAATGATACGTATTATACTAGCGTATGTAGAAGTACCCATATTAAACGCAGACTTCGAGTGGTTGAATTTGAAAGTGAACTGTAGATCCGGAATATGTAGCATGAAGTTGTAAGTTAAACAGTAATTTGGCTGCATACATGATCTGATTTAGAATATAATTGCGATCAAAAGGATGGATATTTTGTAGAGAAATAGTGAGGAAGCGTAATAGGTCTTCAACCGTTATTGGATGGCGCAGTGAATTTGATGGCGGTGTTGAGTGTCAACAGAGGGTATGGGTACAACAAGTTCTGGCTTAGCTGGATCGGGTTTAGGTTTAGCTTTACACTTGTAGCTATAGGTAATGTGTCCCTCAGAACATCGAACGCAATGTGGTGGTTCCTTAATATTAGGGCAGCTTTTTGTAGGATGTTCAAGTGAACAGTAGCCACATTTGATGGTGTTCGGACACTCAGATGTCGGATGGGAATTGTATTGTTGGCATTTCTCGCATCTAACAGGCAGAGGTGCTGGTGTGCGAGATGGTTCCACCTTGTAACGACGCCGGTATATATATGCACCGTGGAGAAGAAGTTGGTCGATTAGTTTTGTTGATAAGTAAGAACGCGGACTAAGTATGTTGGACCCTGGTTATTCTTTATACGTATACAACGCTTGACAGGTAGTCCTTCTTGATGCAATTCGGAGTAAATTTCCTCGTCAGTGAATTCAGGTTCCACGCCACGTATGAGACTGATAACACTGGAGTACGCCGTGGTGAATGTGGAGTTTTTCGTCTGCTTGAACTTAAAGTTGATATTTTTGCTTTCAACCCAAAAATTTCAAAAGTAGCATTGTTGCGGACATGTGTGGGGAAGTTCGGATTTGTCGATTTCAGGATGATACCCCGGCGCGTCTTGATGATTTCTCGTATTTCTGGACGAGGAACATACTTTACTAGTTGTTGAAAGACAGCGCGCACTGTGTCGTATTTTGGATCGTAATCAGTTAATAGGAAGTTATAAAATGCTTCTTGGTGTAATATTGATTGATTTCCAGTGGAAGTGGATGCCCAATCCATATTGGTGCTGACATTAGCAGTAGTAGGATCTGCTGTTGGTGCAAGTCGTTGTTTCTTCGGATCTAATGTTTGTTCGCCGTCAGAAAGATATCTGGATCGAATTCGTTGTCCGGTAGTTACACAGTTTGCATAAGTGGTAGGAACAGTGGTGGTAGTTTGTACTAGCCGTGTAGTGCCGGTAACAATACGCGGTTGCGTTTTTTGGCGACCAGGTGGGCCAATGTTCAATGGAGTCGCTTGAACAAGATTCGATGGTCCGGAAGCATTGCCAGAGTCCGCCATAGTGATGAGAAGTCCTAGGGCCAAAGCCCAAACGAATATGAGAGAAAATGAAAAGATGATGAGTTTAATGAAATTGAAGCCCAGATGTAGATGAAGAAAATAAAAAAGATGTTAGATGAAGTTCAAAAAACAAGACACCCTCCGAAAGTGAAAACTTTCGTCAGACCCCTGAGCGTTCTATTTGTGCTATGCTCGCAAGTACGTATGCTATACTTGGTCCTCGCTGGCACAGTAACTGACACAAGAGAGGTTAGATTTCTTGGTAAGGTATGACCAAAGATATCGCCTTCCGAGCGTATCAGAAATAACTACTTACTGGCTGTGAATATTTGCATTGCTCACAGCCAATAAGTAGTTATTTCAAAGCTTTTCGCAGTATATTTGTCATTTATACCAAGTAACAATTAACGTTCTGTGTTTTCTGTAATTGGCCACAATAATAGTTTTTTATACTTGTGAATAGTCTGACTACTGTTACACGAGTAACAGTTGCGCCACCTGTTGTTCTTATGTGTTAGGACTAAAGAATAACATAAGAAAGAAAGATTACAGCAATGCTACTCATGCATTGTGGCTTCTATGCGATGTTTCTTTTTCGGCGCTATTTTTTTTCGTCTGTATCCCTCCGCTTGGGCCGGAGCTAACGTTGCTATAGTAATCGTGCTCTATCAAGATGTAACTGTATATTTTCGACTAAATAGACAGTAAATAACAAACATGTGTTTTAATTTTTGTAGTACTAAATTGTCCACGTAAATAAGCTTCCTTTAGACTAAGTTTCACGCATCATGACACTTTTCGTTAATGAGGTATGACCCAAGTGTAGGTTCAAAATATTCTACAGTAACATATAGTCATCTTGTTGATCCAACGGTTAATGCAGTTGGGTTGCAAGTGTCCACCCATCGTTCCCAAACAACCCAATTTGGTTTCAAAATTGTTAACCACACCGCGTGGTCACATTTCTACCCAATCATTTTCCTTAGTGTATGTTCCTTAAAAAAAAAAAAACATAGTGCAGGAATTCAGTAAATTACATTCCTGCAACCTATTACCAACCACTCAGCATCATGCTGAGTGAGATTCAGGTCTCTCACTAGAAAAATTGATTAGGAAACAACTCTTTTCAGATTCTGAGCTACAGTTTGGGTTAAACGGCTTGGATGTTTCGAGTGATTAATTTACTTACTGCGCTAGAGATAATTGTAACTTTAAAATTGGACTAAAGATAGGGTTCAGATCCACAATATGGGTTTTATAGCGTATAGAACATTAGAGTTCTCAACATTAGATTTTTTCTTTTCAAATAGCCCTTCAACATCCGCTAAATAGAAAAAAAAATCATCTTTATTGCGAAGAAACCTAAGTTCGATTTTCAGGCACCTGAAACTACTTGTCGGAAAGAAAATCAACTCCTTCATAAAATGCTCTCTTGGCTAATTCCCTTAGGCTAAGTACATAAAACAATAAACTGATAAAATTCGCTAATGTAGTACTCCTTAGTATGTTTTATACAGGGTGCTTCAAAACGACATCGACCACTTTTGGGAGGTGATTCCTTACACCAAGATAATACAGAAAGTGTAGGCCAACCTGGGTGCACAAATGCTTCCTTTCGTAGTTATAGGCTGCCGAAAACATGAAAAAATGTAACTTTATATGTCCATAGCTGCAATACTATAGGACCTATTGTAGTCGGATCAGGGCTTCACTGAGGAACTAGTATGTGGCCTATCCAAATATTCAAGTTTCAGAATTCTGTGGTACCTCCGCAACAATTTTTTTGGAGGTAGTTGGTGAGTACTTCAGATTATATGCCTGTAGCTAAACTCCCTCTAGAAAAAATTGTTCCGCGAGTACCTTAGGATTCTGAAACATGTATTTTTGAATAACGCACATATTAGTTACTCAGTGAAGTCTTGACCCGACTACGGTAGGTCCCATAGTTTTGGAGTTATGAACTTTAAAGTTCATATTTTCATGTTTTCGGCAGCCTATAACTCCGAAAGGAAGCATTTGTGCATCCAGGTTGGTCTATACTTTTTGTCTTATATTGGTGTCGAGAACCACGTTCCAAACATTGTCGATGTTGTTTTGAAACACTCTGTATATAGCTATACATTAACAGAACACATTTTTACTTAATTTTCTACAATCAACTGTTATGAGGAAGAGAATAAAGAAAATGTCACTATTGCTCTTTTCGAAATAGCTTCTTGAGGTAGGGGCTGATGTATTTGCTGAGACTGTGTGCTTAGTTATAAATGAAGATATGTTACAAACAATCCAAGAGGAGTAACAAATTCGGTGCGTTTCTGTAAGGCATTTATGTCTTTAAAATACTTAGCCATTCACCTTTGTCACATTCATATGGATCAGAAAGCAGTTTTTACACCCGGGATATTGTATTTCAATACGGAAATTGTTACCTTTCTTTTTGAGTGTAGATATATTTTCTTCTGAAACTACTAAATTTGATTTTAGGAAACTTCCCAGAGTGTTTGGTGATAGAGTATTTTTGGAAGAAAATATAAAACCCATGGATACTTCTCTTTTGTAGCGTCAGGAATCAAAATTATAAAGAAGGAAATTTTTGCTGGGAAATTTCATTTTTTTTTCTCAGTTTCAGCTAAACTTGCCGTCTTAATTAACAGCACTCTTTATAGGGGCGGATTTCCCAATAGGCCCGGTAGGCCCGGGCCTATGGGCGCAAGCTCCCAGGGGGCACACAAACGAGAGAAAAAAATTTAAAAAATATCTAGAAATAAAAATAAATAGCCATAACTTAACATATTTTTTGAATTCATTAAAAATATCAGGCTAATAAAGCATTCTGATTTTGAAGTTCATTGGAACAAATAATTGTTGGTAAAGTTAAACTATTTTTCAACATTAAGCATCAACTTCGTTCCAGCATTGATCTCAAAAACGGGAGAACTGGCTGTAGGAATGTCGTTGAGCGGTACGCATCGTATTGCCACAGTGGAGTAGTGTTTAAGTAATTAACATATAGGCCTGATATAATTTTTTAAGAAAGGTTTTTAGGAAAGTAACTTTAAAAAGACTAGGGGACGGAAAAAATTATTGGGCCTAGGGGCGCCAAAATGCTAAATCCGGCCCTGACTCTTTAACCAATTAAAATGAATAAAGTAAGTTATAATCTATTACAGTCGTTAATTATAGCAACAGGAACTGGCAATTTTGTTAATATATCTGCTTTTTATAAGAATAATATCCCACTATGAGTTGAATTTTGATGATTTTTGTAAAATGAAGACTGATGGAACATTTCAATGGCCATATTTGACAATAGCACATAAAATTAATATATTTCCGCCTACAGTATATTCAACCATATGACAAAAACCTTGTTCACTATTGCTATTATCTATCAAGTTTCAAGTCTTAAATTTAGAAGTTTTACTTTAAAGACATAAAATAGATATGTGAATATAGTGTCAAAACATATGAACAAGATTACAACTTACAGCCTAGCTGCTGAAGTCCCCATTCAATGTTACTCCATCCATGAATCAGATTACTAAATGTAGAAAAACCTTGTTTCATAGTTCAAGTAATATGCGAATGTAAAGTACCTTTCTGTTAAGCAATGATTCAATATGTGCTTACGTATTACCAAGTATATATGCAACACAAGAAAAATCTTATAAGACTTCATCTAAGATCAGGAAAAGTACATCGTGATTTCATGTTTACTAAGTATGGTTCATAAGTTTAAAGAAATACCTTGAAATATCTATACGCTTACGCATTTTTAAAGCAATTTTTTAATCCATAAAAGGGTAGAGATGAATCAACCACATTTACAAAGGTATATTTTTTAAACACCGAAGGACGCAACTGCTGCGTCAGGGCTTTAAACTTTAATACCTCAGCCGCTAATTAAGCTAAGAAGATAAATTTTGGTACCAATGTGTTCCGAAGGATGAAGCTTGCCACCGATATGCATTTTATGTATGTGGAGAGTACCACGATGAAGAGGAGGAAGGGTAAAGTAATTCTTTTTCATCAGGTTTTCTTTTGGGGAGCAATTGGTGGTACAGTAATAAAAATGGGTATAGAAGCAATAAAGTAGTGCACTACACGCTAATACTCTGTAAAAGTATTTGTTGCATTTATCGGGGAGTAGGGGAGGGACAAAGTTGGCCAATTTTTTGAGTCTGAGTTTCTTGACGTAAATTGTACATTTATTTTCTGGATGGTTTCACAGAAGACTAGATATCTTTTTACTGAATTGGTCTCCTCAAATGTTGCCTCGTTGAAATCTCTTGTCCTAAACAATATAATCACATATCATGATAACGCATGATCAAAGAGGATAAAATAGGCCAAAACCTCTGAAATTTGAATTTTGATAATTTTTTAGGCATAAAAGGGAACGACTTGAACAATCAAAGCTACAGAGTTGCATACATCGGTCCTATACTACCATAGCAAATTTTTAATTTTACAAATTTCCAACGACGTATGAATCATAACTCTGTGATAATTATGAAAGTCACCAGGGCTGACAACTTGAAGGTCTGCAACAGCCCTTCGAAAATGATATATAGGGCGTTTCTATAGGAATTTTGTTCTGGATTTTTATCTCGTTTTATATTGTACCAATGGCTACCATTTTTTAGTTTTCTCACAATTATATTGCCTATACAATAGCTTCATTTTGTCAGCGTAGGATAACTGTAAGGGTTGCCAGAGCCCCCCAAATTCTATTTTTTCATATTTTTAAAAGGATTTTTGTTTCTTCTTCTACGAATAAAGTGGAAATTGTACAAGTGTTACCTCATTGAGATCAGTGTTCTTTAAGCTTCCCAACGAGGTATCAATCATTACCCTATGATGATTAGGGCGTCACCAGGGTTCTCAACGTAAGAGTCTACGATTTCGTTTAAATCCCTGTTCGGTGTATAAAGGATATATTTGTGTCCTAGAGAACAATTACCAATTTTATTAACAATTCCCTAATTTAATGAGTGTTCCTATGTACTCTTCCATATATTAAAATATTTACACCATGATACCAGGGTCCTATTCAAGGGAATGAAACCTTGCTCATGCATATAGCCATATTACGCAATAAAGCCTCATCGAAAATGATAAATAACCTAACGTTTGATAATACACATTGATTGCATATACTTTTGGCATTATTTTTACCCTTAGAAAGAGACAAGCAGGACCAACTAAATTTAAAATATATTCAAGATCTAGAGAACATTCATTAATATTTATTTTGTGGAAGTTTCATGTGCCCTTCCCAAACTTTTTAAGAGATAGCATCAATGTACCCGTGTCTTATAAAAGAAATTAAACACCTTGTTCTAAACAATATAACCACATAGCATGATAACGCATGATCAAAGGGGATAAAATAGGTCAAAACTTCTGAATTTGAGTTTGATAATTTTTAGTCATGAAAGGGAGCGACGTGAACAATCAAAGTTACAAAGTTTCATACCTCGGTCCTATACTACGATACCAAATTTTTAATTTTACCAATTTTCAAATTTAAGGAGTAGGACACTAAAATTTAAAGAGTGTATCATGGTACCCATGCACTATTCAAGCAAAGAAACCAATATATTCATACATATGGTCATATGATGCAATAATGCCTTATCTTAGTGGACTTTGGGCCAATACATTTAAAATTCCGCCTCATGGTAATTCAAATTTTCCATTAACATTCAAATTCTCGCCAAATTATTAAACGTTGCTCTCATATATTTTAAACAATGCTTGTCTGTAGAAAGATACTAGATGAACCATATATTTGCGTCCTAGACAACAGCCACCAAATATAGGAGTATATCTATGTACCTCTCCAAAATTGCAAAGGGGTATCTTTCACATGGTACCTTTTTCATGTGAAAGATAATGGATTGTTGTACTCGATTATATAACCATGAAGACGATAAAAACACAAAAAAGAGGGTAAAAGAGGTAAAGAAAAGTTCAAAATTTGATTTTTTGACATTTTTTACCTATAAAAAAGAACAAGATAGACCACCAACCAAACTTAGCATTCATACAAAAGTTTTATACTACCATACCAAACTTTTAAATTTGGCAAATTAGTGTCACCAAACAACTATTTTCTTTCTTCCAGAATTTTTGTTGACAAATTTCCTTGTGTCTTCTCTCCCTCCCTGCTCTCAGCTTCAGTTGCTTACTGATGACTGGCGATCATTGTTGTAAATTTATTTATTTCCTATATTATAAGGAGTACTTCTCCTTCAGAAAGATTGTTTATTATTTCTTATTTTGTCTTTTTAGTTCTCAGTACTCGTGTCAATACCAATCAACTCTACATCTAACACTTCCTTTATTTCGATTTACAATAACTGAGGTCCCTAGCATTACATACGAGATAAAAATTGAGGTTGTAACATCTCGGAAAATACCAAGAAAGTGACGTCTCGTCTCGGAAAGTGTATATCTTTCTGTTGGAAGAGCTCTCTCTCGTTTCGTATTTCGTGAAGAAAATTTTGTGTCGTCTCCTTTCTAGATTTCCCCCTCCCCTCTCAACGTTTTTTTCACATTGGTGCTTGTGTCTGTGGGGTGATATCAAGGTTAAAGTTTATGCAGCACATGTAGACTACTCGATCTGGACACATGGATGAAAAGAATGACGGATGTTATTTCTAGTACAACCCAAAACATTTTCTAGAAAATATATTGCAAAATGTTACTTAGATATACTGCAGGCGGCAAAAGAGGCACGTGTGGAATGTTGACATCGCAGGATTGCATTGTAAGATTTTCTTCTTGCTAGGAACTTTTGTAAATGTAACAGAATTTTCATACTAAGATTTTGTATTCTTGGAAAAACTTATGGACATCTTATAGTTTTAAAGTGACAATTTCAGTTTTTAAATTACTTATAACTTATATATAGAAGTTATCTACTCACCTGTTCATTTAGTCCTGATGAGTATTTTGGCATCAATTTCAGTAGCTCATCATCATACTGTATCTGTGTAATACTGACATCTTGAGCTGCTGTAATATGTGTAACTGAGTCGAATGGAAGTCTGTGCTTATAATCAGCAAAATGTTTTCCGTTGATGGAAATCTAAAAAGGAAATAAAACAATTGTGTTATGAGCAAATAATACATGTCACTTATTACGAGCCATATATTATATCACACATGGAAGCAAAAAACAATTCAACAATTTATGTCATGAGTTTTTCTTCATATAAATGCCTCGTTTAAAGAAAGTTTCATTATGTTGGTAGATAGATGTGATCCAATGCATTGAAAATGCAAATTAATGCAAGGTTGATACTTAACAAATGATCCACATATATGTTCATCAGTTGTATGTTTAAGTAAATGTTCAACTTGGGAGACGCAAGAAATCTATAAGGTATATCGAAATCTACCTGATTTATGTGTCCTACTTTAACGCTCATCGAATGTATACTATGGCCTCTATGAAAGTTTAGTATGCAGGATAACCATTAAAAAGAATATAATAGGAAATAAACTTTTGACTTTGGATAGGAAGCAAGCAAAAATGAACCAAAAGATTGGGATTTAAAACTAATTTTGTGGTGAAAACAGAGTCGTGCACTGTAATATAGACTTCTGTCGTATATTCAGTAAGGCGCCTATCTCAATTTGAGACTAAAGGCATCAATGTAATCAATACAAAATAACGTGATCATAGGATTACTTCATATAAAATAATAATGGAGATGGTATAATGAAGAGCAGTGAATCCTAACCTTTTTAAATTAATAACACATTTTACAGAACTCTCAAGATAAACCCCTGAAATAGAGTGTTACCCTTGCATTCTTGACAAATGGTGCAAAGGTGATGCTACAGAGGTGCGAGACTTTTCAACTTTATCTCCATGATCAGTGCTGGAGTTACGTATAAGCTAAATATGCTATAGCTTAGGGCACCCTGTCTTGGGGGTAGAGATGCAAAAAAGCCGGCTTTTTTGAATCGATGGTTTTTTTCACATAAAAAGCCGGCTTTTTTGGGGAAAAAAACGAGAATTTTGGAAATTTTGGCTTTTTTCATTTTCATGATTTTTCTATCTAAATAGCTTTCTTATAGTATATTCTATACTTAGATAAGAATTCCATGACCTAAATGCCATATTTCGATCTAAAATTCACCATCAAGATGGATGGAGCACATGTTTTACGAATTAAAGCTAACATGAAGAATGTAGTATTTGAGGGCAATTTTAGAGGCTATTTAACTTTATTTTAACTTTTGAGCTATCGATTTTTTTCTTCTCGATATCATTTCAGTTTGTCGTCTGTTTCATTTCTAAGAGCTTAGTACTCTAGCTTCTAACGCAGAAGTTAAACTTAAGTTTTTCTATATATCCGTCAAAGCGTACGTTTTTCAATATATCCGTTTAACCGTACTTCCACATTTCTGTTATACTGTAGCTGTGCAACGATTTAGCAATAATTTTCCGGATACAACCTTGAATACTAATTTATACAAATAATCAGTAGCGGATTTAGAAACGTACTTTGGGACGGGTTTCTCTGATTGTTTCATTTTCTAAAATCTCCTAATTTTATTTGGGAGGAGCTTGAAGTTTATGAGTACAGGCATAACTAATACTGTATTTCGTTTCGTTTATATCTTTAGCGATAATCTTCCGGATACAACCTTGAAGATCATTTTATACTGAGAATCAGTGGCGGATTTAGAAAAGTATTTTGGGAGGGTTTATTTCTTACTAATGTTTAGTTTTTCTAAACATTCGTAATTTTTATTTGACGGCAGCTTAAAGTTTATGAGTAAAGGCATAACTAATAGATATTTCGTTTGTTTTAGACATTCCGTAATTTTGGGGAACAGGCTTCAGTCCGAAAGACCGCCCCCCCTAACCCTCGCAAAACCGTCACTGCTGGTAATTAGCAATAATAACGATTTAAAAACAATAAGAAATGAAGTCAGCCAACTCACAGTACACGCACTAATTCTACTTCATAGATGGAATGAAGAAAAGTTTTGTCAGAATGGTCGAATGCTGAGTTGAATTCCGGACTTCTCGATAGAAGCGCAAAAGCTCCAGTCAATCATGTTTGTTGTGCAGTTGTATTTATCTTAACTTAAATATATTCCGTAGTCCTTTTTTTGTGTGTGTGTTGGTGGGGTGGGGAGAGTTCCATAATGATATGAAGGGTGTGAGCCAAGAACATGGTAACTAACAAATTTTCAATTGCTGAGTTACGCAGCATCAGATAGGCAGCAACGCATACCGCTTAGTTTAATCCCTCATGTATAGACTTATGTGAAAAATCAGCTTTCCGACTTTCAAAATGGATTGTGCAGCAGAAAATTTCTAATTTCTTAAAATAGTAAAATTATGGGTTACCATGTTCTTATCTCACACCCTTCATGTTCAATCCCTCTTGTTAAAAATACAAAAAACTTGAGGACTGAATAAACCGTGATGGTGCTTAGATAAAACTGTAGAATTTCAAAAATATACAAAACCAAAAGCTCTAGGTGTGCAGCCTTTAAGTGTATCATATAAATCTAAGTATTTTTCTTATGTTTTATTTTAATTTTATTTTGTTTCAAAAAGAGGGTATGGAATATTTTGAAGTAAAAATACTACATAGAATTTTGCTACTTATTTCAGTATTTTTTTAAAAGAAGTATTTACTTTTAGGGTTGGCTGGTTTACACCAGCTGTTTTTCTTCATTTCTTTAAATAAACAACTGGTTTAAACCGGAAAAAAAAATAAAAGGTACGAAAAATGCGAATCGTGTGAACTTCATGGTGACGTTTCCATACATCAAACCATCTGCATTAGTTTTATTTCCTTTTCACCTTTTAATCAAGGTGTCCCATGTTCAATTCTCGGTCGAACCACAACCCTTCTTTCATGCGTAAACAAAGTAGCGGTTCGGATGTCACTTTAAGCGAAAGTCTTCTCCTTGATAACCTCGGTATTACGTAAGGATGTTAAGCCTGAACATGCGAAACGAAACTAAATTGTATATTTCTGCATGCCTGAATGCCTGTTGTTTTATAAAGAAGCCAAGGTTGCTTAAATATACTGATATAAATTGACAAAATTTATCGATTGCTTACGTAGCTTCCAACATTAGCTTGGATTGTACTTTCAATGATATGTACGCACTAAATTTGTAATTTAATACCTCAGTTTTAGCGTACTGATTATGATACGTTGACCTTTAAATTTTACATGCAAAGCAATAACAGGATTTTTTCCGTTATTGTTTTACATTTAGAGTAATGACGGGATTTTCCCGATGGCTAGGGCGGGAGTTTCTCAATTTAAGAAATTTACTGACCGGACTTCTTTAAGCTTATGTGACCTCTTCCAGCATAACCCCGTTGTTGCATAATAACACCAAGGCGAAACAAACTTATTTCTGTCAATATGTAATATAAATACATAAAGCAAAATATCTAAACCCCAAAAAATCTGGTTTAAACCAAAAAAGCCTAGTTTAAACTCCCCCCAAAAAACGGGTTTTTGGCATTTTCAAAAACAACCATGGCTCTTGCCAACCCTGCTTACTTTTGTATGTAGGAGGTTAAAAAAAATCTTATTATATACATTGGTTAATCCTTTGGAATTCATAATGTAAATATGTTGAGAAGTAAAACTGTTTGAAATATCTTTTCGAAATTCATGGTTTATTTTCGAGGTTTTATATTATTATTGGCATCAACCACTAATTAAATGACTTTTTGTGTTGTAGAGAAGCGAAACAAAATCTGGTTTATCAATTTAAAGCAGAATTTTCAAAAAAGCCCAAAATTTCCCAAGCAAAAAAGCGAAGCAGAAAAAACCGAGTTTTTTTCCAAAAAAGCCGTTTTTTTTCGAGCCCTTGCATCTCTACTTGGGGGCACTAAAAACTTAAAGGAAAAGAGAACTTAATGTACAAATTCCAAAATGTATTGTAAGATAAAAAAATATAAAAATAAAATAAAACTTACATGTAACAACAGTAGTTTGTGTTGTGTAAGCTTCTATGATGTAAATAATGCTAACATGCTCCCTAAAATATCAATAGTTTACTCATTTCTGTGTAGAGCAGGGGTTTTCAAATTTTTCGCAGTTGAAGCTCCCCTCAACCACCAAAATCTGAACACGCCTCCCCTGCCACCAACATAAATACATGTGTCCATAAGAAAAAGACTATTACTATGATGAACTATGTTTCATTTATTAATCACTTTTCATTTTCTTTTCTGTGAAAAACTAATTTTTATAAGGTTGGAATTTACCACTAAAGTTCATCATCCAGTCGTTTACTTAAAACAAGGGGACAATTTACAAAACGGATGCAAAGTCTAACAATATCTAAAACTTGGATTGTTTGAAGACAATGTGAACATGCTTTAAATTAATGAGTTGTTTTATTTGAAATATACGTAGCATAAAATTACTAGAACATTTCGCAATCGTAGGATTGAAACAACTCTGAAAAAAATATGTTCGTGTGTAATAATGTGAAACTAAGATGATTATCTCCATACATATAAATAATTGTTTGCGTATATCACTTCTAACATTAATATCATCGGTTAGCATTTTAGAATTCATGTATCATACGCTGGCGTTATATGTTTACCTGATAAAAATCCGTTTCGCACAAAATGATAAGCTCAAAAGGGTCGCCTGCTGTTAAGGGAAATCCTCCTTCTCTTTCTTCAGGTCCCCAACGTCCATTAGTTTTTGTATTTCTCACAATTACCCCTTCATCGAAACGTGGATTGATATGAAGAACTTTATTCGTGTTATCTTTCACACCATCTGCTACAGATCCAGAACGGAGGTCGACAGCTAACCTGTTATAATTATACAAATGGTATTAAGGAAGCAATTGTGGTGTATGAATTATTTAATATCACAAAATAAAATAACATAATTTTAAAACTATCTTGCTACACTAGCATTATAACATGATAAGTACAGAATATAAATACAAATACACGATAAATGCATACAAATACTAACATAACAATTTCTATACTAATTACTGTTGAAACTGTAAGCTAAATGTACAGTAGTGTAACTATCACTATAGCATTTAATCATTAAACATAGTAATCACATTTGTTTCCATTAGAACTACATTGTACTGCTATTTTTTGGTAGTAACAACTAGATTATTAGTAAAATTTTTAATATGTGTGCACTGAGACTAGCATTTATTTTTTGCGTTAATGACGTCTGCCAGTTTCGTGAAGAACTAGTCATAATTCAGACACATCGTCCACAGATAAAATACAGTTAATTATCACCTCTCACACATCTTTCATGAAACCAGGTCTTACACACAGTAGGGCCTACAGGACACCCATGAACGGTATTTGCTTGATGATGGTGCATAATAATTCTTCCCACAAAATCCACAATTGTTTCCATTCATACCTTCGATTGTGTTTGAGGAGACAGTTTGAAACAAACTGCAATTCGTGACACTTAATCTTTTAGCAACACCTGACCTTTGGGATGTGGATTTGGAAAAACCAACAGCAGGAAAAGATATGAACTTTTAACTGAGGACTCTAAAGGCAATTGAGACGTGTTTGAGGATGAGTCTGTTGACACAGAAGAGGAATTGTTTCCAGCTACTGGCGAATCATATTCTTGCATATTCCCTTTTGTGGGTTAAAAAAAAAAAAGCTAAATATTAGTATTGCCACGTGGTGGGTCATTGACCTACTTTATCTCTTTCCTTAAAGATTTATTATAACATATTGCTGTTGTTGACTACAGGAGTGTATTCTCTTGCTTAGGACATTGATACATTGATGCTCTCCTCTTAATTTTGGGAGGAGTAAATTGACTCATTGAATTTGGAAATTGCGAGAAGAACAAATTTAACAAATATTCTCTAGGATTCACATATATGGAGGTTCTACCACTTCTGAATCCTTTCAAAACTTCGTAACCTTTTAAATTATACTTGTGCTTTATCTGTATCAGAGGTAGTGTTGTGAAAGCCTGAAAAAATCGGTAAAATTTGGGTAAAACAACAAAACTTTACTACATTATGCGTTTAAAATTAAAACTATTTTATATTTACTAGTTTACAGTTAAGTTCACTCAGTACTTATATTTCTTGTATTAGAATAGAGAAAATTTGTGGCAACAAATATATGTGCACCACTCCTTTAAAGTTAGTACCATCATAGAATGGAGTTATGGCTACAAGATACTAAAATAAAATTAATTAAGATAGACGCATTTAAATTATCTTAAGCAATCTTATGAAGTTCCTTCTTTATAGCAGGGAAGTGTTAAAATAACGAGGCCAGAAACATGTTAGTTAATATCGGTATGTTAAAATCATATATATATATATATTAGTGCTCTCAACGGGTCGGGTTCAAGACCGACCCGACCCGTGACCCGAATTGACTGACCCGACCCGACCCGACTACCCCGAACCGTGATCCGACCTGATTGACCTGACCCGACAACCCGACCCAAGCTGACCCGGTTGACCCGACCCGACCCGGTTGAGGTTTGGTTATTTCTTTTTATAACTGATACCAATGTCCGACGTGGGAGAAATTTATTTTTTTTCTTGCTTTAGTTCTATGTGACGAAATTTTTATTCAAGATCAGTGTTCTCACCTGCTTGGACGGCAGGGGGTCTTCTCGGAAGGCAGTAGCAAGAGTCTCTTGGTGGAGACAAAAGGAAATCGTTTAACTACAATGATAAGGGTTGAGGAAACAGGAGAACACCTGTGATTTTTTCCAACCCTTCAACTTTCATTCCAAAATAGGTTCTTATGATTCCGGGACCCGTGCCACTTTGATTTTTCTTTCTCGGTAATTAAAACGTATTTTATAGTATATATAGTTGCACGTAAGAAGATACATAATATGAATTTTGCAATTTAAAATTTAAAAATACAGTATGATATTTAATAATAAAGTACTAATTTTATTTCATCACTTTCAGCCCAACAAATGAAATTCAAACAATTCGCTCCTTGGGACTTGGTCATCAATACTGCGTCTTATTCTTTGTCTTGCAGTCAAGTCTTGGTCCTGCATTTCGTAGTCGTTGTGGTCTTTCATGCTATACAAGAGCCAAGAATGCTCGTCTCATCGGTACAAATGAAGACCAAGTGTGATTTTGATTATGGTCTTTCATACTATACGGAAAGCAAGAAAATATGCTCATCGCTACTTGGTGATCACCAAAACAAGCCCAAGAGCAATATTACTATGCAATTCGTCTTGCATATCCAATCTTTATCTTGTTCTTGTATCAATGTCATGGGGCTTGGTTAAATAAAATGAAATATTCAGTTTAAGGTCCCTCGATTCTGCACCGAGGCTAAGGGATACGGTGACCATGAGAAATGAATGAAATGGTGGAATGAAGAAAGTGGGAGGAAACAGGAGAACCCCGAGAAAACCCACTACACGGCGTTTCTCCACCACAAAGCCTACTTAGCACAAGCTGGGATCGAACTATGGACACCATGCACCAGAGATGAATTCTCTACCACTGAGCCACCGCAGCCCTGCTTGGTCTTGGTCGTCCATATCCAATCTTTCTTTTGGCCTTGCTTAAACAACTTCTAGTTTTGTTCTAAATCCAGACTCCATATTGGCGTAGATATTAATATTACAGTCGATTGGTAAAAACAAATACAAATACAAATACAAATACATTTACAAATTAAAGTACACACAAGTACAAAAATAAGCATTTACCATAAAAACACTAGATGCAAATGTTCAAAATAGATTTATGGCTTCTATAAAATCAATTGAAAATTGTTATTTTTAATTAGGCAGCTAGTGAAAAACAGCAGCTTTCGACTCTAGCCGAGTATAAGCTCAACCTAAACTCAGTTGACCAAAGTGAACTGACCCGACTGACCCGACCCGATAACCCGACCCGACAACCCGACCCGAGCTGACCCGATTGAGCCGACCCGACAACCCGACCGAGCTGACCCGATTGACCCGACCCGACAACCCGACCCGAGCTGACCCGACTGACCCGACCCGACAACCCGACCCGAGCTGACCCGACTGACCCGACCCGACAACCCGACCCGTTTGAGAGCACTAATATATATACATATATACATACATACATAATATATATATATATATATATATATATATATATATATATATATATATATATATATATATATATATATACTAGCAGCGTTCACCCCGCTTCGCTGCGGTCACCCCGGAACGCAATAAACTTTGTTACTTAGATAATTTTTACTTTTTCGCTTTCAAATTGCATTAAATGTTAACATTATAGCGCCTGTCATTTATGTTAACCCGCCGAGTGATAGCAGCGTTCACCCCGCTTCGCTGCGGTCACCCCGGAACGCAATAAACTTTGTTACTTAGATAATTTTTACTTTTTCGCTTTCAAATTGCAGTAAATGTTAACATTATAGCGCCTGTCATTTATGTTAACCCGCCGAGTGACACGGTCATGCGGGTTGCATATAAATACGTTTATTTTTACCTATGATGAACTAATAACAAAGGATTTGTACGTATGGACACTTGAATGGTCAATTATCTCAAGACACTGGTAATTAAAAATTAAAGTGATATGATAAAAACCATCTAGGGTCCAAATCCTAATAACCCCCCAAAAATAAAAGAAATTGGTTCAGCCGTATTAGCGTGATGAGCTAACAAAGGATTTGTGCGTTCTCTTTTATAATATACTAGCAGCGTTCACCCCGCTTCGCTGCGGTCACCCCGGAACGCAATAAACTTTGTTACTTAGATAATTTTTACTTTTTCGCTTTCAAGTGATATGATAAAAACCATAGAAGATTGCAGTAAATGTTAACATTATATCGCCTGTCATTTATGTTAACCCGCCGAGTTACACGGTCATGCGGGTTGCATATAAATACGTTTATTTTTACCTATGATGAATAACTAACAAAGGATTTGTACGTTATGGACACTTGAATGGTCAATTATCTCAAGACACTGGTAATTGAAAATTAAAGTGATATGATAAAAACCATCTAGGGTCCAAATCCTAATAACCCCCCAAAAATGAAATAAATTGGTTCAGCCGTATTAGAGTGATGAGGTAACAAAGGATTTGTGCGTTCTCTTTTATATATATATATATATATATATATATATATATATATATATATATATATATATATATATATATATATATATATATATATATATATATTCAACTCGTTATCCTTGCAGAACCCTTATGTTTGAAATTACATTTAATGCGGCATTCACCCTTTTATGACGACCGTATACGGTCGTCGTATCATTTTCCATGCTTTTTCTATTCTGCATACTTCAGACTGCAGCCATCGCTTGTCTACAGTAAACTTATACGGTCGTCAATTTAAATTCTGTTCCTCATGCTCCTCATGTGCTAAATTGTCAAAAAAAAACTTGAAAAAATAACTGGTAACCATAAAACATACGAAATATGAAAAACGTATAAATTTTTAGTTCGCGTACATTCCGCGTGTAGCGTTTCGATCGGAAAATGTATACGTATATTGCAGATAGCGATCCATAGTAGCGGCATTGTTGCAACCGACGCGACTGTTGCTACTCTTGCCTGTCTGCTTGAAATTGCTTTTAATTATTTCATAGGAGGGAATAGTGAGAGCCAATTAAAAGCCTGCCCAGGCACACGCAATCTATGATTCTCTCTCTCACACTGTCTCATCTGCCTTAGCCCGTGTGTGTGATTTGATTCCACAGCAAGTAGTTGGTTGATAAGTGTTAAACATGACGTCATGCCATGAAGAATAGGGGCTGACGGAAGACACACGCCTCCGTGCCTCCTCGATCCCGTCAACAAGTCACAAGATCAAGTTACAAGATCAAGTTACGTTAGTGCTAAAATTCTACAAACTGTGAACTCGAGTGTTTAATTTTTATATCACGAGTTCTCGGCATCTACTCGGCCGGTCCTAAAAACTTTTTCACTACTAGGAAGATCATTTAATGTAGATTACGATATATTATTGTTTATCGCGAAAAATAGACCCTTAGGCGTTGGGGCATCACTTTTCCATAGTAGTAAGGGGTGACCTGATCTCACTTTGGACTTTGACCCCGACGTTTGTGACGTCATAGGTCAAACGTCAATGACCTTGGCCCGGGGTCAATGACCTAGGGTACGTAGGACCACCCCCTCTAAATTTTGGCAGGGGCAACTTGGCCCATCCCCTAAATTACGGCAGGGGTACATACGACCACAACCCTTATATTAAGGAAATTGCCAAATCTAAAAATTTAGTGTGGTAGCCTAGGACCATAGTATGTACCTCTAGTAGTATTGGGGGTCTATTTCCTTCCCTTCCATGGGTAAAAAATTGCCAAAAATTTAAATTTCGGAGGATTTTGATCTAATTTATCATCTTTAATGAGGTTATTACCTTATATAGTTATATGGGCGTATACAGGGGTCCATTAGCTTTTATAAGACATCGATATATCAATGCACCCCTTGAAAACTTTGGGAGGGGTACCTTGGCCAACCACTTAAATTTTGGAAATTGCCCAATTTAAACATTTGGTATAATAGTACAGAATCATAGCATGTATCACTATAAATATGGGCGGTCCACCTCGTTCCCTTTCATGGGTACAAAATTGCGAAATTTTAGTACTACCACGTGTTTGGTTTTTGGATCATTTTATCCCCTTGGATGAGGTCCTATTACCTTATATAGTTATATGGGTGTATACAGGTGTCCATTTCCTATCGTAAGACATAGGTACATTTGTGCACCCCTTTAAAAAATTGGGAGGGGTACCTTGGCCCACCCCTTAAATTTTGGAAATCGCCAATTTTATACATTTGGTATAATAGTATAGGACCCTAATATAGATCACTATAAATTTGGGTGGTCTACCTCGTTCCCTTTTAGGAGTACAAAATTGGAAAAATATAAATTTAAGCAATACGTTGTACCACGTGTTTGGTTTTTGACCTAATTTATTCCCTTGGATGAGGTCCTATTACCTTATATGTTTATATAGTCATGTACAGGGGTCCATTCTCTATCATAGGACATGGGTATATTGATGCACCCCTTTAAATTTTTGGGAGGGGTACCTTGGACCACAGCTTTAATTGTGGAAATTGCCCAATTTAAAGATTTGGTATTATAGTATAGAACCCTAATATAGATCACTATAAATTTCGGTGGTCCACCTCGTTCCCTTCAGGGATACAAAATTGCCAAATTTTAGTACAACTACGTGTTTGGTTTTGCCCCAATTTATCCCCTTAGATGAGGTCCTATTACCTTATATGGTTATATCATCATGTATAGGAGTCCATTCCATACCATAAACGATAGGTACATTGATGCACCCCTTTAAATTTTTGGGAGGAGTACCATAACCAATCCATTAAAGTTTGGAAATTTTCCAATTTAAGCATTCCGTATTATAGTATCATGACCTCAACAATAATCATGATAAATTTGGGTGGTCCACCTTGTTCCCTTTCATGGGTAAAAAATTGCCAAAATATAAACATAAGTAATATGTTGTACCATGTGTTTGGTTTTTGGCCCAATTTATACCGTTTGATGGGGTCTTATTACCTTATATGGTTATATGGTCATGTATATAGGTTCATTTCCTATCATAAGACATGGGTACATTGGTGCACCCTTTAAAAATTTGGGAGGGGTATCTTGGCTTATCCACTCAGTTTTAGAAATGGTTTAATATAAGCATTTGGTATCATATTGCAGGTTTTCAATATGTACCACTATAAATTTGGATGGTCCACATCGTTCCCTTTCATGGGTAAAGAACTACCAAAAATCAAATTTCGGAGGTTATTGACCCCTTTGATAAGAATTTAGCACGTTATGTGAGTATGTACAGAGGTTTATTACCTTTATATGTTTATGTTCCCTTTTAAATTTGGGAATTATCAAATAACAAAATTCGGTAAACATTTTCTAGGACCCATTGTAAATGTTGGTATTCCTCTTATGGCCAAATATTCAAATTTTAAAGTTTATTGACCTATTTTATTTTTTGATACGGTTATATAATTGAATGAGTACAGGATTTATTACTTATCCATAAGACACAGGTGTATTTATGTACCAATCTTAAATTTTGGGAGGGGTACATTTCTTATTGTTAAATTAATAATTGGTAAGTGTTCTTAGAATTGGGTGGTATCTTTTTCTTTGGGTAAATCATTGTCAAATATGAGTATGGTCACATGATCTGTTATTGACCTATGATGCTATTAGGTGTCCAGGACATTGGTACATTTAAACTTTGTAGGATAATTTGAGAATTGTCAAAATGAAATTACGTCATTGGTTTTGATTATTACCGGCTAAGGGCCAAATATAAACCTAAGCAACACGATGTACCATGTGATTGACCTTGATGAGGTAGTGTAGAGGGATTCATTTCCTTTTCAAAATTCGTGGAAGTTATCAAATAACACGTTTCTAGACAACAGTTGCTTCTGCTAAGATAAACAATTGACCTAATTGAGATCTAACTACAACATGTAATTATATGATTAATTCTAAGACTTAGGTATATCGAGAGAAGTATTCTTTAAATTTTGGGAATTGTGATAAACAAAATTTTAGTATGAGGCGCGAAATTTGAAACAATACTTTGAACTTTAGTTAAGCTCATAGTCTAAGATCATTGGTGGTGGTTGAATTAACCTTGAGTTTTCAGAAATCTGATAGGTAGCTTATTGAATCTTATGACTTATAGACGAAAGGCAATACATGCTAACACTTTGAAATTTAATCACAAGGTGATGTAATCTGACACTGGCAAAGTTATTGTTGATGCAATTTGATTGGCTGATCACTACTTTTCATGCAATCTGATTGGTTGATCACAATCTGTCATGCAATATGATTGGCTGATGATTTTCAAATCTTTGCTGCATTCAGTTTTAAGTTTTGTTTATAATTTAAAAATCTTGGTTTGAACAATTTTTTTCAACATTTTGTACTCACTGATAAATATGATCAAAACCGTTTATTTGTTAATCGAATAGTTAAAACCGGATAATGTATGGCGCTTAACCGTCAAACGTGAAATTATTTTAGTTGAAATTTTTGGTTTGAAAATCCTTTCGTTTGAAAGTTTTTGTTGGAAAATTTTTGTTTCAAACTTTTGTTTGAATGTTTTGTTTCAGAATTTTGTTTGAAATTTTTTTCAAAATTTTGTTTGAAATTTTTTTGTAAATTTTTGTTTAAAAATTTTTGTTTGAAATTTTTGCTTGTAAATTTTCTTGTTCCAAAATTTTTGATTGACATTTTTCTCAAAATTTTGTTTGGAATTTTTTTCTGAAATTAATAAATTTTTTTTTCGTTTCAAAACAAAATTTTTGTTTCAAATATTAGTTAAAAATTTTTGAATGTTTTTGTTTAAAAATTTTTGTTTGAACATTCTTGTTTCGAAATTTTTGTTTGGAAAATTTTGGTTTCACATTTTTAACTTTGTACACTCATTAGTAAAGAACCAGAACTGTTTAGAACAAAAACCTCTGGCAACATTGTTTATCATGGTGCAATAATATACGTCAGAACATGGTAATGCAACGTGATCAGTTTTGCATCATCATTCGAGATAGTATTCATGATAACGTCGTCATGGCTACTTGTCTACAGTTTCTAAACACACGTGATGTGATGAAATCATTTACCGATTTACAACAAAATGTACCTTATAGAATCTTAGCTAGCCAAATGATCCCTACAAAGTTTGGATTAAGAATCGTAGTGAAGCTTGAAAATTATAAGAATATAATTTACCAGCAAAATATTTACCCATGAAGCATCAAAACAAGAAGAACGGTTTCTTAAATACTGTATCTGTATCTTTATGTTACAAAGGATTCTTGTGTCGAAATCATCAATTTGAATTTAGTACACACGCGGATCAGTGAATTTGGTTTCGTCAGCAATTGTGATGAAATCATAAATTCAAACGTCAGCACATTCCTTTCCAATGACGTCGGCAATAGCTTTATGAAATCAGCAAAAACCCTGTCAGCCCATGAAATCATTGGAGCAAGTGCGTTTCAGGAGGAACGATAAAGAAATCCTCTTCGCAAGCTATTATCCAATAAATATATTCCAAACAAAACATGTGATGATTGGTATCGGTGCTATAACATTTGAAGCTGTGATTTGATTCGGCAAAGCAGAACAATTTGGTGTACAACTGACCTGTGAGAAATGGAAAATATTGTGTTCACGAATCGACCAAATGAATGATTATTTTCATGATGAGCTAAATGTGACCATAGTCAAATCATTAGGCTCAAATCATGAGGTGGTGCTACGTACAGTCCTCGAGAAGAATATGGTGCTGTTACATAAAAAGAGTACATTGCATGTCCCTCGCAACATGGTGTAACTAACGCAAACGGAATGGAACAAATTCATCAACGTATTCCAGTGTGTTAAACATGCAGTGAAAGTGTGCAACAAAACAAGTATATTCCTGAAAAAGTACTATTTTGAGAAATGTCTCATGCATATTGTACAACATGTATCTAGATGTTGTGATGGTTGTCAACATCGTTCGTGGGTGCATACCTGTATTGATGAACAGTTTATTTGTGATCAAATGGACATTGAGTTTCCACCTATTGACATCTTAGTTCATTTGGAAAATATATTTGCGTAAATATCTCAGCAGGCAATTCTGAACAAATGAAAAACGCATTCTGTACTGTCCCAGCTCGTCCGACACTGGACAATATAGGGCGATATTCATCCCCACCTGCGTCTGTCGCCCTATTTGGGTCCCATGTGGAGTTCCCATTTTCTTTTCACCTGTTCCTCGACTTTATACACAACAAAATGAACATGAAATTTTGTATCTAGTTATATCGCTAGTTTGGCGTCTTTTTTTTAAAAAAAAAACTTGCACTATATTTTCGTTGATATGTCGGAATTCTATCTTGGACCCATAACTAACCAATGGGAGTTTAAATGGACGCAGCTTCATGCCACATTTCCCACATGAGGCGTTGTGCTACCCAAGCTTGGGGATCATTGTAATTTATTTTACATTTTAAAAGGTTACTGAAATATCTCAATGTCACGTATCCACTTAACATCAATTCGTTTTATGCAATCAAGAAAAGAAAGAATGAATGCTTTCTTCAATTTCTACCTTTAAGGCTACTTTCATGGCTAAACGGAAAAATTGGGATATTACTTTTTCTACTTTATTTTGATATATAAATAACTAACAAAATCCTTGTTAATATCAGGTGTCGACTCCAGACTATCTAATTGTGTGTAATAAAAGTTTTGTAGTTTCACTAATTGTCAGAAATATTTGTATATAACTAAAGTCCAGAAATTCCGCTTTCTTTGAAAAGAGTGTCAGTCTGGGGCAGTTATCTTCCCTTGTGTCGAAACTGCTTTCCTTGAACTGACGTCCTTTTGAAACGAAAACAATTAATTAAACGATTTGGAGTAGATATTGCATATAAACAAACATACCACTAATTAATTATATATTAAAAGCATTAGGAATGCAATTTCTCCATATTTCCTCTTAAGACTTTGAAATTAAAGTTAGGTAAGGATAAGGTTTGGGTTGAGTGCCTCAACTACAAAATTATTTCTTTATCTTCAACACAAGATTAAGGGGTAAAATTGCAGCTGGTATCCGCATTTCTTTTTCTGTTTGAATACGGTTACTTGGTTTCGAGTGGATATATGACATTAAGAATGTCAGTATCTATTTAACTATTTCAGTATCTATTTATATATTAACATTAATTAAAATTGTAATCCCGGTTATTCCAAGTTTAACTTTGAAAATAACCTTAAGGGTCGAAATTGAATTGGTGTTCATCCTTACTTTTATTGTTTGTATACAATTAGCTGATCACGGATACTCACCCGATATTAACAAAATTTCAATAATTTCCTCAGTAGCCCACCGATTTGCCATGCTTCTGTCCCACAAGGCTCCACGTGGGAAATGTGGGATGGAGCTCTGCGTATTGAATTGATGAATTTGTTCCATTCCGTTTGCGTTAGTTACACCATGTTGCGAGGGACATGCAATGTACTCTTTTTATGTAACAGCACCATCTTCTTCTCGAGGACTGTACGTAGCACCACCTCATGATTTGAGCCTAATGATTTGACTATGGTCACATTTAGCTCATCATGAAAATAATCATTCATTTGGTCGATTCGTGAACACAATATTTTCCATTTCTCACAGGTCAGTTGTACACCAAATTGTTCTGCTTTGCCGAATCAAATCACAGCTTCAAATGTTATAGCACCGATACCAATCATCACATGTTTTGTTTGGAATATATTTATTGGATAATAGCTTGCGAAGAGGATTTCTTTATCGTTCCTCCTGAAACGCACTTGCTCCAATGATTTCATGGGCTGACAGGGTTTTTGCTGATTTCATAAAGCTATTGCCGACGTCATTGGAAAGGAATGTGCTGACGTTTGAATTTATGATTTCATCACAATTGCTGACGAAACCAAATTCACTGATCCGCGTGTGTACTAAATTCAAATTGATGATTTCGACACAAGAATCCTTTGTAACATAAAGATACAGATACAGTATTTAAGAAACCGTTCTTCTTGTTTTGATGCTTCATGGGTAAATATTTTGCTGGTAAATTATATTCTTATAATTTTCAAGCTTCACTACGATTCTTAATCCAAACTTTGTAGGGATCATTTGGCTAGCTAAGATTCTATAAGGTACATTTTGTTGTAAATCGGTAAATGATTTCATCACATCACGTGTGTTTAGAAACTGTAGACAAGTAGCCATGATGACGTTATCATGAATACTATCTCGAATGATGATGCAAAACTGATCACGTTGCATTACCATGTTCTGACGTATATTATTGCACCATGATAAACAATGTTGCCAGAGGTTTTTGTTCTAAACAGTTCTGGTTCTTTACTAATGAGTGTACAAAGTTAAAAATGTGAAACCAAAATTTTCCAAACAAAAATTTCGAAACAAGAATGTTCAAACAAAAATTTTTACACAAAAACATTCAAAAATTTTTAACTAAAATTTGAAACAAAAAATTTTGTTTTGAAACGAAAAAAATTTTTAAATTTCAGAAAAAAATTCCAAACAAAATTTTGAGAAAAATGTCAATCAAAAATTTTGGAACAAGAAAATTTACAAGCAAAAATTTCAAACAAAAATTTTTAAACAAAAATTTACAAAAAAATTTCAAACAAAATTTTGAAAAAAATTTCAAACAAAATTCTGAAACAAAACATTCAAACAAAAATTTGAAACAAAAATTTTCCAACAAAAACTTTCAAACGAAAGGATTTTCAAACCAAAAATTTCAACTAAAATAATTTCACGTTTGACGGTTAAGCGCCATACATTATCCGGTTTTAACTATTCGATTAACAAATAAACGGTTTTGATCATATTTATCAGTGAGTACAAAATGTTGAAAAAAATTGTTCAAACCAAGATTTTTAAATTATAAACAAAACTTAAAACTGAATGCAGCAAAGATTTGAAAATCATCAGCCAATCATATTGCATGACAGATTGTGATCAACCAATCAGATTGCATGAAAAATAGTGATCAGCCAATCAAATTGCATCAACAATAACTTTGCCAGTGTCAGATTACATCACCTTGTGATTAAATTTCAAAGTGTTAGCATGTATTGCCTTTCGTCTATAAGTCATAAGATTCAATAAGCTACCTATCAGATTTCTGAAAACTCAAGGTTAATTCAACCACCACCAATGATCTTAGACTATGAGCTTAACTAAAGTTCAAAGTATTGTTTCAAATTTCGCGCCTCATACTAAAATTTTGTTTATCACAATTCCCAAAATTTAAAGAATACTTCTCTCGATATACCTAAGTCTTAGAATTAATCATATAATTACATGTTGTAGTTAGATCTCAATTAGGTCAATTGTTTATCTTAGCAGAAGCAACTGTTGTCTAGAAACGTGTTATTTGATAACTTCCACGAATTTTGAAAAGGAAATGAATCCCTCTACACTACCTCATCAAGGTCAATCACATGGTACATCGTGTTGCTTAGGTTTATATTTGGCCCTTAGCCGGTAATAATCAAAACCAATGACGTAATTTCATTTTGACAATTCTCAAATTATCCTACAAAGTTTAAATGTACCAATGTCCTGGACACCTAATAGCATCATAGGTCAATAACAGATCATGTGACCATACTCATATTTGACAATGATTTACCCAAAGAAAAAGATACCACCCAATTCTAAGAACACTTACCAATTATTAATTTAACAATAAGAAATGTACCCCTCCCAAAATTTAAGATTGGTACATAAATACACCTGTGTCTTATGGATAAGTAATAAATCCTGTACTCATTCAATTATATAACCGTATCAAAAATAAAATAGGTCAATAAACTTTAAAATTTGAATATTTGGCCATAAGAGGAATACCAACATTTACAATGGGTCCTAGAAAATGTTTACCGAATTTTGTTATTTGATAATTCCCAAATTTAAAAGGGAACATAAACATATAAAGGTAATAAACCTCTGTACATACTCACATAACGTGCTAAATTCTTATCAAAGGGGTCAATAACCTCCGAAATTTGATTTTTGGTAGTTCTTTACCCATGAAAGGGAACGATGTGGACCATCCAAATTTATAGTGGTACATATTGAAAACCTGCAATATGATACCAAATGCTTATATTAAACCATTTCTAAAACTGAGTGGATAAGCCAAGATACCCCTCCCAAATTTTTAAAGGGTGCACCAATGTACCCATGTCTTATGATAGGAAATGAACCTATATACATGACCATATAACCATATAAGGTAATAAGACCCCATCAAACGGTATAAATTGGGCCAAAAACCAAACACATGGTACAACATATTACTTATGTTTATATTTTGGCAATTTTTTACCCATGAAAGGGAACAAGGTGGACCACCCAAATTTATCATGATTATTGTTGAGGTCATGATACTATAATACGGAATGCTTAAATTGAAAAATTTCCAAACTTTAATGGATTGGTTATGGTACCCCTCCCAAAAATTTAAAGGGGTGCATCAATGTACCTATCGTTTATGGTATGGAATGGACTCCTATACATGATGATATAACCATATAAGGTAATAGGACCTCATCTAAGGGGATAAATTGGGGCAAAACCAAACACGTAGTTGTACTAAAATTTGGCAATTTTGTATCCCTGAAGGGAACGAGGTGGACCACCGAAATTTATAGTGATCTATATTAGGGTTCTATACTATAATACCAAATCTTTAAATTGGGCAATTTCCACAATTAAAGCTGTGGTCCAAGGTACCCCTCCCAAAAATTTAAAGGGGTGCATCAATATACCCATGTCCTATGATAGAGAATGGACCCCTGTACATGACTATATAAACATATAAGGTAATAGGACCTCATCCAAGGGAATAAATTAGGTCAAAAACCAAACACGTGGTACAACGTATTGCTTAAATTTATATTTTTCCAATTTTGTACTCCTAAAAGGGAACGAGGTAGACCACCCAAATTTATAGTGATCTATATTAGGGTCCTATACTATTATACCAAATGTATAAAATTGGCGATTTCCAAAATTTAAGGGGTGGGCCAAGGTACCCCTCCCAATTTTTTAAAGGGGTGCACAAATGTACCTATGTCTTACGATAGGAAATGGACACCTGTATACACCCATATAACTATATAAGGTAATAGGACCTCATCCAAGGGGATAAAATGATCCAAAAACCAAACACGTGGTAGTACTAAAATTTCGCAATTTTGTACCCATGAAAGGGAACGAGGTGGACCGCCCATATTTATAGTGATACATGCTATGATTCTCTGCTATTATACCAACTTTTACTATTATACCAACTATATACTTTTAATTTTCATTTCTCTATATACTTTTGACCTTGTCTATCAACCGACCAGATTTTTAGGTTTCCTCAATTTTTTATCATTTCATTTTCTGTCTCAAATAATTAAACCCAAGGAAAGAAGTTTCTTTCATAGCTAACTACGGAATTGGAAGCTTCTCACTATTTTTACCTGTTCTATAAGCATACAGTTTCCAGTTTTCACTTTTATTTTTCACAAATAATGCTTTTTGAGAAGTTTGTCCGAAGTCAATCTTGAGTTATATAACAAGCGCTTCAAATTCTTAATCAATTTATACGATAAAGAAAAATTCTCTATGTGGACAGAATTGATTTTAACACAAAAATAAGCTATAACGAATAAGCACAAACGTCAGGAATAAGCTGGCAATTTTCATTTACGTTGCATTTTCATTTTTTTAAAAAATAAATAACTCTCAAAGAACACTGTTAGAAATTATGTTTGAAGAAACTTGTAGGCATTGCCTTTCATATATATATATATATATATATATATATATATATATATATATATATATATATATATGTTTTTTTTTGCCTGAGGTTATACGCTAAGTATACTAAACTGTTTTCTCCTCTCGTTTGACATGAGTTATGAAAGTGGATATTTCAATTAGATCCTGAAACTGCACTGTTTTCAATAGACTGTTGATAGATTCTGAAACAGAAAATGCAAAGCTACAAATCCCTTAGTACAGATGGTTTATTCCATATTGAACTATCTATATATACTAGGTAATTTGTAGCTTTGCATTAGTTGAGGTTTAATTCTTCAGAGACTCGGCTTTTATTGATGTGAAGCAACGCGTCCTCAGGCACCAGGAGCTCGTCTCTTTGTGTACTACGTAATTGTTTTGTTGCCAGTGGCCAAAGGCGGCGGTAACTCAGGGCGTAGGCCTATCGTTAATTTACCGTGATAGTGGGAGCTGGTGATGCACTTGTGACACACTGTAGTAAAATGATCGATTGAGATTATCTTTTATCTATTCAGGAATATTGAAATTGTGGACGCAGAATCTATTAAAACCAATCGTCCCAATAAAGAAGACAATTTGCATAATACATTTACGAAGTTGCAAATAAAGGTGTGGAAATTTGAATACCTTTCAGCCGTTGCTGGAATTGTTCCCTTGATTCTTATCATTCTTCCTGGATAAACCTTATTGACAACAGTCGCAACTATGGCTAATGGCTGATTCTTGTCCTGGAAACAAAACATGATTCAATACACAAGATAGCAGTACCAACAAGCTATTTAGTAGTTAATAAAGTGAGACCTTGAACAACAGTTGGAACAAAATCATTAAAGAATGAATTATGCTACTTTTCATTTAGAGCATTTTCTGGTATGTATAAGTATCGCTAAATTGATATGAAAACTCAGCATTGAAAGAGTTATCCTGTACAGATATTGTTTTGCATTAGTTCTGTTTAATGTTTTATGTTAATTTCTTGGAAATGGCCCGGTCTTTTCTCTAATTCAATGCCTCAGCGCTATGTAAGAATGAAATTTTGAATGACTGTATCTTATAAGATTTAGGAAATAACTATCACTACACTTTTTCAGCAATTTAATTTAAAATCATTATTATAAATATGTCAATCGAAGTTAAACTATTGTTATTTGTTTTGTTTTCTGTCCTATTAGAAATTATAGGAAAAATATTAATTAATGTTACCATAACAGATGGAGATATAAAATCAGATATAAATAATATTCCACCACACAATAAAAGGGATACAGTTTATACAAATAGTGCCCTTTCGATAGTTACTTGTTATTCAGCTTACACTAATAGATTAAAATAGAAAGAAAACATATATATAATATCAAAATAATATAATACTAATAGTACTGTAACAATAAACATAGTACTGTAACAGAGAATATCTTATGATTTACGAATTTCGGGAAATAGCTACGTGAGCAAAGATAATGAGTGAGCTTTTTTCTAGACATTTTTGAATAACGTTATATACTTAGAGATGCAAAAAAGCCGGCTTTTTTGAATCGATGGTTTTTTGCACATAAAAAGCCGGCTTTTTTGGGAAAAAAAACGAGAATTTTGGAAATTTTGGCTTTTTTCATTTTCATGATTTTTCTATCTAAATAGCTTTTGTTATAGTATATTCTATAGTTAGATAAGATTCCATGACCTGAATGCCATATTTCGCTCTGGAATTCACCATCATGATGGATGGAGCACATGGTTTATGAATTAAACATAAAGTACGAAGTATTTGAGGGCAATTTTAGAAGCTATTTAACTTGATTTTAACTTCTGAATTATCGACATTTTTTTCTTCTCTAGATCATTTCTTTTTAGTCATCCGTGTTTCACTCCTTAAAGCTTAGTACTCTAGCTTCTAGCACATAATTAAACTTGTGTTTTTCAGTATATCTGTAGAGCGTACTTCCACATTTCCGTTATACTGTAGCTGTGCAATAATTTAACAATAATCTTCCGGACACAACCTTGAATATCATTTGATCGAAATAATCAGTATCTGATTTAGAAAAATATTTGGGAGGGCTTTTTTTTTCTGAATAATGTTTGCTTTTTCTAAAAATTTCTAACTTTTATTTAAGAGGAGCTTAAGTTTATGAGTACAGGCATAACAAATATTTCGTTTCGTTTGTGCATTCAGATATAATCTTCCAGATACAACCTTGAAGACCATTTTATACTGTGGCGGATTTAGAAAAGTATTGTGGGAGGGGCTTTTCTTATTAATGCTTAGTTTTTCTAAAAATTCCTAATTTTTTACTTGAGGACAGCTTGAAGTTTATGAGTAAAGGCAAAACAAATATTTATTTTGTTTTAGAAATTCCGTAATTTCGGGGTAGAGGCTTCAATCCGAAAGACATCCCCACCCTAACCCTTTTCGCAAGTCCATCACTGCTGGTAATTAATAATAACAAAGATTTAAGATTTTAAGATTAGAAAGTAAGTCGGCCAGGACTCACAGTACACGCACTATCTCTACATTCGCAGATGGAATTAAGAAAATCTTTTGTCAAAATGGTCGAATGCGGGGTTGAATCCCGGACTTCACGATAGAAGCGCGAAAGCTAACCACTCACTCATGTTTGTTGTGTAGTTGTGCTTAACTTAAATGTATTCTCTCTCTCTCTTTCTCTATGGACACAAAAGCTCTCCATTGACTTCTGTCCTTATCGAATTCAATCCAGTTTCTACTCTGTATTCCTATTTCTGCTAGATCCATCTTAATATTGTTCTCCTAGATTTTCCTAATGGATGTTTTCCGATTGGGTTTCCAGTTAAAACTTTGAAAGCGTTCCTACTTTCTTCAATTCTGGCTATATGACCTGCTCACCTGGGCCTCCTAGACTTGATGACTCTAACGATGTTTGGTAAACCGTATAAATTATGTAGTTCCTCCTTATGAAGTTTCCGCCATTCCCCATTCCCGTTCCTCTTGGGTCCAAATATTCGTCTCAGAATTTTATTCTCAAATAATTTCAGTCTGCGTTCTTCCCTCAGCGTAAGCGACCATGTTTCACAACCATAAAGCATAACAGGCATGATTATCATTTTATATATTTTAAGCTTTAAATTCCTTGACAGAATTCGCGACGACAAAATATTTTGAACTGAATAATAACAAGAATTTCCTGATTTTAGTCGACATTTAATTTCTCTGTGGGTGTGATTTTGGTCTGGTAATACTGAACCAAGATATTTGAAAGTATCCACTGTGTCGAAAGTATTAATTGACATTTTAACGCATTCATAATTTGCCGTATTACGATCCTTGTGAACTTCCTTGTATCTAGATTTCTCTGCATTTTTGTCTCATGTCCCTGCAAGCGTTTAATAAGGCCTCTGCATTTCTTTCGATTGTTCTCCTATCAGAATTACATCATCAGCGTACACCATAACCTGGTGAATACCATTCAACTCTAGGCCCTGGTTCCTATCTTTGATTTTTCTTATAGCGTACTCCGGAAAAAAGTTGAATAACAACGGCGATAACGCATATCCTTGTTTCAGGCCAATCTCGACGTGGAAGCTCGCATTTTTCTACTCGGACTTTACTCTGGAATTCATTTAAACCTGAATAAATCTAGCTCTTTCGGTATTCCAAATTCTGTTAGAATGTTGCACAATGTTTCCCTCCTTACCGAGTTGTAAGCCTTTCTAATATCAATAAACAGTTGATGTACTTGGTAATATATGCCCATTTCTTTTCGAGTATTTGTCGAATGGTAAATATTTGGTCGATTTCGACTAAATTCACACTGATAATCTCCAATAATTTAATCTGCGTACGGGGTCAATCTTATTAATAGAATGTTATGAGAAATGCCTCGATAATTATTACAATCAATTTTGTCGTCTTTCTTGTGAATTGGAACAGTGATTGGTTCTTCCACTCTTTTTAAATGTATTCCATAGTTTTTCCTTTTAGAAAAAAAGTTTCGTAACTATATGTTAAATTTTCTTGTTAAAAATTTAGAAACCTTCAGCATTGGGTAAACCGTGATGGTGGTTATACATTCTACAGCCTAGGAAACCATACACTCAGATGAACCGTCTATTACGTATATGATCCATGAACAGAAAATTCGATACTTTCCTGATTCTGAATAACTTAAGGAACAGTCAGTGCATTACAGAATTTGGAGCTTTACCGATTTTGCAGATCCGAAGCACTTGATAGGTGGTAACAGATTATTACGTATGTAATCAGTCAGTGAAAAATTTGTTCGAAATATTCATACAATGTATATGAAAGTTAAAACTCAACTGAAAACTTTCAAGAATGTACAGAACCACCCGAAACGAAGCTCTTGATGTGCAGATCTCTTTCATGTTTTCTTTCTTTTGCTTCAAAAAGAGGGTGTGTGATATTTTGAAGTAAAAATACTACATACAATTTTCCTAGTTATTTGTGTATCATTTTTAAAGTACTTATTATATATAAGAGGTTAAAATATTATTACATATATTAGTTAATCCCTTGGAATTCATAATGTAAATATGTTAAGAGTTTTAAAAAATCTTTTTGAAATTCATGGTTTATTTTCGAGGTTTCATATTATTATCTGCATCAGCCACTATTTAAATGAGTTTTTTGATGTAGAGAAGCGAAACAAATCCTGTTTTATCAGTTTAAAGCAAAATTTTCAAAAAAGCCCAAAATTTCCCAAGCAAAAAAGCGAAGCAGAAAAAACCGAGTTTTTTCCCAAAAAAGCCGTTTTTTTTTCGAGCCCTTGCATCTCTATATATACTGTTAAAAATGTATATTTCAATAAAACAAATAACTCATTAAACTTATGGCGATGGAATTTGTGGAAAAATTGACGTGTTTTGAATAACCTATATTCTCAGATAAGCTATAGTTAGGGTTTAACCTACTTTTACCATGCATGGACTAATAACAAAAGATATCCAATCGTCATAATGTAAGGCTGGACTGGAAGTGGAGTGAGGACTTACATAAGCGCAATGTGCAGTGTTTTCTGTCAAACTCTCAAAGGGGAACTGGGAAATTACAAACTGCTTGGACTGAAAAATGGGAATTTTCTTTGATGGGATAGGTATTTGGCCGAAACTTGCCATTCAACTAAAGAAACACCTGTGCAAACGATTTTTAAAATCAGACTGTATCTTCATGATCCGCCTTTGAAGTTTCGCAATTTTGGTGATTTTTAAAAATAAAACTTCGTGTGTCTTTGCATCGATCGTATTTCCGAATAACTAGCAACGCCGAAAGGAATTGTTCTAATGACGACCGACAACAGCACTGCTGAGCTAGCTTTGCATGCTGGCTGCCATCATTCAGGCATGTCTTGTATACCCCCACCCCCACCCCCACTTCACTCCAGGCATTGCCTTAGGCATTTATGCATTAGGAACTGTAGGGACAAAGGGGAAAACTTTCGAAAGTCCAGGACGATTGACCATGTCAGTTTTTTATGAGCGAAAAATTTGAGCGATTTTGGATACGGAGGACACACATTTTTCGCCCATAAAGCAAAATTGACACGGTCAGTCGTCCTGGGGTTTCCAAATTTGATTCTGCGTAACAAAATATATCGAATCCACACACCCTGGGGGGGGGGGGGAAAGTTGCTCCAGAACTTTTATTTGTGTGTGTGTGGCTGTGTAATCGATTAATTTTTCCAACATCTGTAATTTTATCCTTTAAATTATACGTTAACTTTCATAAATTATGACAATTCACATTGCATAATAGTGAAAATTATCATTTTTAATTTTAATTTTAATCGATTAATTTTGAAACTAATTTTAATTTTACTCTACTTTTTCTTATTATAATTTTTAATTTATTTTTCAGTCTGATTTTTAATTTTCAATTTTAATTAATTAAATTTTCCTACTATGTTCTTATCATTATTACATTGGAAAAATATAGAATTTCCTCCGGAATCTGAAAACCTCAGAATTTGAACAACCTGGAACGAAAAATTCAGAACATTTTCCCCCGAAGCCGAATACTGTTTTGGAACCCTAGTGCGTTGTTCACGTGTATTTGGGCGTACGTTGTTCACGTGTATTTGGGCGTGCGTTTCTCCAGTGCTCGTACCAAATTTCACAGAAGTAAATCCCCACGCTAAGCGGGTCTCCATATCCAGGCTCCTAACTATGAAAATATTTACGATCACTCCAACTCCAATCATTTTACAAATTCAACCTGTTGTATATAAGTTATTAGGACGTAAAATTGAATGTAATTTATACGAAAAACTCTTTTATGCATTGCAAGACCTGTAACGTCCAAATATTCACCACAAACTTATAGTCGTATCGACATAAAAAAAAAAAAAAAAAAAAGTGTGGGGCAGGAAACCACTTGACACAAAAGTCAAAAGAGGGCCATTGAAGACATACGAACTGGTCGAGCGGTTTGGGTCACTAGTCTATCAATCAGAAGTTTATGTCTTCAAACCATGGGCGTCATTTAGGGGGGGAAGGAGGGGGCAATTGCCCCCAAGAGTTTGAGGAACACATATACTTTAATCAATTGTATACTAATATACTAGTACAAAACATGAAAGTTTTGTGTCGGTGGTGCTCTTGCCCCCCCCCCCCCAAGCGAAGTCTGAAATGACGCCCCTAGTGGCGTTTGACCCCAGTTTCAATTCGTACAGCGTACACGCCCTTATGAGGTTCTGTGGAGGTCCCATGTTCACTCCGTTTTTATGCAAGTTCACGGTGTAACTGAACTGGTACAACAAGGTAGTATGTTGGATATACCCACACCAACAACTGGTCTTCGCCTTCTCTGCATTCGCACTCAACTCACGGTGTGAGGGCCAATTGAACACAGACCTCCATAAAAACGACAGAACTTTCTTGATTACCTTTATATCTCAAAAAAGATAAACAAATTTGTGGTGTCTTTAATACATCATTCAGTCTTCGTCATCACTTTGTTCATTGACTGAATTTTATACTCGCTCGGATAACTACACATTGGAGTGCACAAGAAACCGTGATTCTTACATTTTCATTTCGAACTTTCAAAACTGGTCTCAGAATTTGGTCCTCCAAGTACCATCCGGAGTCTTCTGTCTTGGTAGATAGATCTCACACTTATCAGTTTCCCCCCAAATTGCTGTTTGGTAATGGAATATCTTTACATGTTTTTTCAGAGCTTCACTAGTTGGAGGTAATCTCTCCGGGTTGCATTTTCCTAAAAGTAGGAGCCTAGCTTTCACATTAACCTTGAAGAGTTTTTTGAGGAACAATTCTACAGATTCAAGAGCGCTTGCCGATAAAGAAATCTGTCCTAAGAAAAATAAAAGGTCACAGTTTTCTGACATGAGTAAGTAGATAGTTTTTGATCTTCGATGATACAACTGGATATGTCGTTATGTCACATCCAAGTGGAGCGTGATAAGCCATTACCTCTTTCCTCATTCTCAGATAACTGGTGGCAAAGGTGGTAAACTGAAATAAACCTTCTTGTCTTTGAAATCCCGCCATCATGTACAATTCTTTACAAGAAATTCCGTCATAATGGTGTATCAACAGCAGGAATACATCGGTGTCTCTACTCATCACAACCAGGGCCGGCCTTAGGTTCAATGCTGGCTTAGTGGTTATACCCAGTTCGTATATAACATTTTTACGTATATACGTTATTTCGTATATAACGTTTATAACATTTTTCCATCTGCAAAATGTTTTGGTGAGAACGCTCATCCTATTCATTGCTTATAGCAGCTAATTTTTCATAGAAATAACTCAAATGGAAATGCAGGCAGTGAATGAATTTTAAAATACATATTTCACCTTGTGTCTCGCAATTTTTCAAGAAGGTTCTGTACCAGTATTTCATAGTTTTATTCTCTTACAAGTAACCTATCAATGTCGAAATCTAGTTTCTTTAGCAAACTTGACAGAGAAGTATGGAATATCAAGAAACAAGCGTAAGCAAAATTTAAAGTGCTTCCGTCAGTAAAGACAGCCATAGTGGCCAAAAACCTGATTGATCAGAATAAGCCAGTGGTTCTCAAACTTTCCGATAACGTGGACCCCCTGTTCAATCAGAAAATGATCTGCGGACCCCTTTGCAATGCTATCCGAAATTTCACAAGGTATTAAAAATTATACTAATTAAAATTACCATTGACAAGAAAAAGATCAAGAAAAATAATGTAATAAGTAATTTATTCCAAAGGTACATGATTGTTTCCTAATGAACGAAACTTCAGTTGAAAATACAGTAACTTTCAAGACTGAAAATCTTTCTTCCTTTCTTTCTTTTTCTTTTCTTTTCTTTTTCTTTCTTTCTTTTCTTTTTCTTTTTTTTTTTGTTAAAGGAAATCAAATCCACTTAATAAACTATGTTCTCAAATGTGGGGACACTAATGTGAGGAATGAAATTCTTTGTGTCTTTCCATAATTTCATTGAAATCTGGAGTAAATTCTGTCACTATCAATCTTAGGTCCGATTCCACATTAAGACGATTTCGCTTTAAGGTTTTAATACTGCAAAATGCAGAAAAGGTCTGCTCACAGAAGTGGTAGGGGAAAGGTATCAAATGTTGCAATGGCTTTTTAGACAACTCTTCATACTCACAAAACACATGCAACCAAAAGCTACAAAGTTAATTTTCTTTGAAAACTTTTTCCCATGAAGTATCGCAGATAGTTCCAATAGCTGTTTTTGTTCTGTGTTAGAGAGATTCATACCTTGTATGTAATTGATTTCTATATTAGTGAAAGAATTTTTAATCCTACCATTACCAGGTTGTGGGACACGGAAATATTCTCGAAAGTTTGTAGGTAACGCTCTCAAAGTGCCCTATAAGTCTTTTGTGTCTTTCAGCAGAGAGTTTTTCGCCTGAAGAATCAATGCAATCCTTGGAAATGATGAATAGTTATTGTTTTGTACTCGTACTGCGCACAGTTAAAGTTTCTTAATCTTAAAAATACTTCTTGCATAACAGCTGTGAATTCCATTTTATTACAACACATATTAATTTTTAGGAGTCGCGGACCCCTTGGCTAGGTCCTGAGGACCCCACTTTGAGAATCACTGGCCATAACAATGTGTTTCAAGTTTGAATAATTTTATTTGCAAAACGAGTAAAGGGATGAAAAACAAAAACACATTAACCGACACTGGGAGAAAGTAGATATCTATTAGAGGGTATTCTTATCGTGGCAGCCATTTTGTGTCTCGCTCGATTCTTTTAAATAGTAAGGGGGTCATGTGATACATCAAAATGAGATAGAATTTTACGAGAAATACAGTGGTGAAGTCTATGTTTCCATAAGTTTATATTTGTAAGACAATGAAATGCGCATTGATATGAATTCATTGGTTCAAAGATTTCTTAACACTGTATCGTTTTGAAAGAATTCAAATCAGGAAAACCTAATGTACACTAGTGAGAACTTTGAAAGGTATAATCAGCTTGAAATCGTTATCGACTGCAGACAAAATGAAATGGTGATGAGACGATCACAATCCTTAAGGAACTGATGAAAAATAGATAACATATTTTCCATTATTATTCTAGTTAGAAGACAAACCTTCGTAAGCATCCACCCATTCAGTACGCACTAGTACATATTCGGTTTTCCTGACTTGATTTTTAAAAATACATCCACGGTATTTTTCGCAGGAGAGGGCAAAGTTTGTCTTATGGTTTTGTATTTTTAATATAGCTATAAAACAGAAAAGATGTGCAAAGAAGTCACAGTGAGGCCGATTAATTTTGTACCATTTCGATATTCACGGTAGTATCACATGACAGAATCAGTAAGAACGCCAGGCTATATGAGACGGGACTTACTAATTAACGTGGAATTCGACCCACATTAGCTCCACCGGGAATCGAACCCGAGTCTCCCACGCCAAAGGCGCGTACCCAGCCAAAAAGGAGCTCGTTTACTTAGTGGGGTGTTCAAAATAAAAGTGGGTATGCATCCAGAATAATGACACACATTTTTACGCAAAGTCAAAGAAAACAATATTTTTACGCCTAGGGGTGTGTGTAAGGAAAATTTGGGGGAGTGTTAGGAGTTGGGAGTGTGCAGAATACTCCCTGAACATATCTATTTTTACAACGTAAGTTGTAAACGTAAAAAAAAATAAAGAAATAAACTACTGCAGCATTTAATTCAGAAAAAAAATTATGTCTGGAAATTTAATACAAACTATTCATATATTTGCTAGGGAAAGGCCACACCCTCCGTTGTGGAGTCAATGGATGTACCTGTATTGCAACATGTTGTGTGTGCTTGAGAACCGAGAGTAGCAGAACCATCTTAATGGTACCATAGCCACTTGGCCGGGGACCCAGTAGGCATTGGGGACCCCGCGAGCAGAATGGTATGTATTAATTACATGTATTAGGAGTAAAATTCAGTCATAAGTACCACAACACACTTATTTGTTCTTGGTCTTAATATGCTTTTAAAACGGCACTGGAGAGTAGATTAGACTGGACAGTAGAGTAGACGGCACTAGCGCAGGGCCCCCTTAGGTGCGGGGCCCGATTGGGAGCAATCGGTTCAATCGGCTTAAGGCCGGCCCTGATCACAACAATTCTTTCTGCATTGTGATTCACAGCATGAAGTATCATTCTAGAATCTGCTTCTTCATGCTTCCCTTCAAGATTTTGAACATCGATCTCGAAGTTTGACTTAACAGTTTTCTGATCTTTAAAACTACCGGAAACAGCAACAAAAAGTTCTGAAGGTGATAATTCCAGCAATGCATTATCTATTTATGGTCTTCTTACTCAGAAAACTGTGACATTTTCTTTTCCCTACGACAGATTCCTCTTATCAGCAAGCGCTCCTGAATCTGCAGAACTGTTTTTAACAAAACTCCCCAAGGTTAATGTGAAGATATGTGATAGAGCTAGGCTCCTACTTTTAGGAAAATGCAACTGGAGAGATTACCTCCAACTAGTGATGCTCTGAATAAACATATAAAGATATTCCATTACAAAACAGCAATTTGGGAAAAACTGATAAGTGTGAGATATATCTACCAAGGCCAGAAGACTCCGGATGGTACTTGGAGGACCAAATTCTGAGATCAGTTTTGAAAACATTCGAAGATATTTCCAAGGCTTCTTTAGAGATTACCGTGTGTAGCTGTCAGAAACTTGAGTGTGTAAGTTTGAAATGCAAATGTAAGAATCACGGTTTCTTGTGCACTCCAATGTATAGTTGTCCGAGCGAGTATAAAAATTCAGTCAATGAACAGTGATGAAGAAGACTGAATGATGCATTAAAGACATCACAAATTTCTTTAACTTTTTAGGATATAGGAGTGGCGTAACATCATTGAGAACTAATTCTAGAAATCAAATAATTTGTTCCCTTGTGTAGTGATATCTTAAGCATGTGGTTTCCTTCTAATACGTTTCTTATTATAGATTTATTGTATTATAGCATCTGTACACAATCTTAATAATAGACAAGTTCTTCTTCTGTAAATAAGATTTAACAGTTTAAATGTTAAAAAACGTGTATGCAAATTCTTGATGATTCTCTCTTGAAAGCAATATTGAAATCTGGTTTCTGCTCTATTTCGCTCAGTACCATTGTAGTACATAAATCGAAAGACTTGTAGCAAAAACAGCCCTTCTCGAAACAAGATTTTCTTTCTTTCAGAAGAATGAATAGAAAGCTGCATGCTTGTGCATGTTTTAGAAGGTATCAGAGACACATATAAAGAAATAGATATGCAGAGTTTCTCATATTGTGTACTAGAGAATGTTCTCTTTTAATTCTTCAGAGAAATTTTGTGTTTTGGCAAGGTTATTTTCCGAAAAGCCCCTCAACTGATATTAAAATGGATATTTTTAATTAGATTATAGAGAGACTTAATCATTAGGATTATATACTTGCAGACAGATGTATTAATCATCATAAGCTGCTAATATCTACCATTTGTGGGAAAGTACGGTAACTTTTGGGCCGCGCCATGAAAGTAAAGTCGCTTATAACTCAGGCACTATTAGTCCTACACTAATACAAGTACACATTTTTTGAAAGAGCATAAAATGGCGAAAAACATTTAGGGGAAAGATTTTTCCGAATTTCATCTTGTAAAGAATCTTTGGCAAGAAAACTGGCGTCACACGCAACCAAAACTGAGTAAAAATGAAAATAACAAGAAAACCTTTATATTTAGCTCAAAAATGCACTAGAATTAAATTATGGAAGACAATTAGACAAACGAAATGAAAAAAGTTTGGATGCTCTAGCTTGTTATGAGCAAGCTTAACAGAGATATTTTATTTATTTGTTTTTATTATTCATAAAATTTGCATATGCAATCTAAATTTTATATTCAGATTTTATATATATATATATATTTAATTACTTTAGTTATTTTATATACATTAGATTTCAAGCTAATCATTCTGATATTACTTTATTTTATTTTAAATTTCATTAAGTTAAGTGGCATAACAGAAAACTGTTTTTTTAATATATATTTGTGGAAAGTTCTGTATGAATTTTTGAAACTTCAGGGAGATAGAGGTTAGTGACCTTTAGAGTATCAAAGATTGCCAACCTATAGTAACTAGAAAATACTATAAACAAGATTCTTTCAATGTGTTATAACTATTATAGAAATATATTGTAAGAAAAGGAAAGAAATTCTAAGGATGGAAAAAACAAAATTAGCGACTGAAAGTCGATGAGAAATCTTTTGTTAAACTATACACACCTAGATACGAAATTTCGAATACAATACGTGAGAAATTGTTTCACTGACCGCGATTTTCACACTTTTAATGGAACCGCTACCTCTCCGGTGGGGGTGGTTCAACGGATCTGGGTGCCTAGTCAGCGAACCTTCATCAATTCAATTTTCATATTGTTCCAAGGTTACCAGAAGGTACTGAAATATATTTTTGAATATAAATTCCAACCTATAACAATTCTTGGACAGATCCGATATAGTTATATTAGTATATAGAATCGCGATCCTTACCGTATTTTCTTTATAGAATAGCTATTTTGGCAGTTTGCTATTCTTTGCTTAATTTTTAACTCAGTATGTTGATTCTGGCACTCCCGGCATGCCTTGGAGTGTGATGGAGGGTAGCAGAAGACAATTGTCAACCACCAACAAGTTATTTTGTAATTTTTTCTGCTTTTTAACAATGACAACTCCATCCAAGTGTATAAATGTAAAATAGGATATTTAAATATTGGTTTTCAACTTTTGTTACATGCCAATTGTAATTCGTTAATCGGTAATATCATTAATTATAAATGTAAACAGAAAAGGATATCGGTCACTGAGAGAGGTTGTTTACATTCGAAAAAGACACAGTAACCGCTAGAGGGATACACGCGTCAGGCCTCTCGCAAGCAACCCTTTGTGAAAGAAAGTCCCGCTATCCTCTGACAATGAAGAAAGAAAATAAAAACTTTTGAAAGCCGCGAAGGAGGCGAGTTTTGGTAAAAGATAGCGTTTGTGTGTATAACAAAAGGAAATGAGAAAAAAACATTGGGTTAGTTGAATATCCACTGTCGCCAAATTCAGATTTTTTTTTTTTTTTTTTTTTTAGAAACTGAGAGTTGAAGTCATATCTTCATACATGCATAACTTCAGCAGTAATAATAAAGCTAATTGTTATTTGGATATCTGTTATATAAAGATAATTATTCTGAAGAACTAAATTTTATTTGGTGCTAAAGTGAATAATCTTTATTGACATAAATTTACAGCTGAACATGTCTGACAAGTAAACGAATATCAGTTTAGCATACCAAAAGTGAAACACTATGTTTGCATTGTTGAACTTCATTTTGACATCAGTGAATTGTTATTTTATTAAACACAAGGTATAAGACTGAGTTAAAGATGCCAGTGTGTTTTATCAGCAGTTTCTCTGAAACTAAAACTTTATTCTCAATAGAAGACAAGATCTAAAGACAGTGACTCCCAAGGAAGAAGGATAATAGGACCTCTCCAGGATAATCATCTGTAGTGAAGTGTGATTACAGTGACGAGAAATGATATATCTTATTAAAACGGTTTAGTGACAGTGAACATTTGAATTTGAGAGAGATCTCTATTAGTATTTTTTTTATAAAAAAGAAACTCATTTAAGCAGTTATCAAGTTGATAAAAAAATATATCTATTGAATATCTAGTGTGTATATATCTATATATTGCGTGTGGTGTTATTGTGTGTTCATTAGTGAAATTAAAAATAAATATGTGTGCATTTTCTAGAAAGTGTGTGGAGTTTTTAATTGAATATTTAGCCGCAGGGTGAGTACAAAATAACTTGTAATTTTTTTGAAAATTTTATTTACTTTTCAGGCATTCCAGGATTTGTTGTGTCTGCCAGAGTTAGCTAATGCAATTTGATGATAAATTCACATTATCTTAATAGTAAGATAATATCTGACCTAAAGTCAGAACTTCAAGCAGCATTACTGTCCCTAACGGGGCAATGGGACGTTAAAATAGAACTCATGTTTACAGGAATGTAGATTCTAAATTTTATTATATTTTGGCTCTACCGACACTAAATTATATTTTTATTCTTTTAATATTTATTTTGGCTAATCTAAATTTTTATTAATTATTTACAACATTTACATATCATTTGCATATGTCGTACATTCCTGTGGTGAGAGGGTGAGATGGGTATTGAAAGCACCTCCCACCTATCTCATGCTCTTCACAACAATTTGGCGCCCAGCATGGGGCTTGATCACGTTGGTCATTGTGTTACATAAAACCTCTCCAGCGTGTTGCTAGACTAAATGTTGCATCTGTCATTTATTGCAAATGAGAATTTATCATCACAAGTCAAAATTAACTGTTCGCGAATATATTTTCCCATATCTGGTCCAAGAATTGTTACATAATTAAGTATGAAGCTCATTAATACAAAAGTTATGTCTTAGATGTAAACAATAAAGGGGGAGATAATTTTTTTTAGGATTTTAAAAATCGAATTTTAGAGATAATTTTGAGATTTTTTTAGAGAAAGTTAATGGTATTGACTCGGTCACAAAAGAGAAAGATGGATGAAAATCTGGTATTCTTAGATTATGCACAAAGGTTGAGTTCTTCAGAGGAAGACATAATAAATGTCCAAGAAATAGGTGAAGTATCAACAGGTGATAGGAGAGAAACATTAGAAGTTAGGCAATCAGAAGGTGATAAAGTAGAACGTAGTCAAGAAGAGACAGGAGATAAAGAGAAAGCTAGGCCAAGTAATCCTGTAGTACCACCATTAGGAGTAAATAGTAAGGAAATGAGAAATCTAATGGAATTTATAAAATTAACGATAGTTGCTTCACAGAAGGAAATAGAATAGAAAATTGATAGTACAAATCATGTTAGATCAAACGAACGCTTGCCAAAAAGAAATAGAAAGTAAACTTTTGCAGGTTGAAGAAAAATTAGAGAATACAAATACAGAAATTAGAAATGCGCGTAGGGATTTTGAAAATGCTCACAAGGATTTAGAAGAAAGACTATCTAAAGCTCTCGAAAATACAAAGCAACAGTTACATAATGATCTTGAGAAAACAGTAAATCAAGTAGATGGTGCATTAGGAAAGGTAAACGATAGGATTGAGGCCACTGAAAATTCAATTGTAAGTGTTAGGACAGAAATAAGTTCAAAACTAGGTCATTAGAAGAAAAAGAAAATTGTGTCACTTGTGCAAAGATAATAGAAAAGAAATACTTTGATCAAAGTAGTGACATAGAAAATAACTCAGTTAAGTTACCGTAATATTAAAAGATGGTAAAAGTGTGTTAATTAGTAAACCCGTATTTGAACAACCAAACGGAATATTTGATGATTTGCTTGATATTCGAGACGAGCCTGTGACTCGAAACAATATTATACATTTACCGGAAATTAATGTAATGATTTATGCGCAGTCAATCAATGCATTGCTGGACAGTGGATCATCTATCTCAGCATTGAGTGAAAATCTTTGGAATACAGTTAAGGACAGTAATCCCGCACCACCTTTTTTGAAAAGTAATAATATGAAAGTTACTTCTGCGTTTGGTAGAAAGGTAGCTGTCATATTGGGGCAAACTCTATTAGCATTGTACATTAATGGGAAACTATTTCACACAGTAGGGATCATAGTGAAAAACCTTAATCGTGATTTAATCCTTGGATCTCAGTTCTTTGTAGAAGCATATGCTGTGTTAGATTATTCTAGAGGATTATTAGTATTACATAAGCCACACACTGTAGAAATAAATTTTCGAGACGTGGAAGTAGATAACCAAGATTTAGTATTGAGGTATGTAGAGGAGACAATTAACTGTGATGCTGATAATGCAATTACGGTAGAGAATTTTAGTGAATTAGAGAGACATGATGAATTGCAGCAAATGGTTTATGCCAATTCAAGGGAGCAGCTAAATGAGACTGACCCCAAGCCACAGTTGAAGCTTAGAAAGTTTCCAACAATCAAGGAACTACAAGAAAGAGTATTGTCACCCTCAGAATGGTTACAGGTGGATACGAAAACCACTGTAGAAGAAATCCACGAACATGTAAACGCTTATGTAGAACTTAATAATGATCAAAAGGCCATGTTAGCTTCTTTGTTAATTAAACATCGTGATATTTTTGACGAGAGACCTGGCACAATCAAAGGATATGAACATTGTATTGAAATAACTGATCCCACACCCACTAGGTCAAAAATGTACAATTTTCCCATGAAATTTCAGAATCCAATTCGAAATGAAATTCACAGATGGCTCGCATGGAAAATTATAAAAAAATCACCTAGTAGCTATAGTCATCCACTTGTTGTTATAGAGAAACCAAATGGGCAGATTCGTCTATGTGTGGATGGGAGGAGGCTTTCGCAAGTTATAAAAGGACAGACCGACAAACCATTAGTCCCTCTTGACATCTTACAATCACTTAGTAATAAGAATTATTTCAGTAAACTCGATATAGTTGAATTCTTTGTAAACGTAAAAGTCAGGGAAAAAGACCAACAATTTTTAGGTTTCGTATATGAAGGTATATCATAGTGTTTCATGAAACTACCATTTGGAACAAAAACCAGCCTGTCATCGTGCATCAGAGCACTTGATCAAATTCTTGGAAATGATGTCAAATCATTCTGTAATACTTATGTTGATGATACGATTATAGCATCTACTAGCTTCGAAGAGCACCTGTCTCATTTGGACCAGGTGTTGACCTTATTGAAGGAAGGAGGAGTTACACTCCGGCTAAAAAAATGTGATTCCGCGCAACCAAAAATTAAGATACTCGGTTTTGAATTGTCTCAAGAAGGAATTGGCAAGGATGAGAATAAAATTAAGAAAGTAATTGATTTTAGACCACCTAAGAATGTAAAGGAGTTACGTAAGCTGTTAGGTTATTTAGGATTTTACAGATGTTTCAGTGCGAAATATTCGGATGTCTTGTATCCTCTGTATGAGTTGCTAAAGAAAAATGTTAAGTTTAAATGGAGTTCACAGCATCAGGAAGCTCTAAATAAAATTAAAGAAGTATTTCAAGAGAAAGTAGTGCTTAAAAAGCCACTACCTAACAAAGAATTTATTTTAGAAGTAGATGCCTCCGATCGAGCGAGTTCCAATTTGTTGTATCAAATAGACGATGATGGAGAGAAAAGAGTGATAGGAATGTCCTCGAGAATATTTTCTGGCCCTCAAAAACACTACACGACGACGGAGAAGGATCTTTTGGCACTGGTTGATGGGGTAGCAAAATTTAAACACTATTTGATAGGAAATAAATTCATAATACGTTCAGACCACGAGGCCTTAAGGTTTATTTTACTATGTAGACTCACCAATCAGAGAATTTTAAGATGGGCACTCTCATTAGCGAATTTAGACTTCAGTTTTCAGCATGTAAGGTCCCAAGATAATATGGCTGATTATCATTCAAGATATCCACCACATAGTAATGTTTAATTTGACATTGAAGCCAAACCAGTTTTGAAAGAATCATTAATGGGTATCTTAGAAGAGATTCCATGTGAAATGAGAAGTTTAATTAGCATGTTACCTGAACTACAAACTTCAGATTCATTTCAAGGTCCCATTAAAAGACAAGTAGAAAATGGAGAAAAGAATGGTAAAGTTTGTGGGAAAAGCCACCGATATGAAATATTGAATGGCAGGCTATGTAAGAGAGATAACATGGGCATACGCATATGTATCCCGGAAGTCTTAGTCAAACCTTTATTAAATTATTATCACGAACAAAGTGGACATCTTTCAGCTAGCAAACTTGTGCCTCAGTTGACAGGGAGTTTCTTTTGGCCAAAGATGCACACTGTAATTAGGAAATATTGTGGCTCATGCTCCATATGCCAGAAGGCAAACCCTCTTACTTGTTATTATAGAGGTCCTATTCATTCAGTTATAGCAGAGAAGCCAGGCGTCTTTCTGAGTGCTGATTTCTGCGGTCCAATCACTAAAGGATATGGTGGTTATCAATACATATTAGTATTTTTAGATGTGTTTTCAAAATTAGTAGGTCTTTATGCTTGTAAGAGAGCAACTACATCCATTGCATTACAAAAATTGAGAGATTTTCTCAAACTATGCCCAAATGCAGAAATGCTAATCACGGATAAAGGGACCCAGTTCCAGTCCACACAGTGGAAAAATGCAATGAAAGAATTAGGAATTACGCATGTTATGAGTAGTGCGTACTTTCCTCAGGGAGAAATTGCGGAAACAGCTGTAAAGTCTACATTCCGTATATTACGTAAATATTGCTCTCATAACCAAAAAGAGTGGCCACGATTACTTACTAAAGTGGAAAGGTGCTTAAATACAGCAAAACATTTAAGTACGGGATTTTCTCCCTAGGAGCTACATCTAAACATCTCACAAACAAGTGATATAGCTCGTCTGTTTGAGGTACCGGAAGTGGACAGATCTGCTGATACCAAGTATTACGTAGAAATTGCGCAGAAAAACTTGAAGAAAAAGGCGGAAGCAAGAAAAGCATACTTTGACAAGCATCATCGGCTTGTAGAGTATAATATTGGAGACCTTGTACTCGTTCGTCTCTTTCCAAAATCAGATGCCTTGGCAGGGGTGTCCAAAAAGTTAATGGTTTTATATAGTGGCCCCTGGAAAGTAGTCCACAAGACAGACACCAATATCTATACACTTGCAGACCTCAACACTGGCAAGGGGATAATTAAGAGAAATGCTTTTCTATTAAAAAAATATAACATGCAAGAAAATACACCTGGAAAGGAGAATGTAGAAACATAAAATTCTCAAGATGGAACTCCAACAAATCATTGGATACTTAGATATAAATTAATTAGTATTTATATTATTATATTCACACTTATAATCACATTAGGGTAAAGCATATTTCTATATATATATAGTATTGTTAGTATTATAGTTTTTCATAGAAGTCTGTAGATAGATAGGTAGACAAATATGCATAAATTTTCTAGAATAGTTGTATTTTATTAATTTTAATCAAAGTGTCATATATAGTATTCACTCTAGGTAACTATTCATGTTTAATTAGCATAAGTGAGAACGTTGTGATATCTTTTCACAAGTATATCATAACCTTCTCAAAAGGGGGATTTGTTATGAGCAAGCTTATCAGAGATATTTTATTTATTTGTTTTTATTATTCATAAAATTTGCATATGCAATCTAAATTTTATATTCAGATTTTATATATATATATATTTAATTACTTTAGTTATTTTATATACATTAGATTTCAAGCAAATCATTCTGATATTATTTTATTTTATTTTAAATTTCAGTAAGTTAAGTGGCATAACAGAAAACTGTTTTTTTAATATATATTTGTGGAAAGTTCTGTATGAATTTTTGAAACTTCAGGGAGATAGAGGTTAGTGACCTTTAGAGTATCAAAGATTGCCAACCTATAGTAACTAGAAAATACTATAAACAAGATTCTTTCAATGTGTTATAACTATTATAGAAATATATTGTAAGAAAAGGAAAGAAATTCTAAGGATGGAAAAAACAAAATTAGCGACTGAAAGTCGATGAGAAATCTTTTGTTAAACTATACACACCTAGATACGAAATTTCGAATACAATACGTGAGAAATTGTTTCACTGACCGCGATTTTCACACTTTTAATGGAACCGCTACCTCTCCGGTGGGGGTGGTTCAACGGATCTGGGTGCCTAGTCAGCGAACCTTCATCAATTCAATTTTCATATTGTTCCAAGGTTACCAGAAGGTACTGAAATATATTTTTGAATATAAATTCCAACCTATAACAATTCTTGGACAGATCCGATATAGTTATATTAGTATATAGAATCGCGATCCTTACCGTATTTTCTTTATAGAATAGCTATTTTGGCAGTTTGCTATTCTTTGCTTAATTTTTAACTCAGTATGTTGATTCTGGCACTCCCGGCATGCCTTGGAGTGTGATGGAGGGTAGCAGAAGACAATTGTCAACCACCAACAAGTTATTTTGTAATTTTTTCTGCTTTTTAACAATGACAACTCCATCCAAGTGTATAAATGTAAAATAGGATATTTAAATATTGGTTTTCAACTTTTGTTACATGCCAATTGTAATTCGTTAATCGGTAATATCATTAATTATAAATGTAAACAGAAAAGGATATCGGTCACTGAGAGAGGTTGTTTACATTCGAAAAAGACACAGTAACCGCTAGAGGGATACACGCGTCAGGCCTCTCGCAAGCAACCCTTTGTGAAAGAAAGTCCCGCTATCCTCTGACAATGAAGAAAGAAAATAAAAACTTTTGAAAGCCGCGAAGGAGGCGAGTTTTGGTAAAAGATAGCGTTTGTGTGTATAACAAAAGGAAATGAGAAAAAAACATTGGGTTAGTTGAATATCCACTGTCGCCAAATTCAGATTTTTTTTTTTAGAAACTGAGAGTTGAAGTCATATCTTCATACATGCATAACTTCAGCAGTAATAATAAAGCTAATTGTTATTTGGATATCTGTTATATAAAGATAATTATTCTGAAGAACTAAATTTTATTTGGTGCTAAAGTGAATAATCTTTATTGACATAAATTTACAGCTGAACATGTCTGACAAGTAAACGAATATCAGTTTAGCATACCAAAAGTGAAACACTATGTTTGCATTGTTGAACTTCATTTTGACATCAGTGAATTGTTATTTTATTAAACACAAGGTATAAGACTGAGTTAAAAATGCCAGTGTGTTTTATCAGCAGTTTCTCTAAAACTAAAACTTTATTCTCAATAGAAGACAAGATCTAAAGACAGTGACTCCCAAGGAAGAAGGATAATAGGATCTCTCCAGGATAATCATCTGTAGTGAAGTGTGATTACAGTGACGAGAAATGATATATCTTATTAAAACGGTTTAGTGACAGTGAAAATTTGAATTTGAGAGAGATCTCTATTAGTATTTTTTTTATAAAAAAGAAACTCATTTAAGCAGTTATCAAGTTGATAAAAAATATATCTATTGAATATCTAGTGTGTATATATCTATATATTGCGTGTGGTGTTATTGTGTGTTCATTAGTGAAATTAAAAATAAATATGTGTGCATTTTCTAGAAAGTGTGTGGAGTTTTTAATTGAATATTTAGCCGCAGGGTGAGTACAAAATAACTTGTAATTTTTTTGAAAATTTTATTTACCTTTCAGGCATTCCAGGATTTGTTGTGTCTGCCAGAGTTAACTAATGCAATTTGATGATAAATTCACATTATCTTAATAGTAAGATAATATCTGACCTAAAGTCAGAACTTCAAGCAGCATTACTGTCCCTAACGGGGCAATGGGACGTTAAAATAAAACTCATGTTTACAGGAATGTAGATTCTAAATTTTATTATATTTTGGCTCTATCGACACTAAATTATATTTTTATTTTTTTAATATTTATTTTGGCTAATCTAAATTTTTATTAATTATTTACAACATTTACATATCATTTGCATATGTCGTACATTCCTGTGGTGAGAGGGTGAGATGGGTATTGAAAGCACCTCCCACCTATCTCATGCTCTTCACAAGCTCCAATGGTTACGGAATTATAGTGAATAATATAAACGGCTTAAATTTCGGTTTTCTCCCCCTCCCTTCCCCTCCCCTCCCGTGAGGTATTTTTTCTGGCATCCGGCATTTTTGTGATCCGTGATGGTTATATATTCAAAAAATATCGGATGCCAAATGGTTACATGATTTGCTTTTAAACTCGAAAAGGAGAGCACTTTTGTCAAGTTGATGCCTAGATTATATTTTTGAGGCTGGAAGGTGAGGTATGTTTCAACATTTTACTTATTTCTTTTGTTTCAGTATCAAATATATTCACCTATCATTCACTCAAAAGCACTAATATGCTTACAAAAACATCCTTGCCTTTGTGATAGGGTCCAAAATGCTTTGTACACGTTGTACATATTGCTTTTTTTTCTTTCTTTAAGTGTCAACAATCGAGCAACTCATCCTACTGTCGATTGCCTCATACACAGAATGCTATATACGGATACATTACTAATGTTCACCTTGAAGTACTAGCTGCTAAACCTTTGTCACTACGATCATCCATGGTCTTACTATGCCAGAAGATGGAGAGTCTTCACGATAGACAGTTGCCATCTCTTCATGAATCATTTATGACAATATACCTTGAAGATGAGGATCCTACAAATAATCACAACTCTTATTCGATATCGGGGGTGTGCGTGGGTTTTCTCGGGGCTCTCCCGTTTCCTCTCATCTTCTTCATTCCACCATTTCATTCATTTCTCATCATCACCGTCTCCTTTAGCGTACATGGCATAACCGTGGGACGTAAAACTCAAATATACAATTTCATTTTGTATTGTTCAATATTCTTAGCCGAGACTTAGTTTTCTCAATTCAATGAACCATCTAAAGTTAGTTTGTACATCATTGATTTAGCACTGGGAGATAACCTGGGTTCGACACCCAGCTATCATCCTGATTGAGAATTTTCCATGTTTTTCAGATAAAAGTAACAGTGTCCCACTATATATAGTCAATTTTTTTCTTGAAATGTGAAATCTGAAACGATTGTTGCCGTACTTCATTCAAACAAAGTGAAAACAGTTTCCAATAGAAAAGAAAAATGAAATGAAATCTTTAAGTTTAACGTCCCACGGTTATGGCGGTTAGGCTAAAGGAGACGGTGATAATGAGAAATGAGTGAAATGAAGAAAGTGGGAGGAAACGGGAGAACCCCGAGAAAACCCACGAGCACGATGTTTGTCCACCACAAAGTCCACACGGCGCGAGCTGGGATCGAACCAGGGACCCCAAGCACCGGAGGTGAACGCTCTACCACTGAGCCACCGCTGTCAGATATTATCAAACAAGACATCAATGAGAATTCTAATATAAATACATAGGCTCAAACAAATTTCAGGCAGAGGCCGACCGCTCAACCCCCAGTTCTACAAGTAGTCCAGCCTTCGACTGCGATACTTTATCGCAAGTTAACTGAGAAGCATTTAAAGAATACAGCAAATGTTAAAAACAAGGGGGAAAACAAGAGATAAAGTAAATTGTAGATCACCATATTGACCTGATGTAGCGACGAGAAATCAAAACATTCACATGGGAAGAAAATAGTCTTCTGAATGGGGAGCACTTTTGACAATTTTCTTTCTCTGACAGATTTTTTTTTTACAAAAATAAAATAAAATAAAAATAAACGTATGTTTAAAACAAGTCTTAAAAATACACGTGTTTAAAACAAAATGTTTAAAACGTATACAAAATTTGTTTTGAACAAGTTTTAATCATTTGTTTTAAACATTTTGTTTTGAAGAAAACAACCCTGACTAGGGGTAAACTCTCTGCCACTAAACTACCCTGCCCCTGGGTGCTAATATTGATCTCGTTACTATGTTATTTGAGGATACAAGATTCTGAAATTTTGTAGTTATGAGATTAAGGAATTCTACAATTGCAAACTCCAAAATACCTTAATTCCGCATTTTCGATGGCCAAGATTCCGCAATATCAACGCTTCGAGATTCCTATATGCCAGACTAATATACTGTCTTTGGGCATTTGGAAATTCCAAGATTCGGAAATGTCGGATGGAAGTCTCCATATTCCGAAATTCCGAAATTTTGAACTGCAATTCCAAGATTCCGAATTTCAGGCTGATCCAGACCGGAATTCCGATCTTTCTAAATTCCGAGGTTCTTAAGAGCCTCGTGATTCCGAAGTTCCGTAATTCCAGAATGAGTAAATTTTAAATTAATATTGACGATTATTTTTATTTCGAAGTATTCCGGAATTCTGGAATCCGGAACACCCCTAATGTATATAGAAAATTCATGGATTTGAAATCACGGATCAATCTGTGAAAGAATATGAGATAGTGTACTTGTACATCACTGGTTAGGGTAAAAGCTAAGAGCCCTCGAGAGCTCCAACTAGTGCTGTAAAAAAACGTTTTTTTTTTCAATAAAAAACATCGTTCTTTTTCATGTTTTTTTCAAATGTCTGTTTTTTTTCTGGCTACAATTATTTATTGATTTATGTTGCAGATTATTGTAATAATCAACAGAACTTGAGTCGAAGCCCTCGTAACTTACAAATCGTTTGTTTCTTTGTAACTATACGAGCAAAATTGTGTGATTATTCCATTCGGACCCAGGTCATTTTTGGCGTTTTCCTACATTCTCAGTTAGTGACTTATTGCTCAAAAACCATTCATTCGATTGATATAGTTAAGGCCTTACTTTTTAGAAAATAGATGTGGCTATTTTTTGGTGTAAGTTGCATTGCAGTATTGCCAATGGGTGGGAAATTATTGAGGGAAATGTAGGGGTGAAAATTTATAAAAAGATCCCTAACCGAATTTCAAAATTTTTTGTATCTAGCACCACTGCTACTATATGGGTTCAAGTCACCTAAAAACATTCTTTGGTGTGTTGACAATGTACGGTGAAATACTGAAGTCGCTGGCTTAAATACAGAGAGAAAGAAAAAATCTCTGTCATCATACAGATGAAATTTTGATACTTTTAAGCCTCAGAAGCAAAAATCAACAGATAGGCCGGGGCTACAGCTTCCCTAATTATCCTATTGAAACTCTTTATGGTGTATTATGTAGGCCAAAGAGGAGTTCTCAGATAGAGGAAAAGGGTTAAATATGGGCTAGGGTTTAAAAATGGGCTACCAGCAATATCTGCGCTCCACAGTGCTACACTCAGGCGGAAACTGTAAGAGCTCCATACTTGTATACACAAAAGACGAGGCACCAGTTGGTGGCGAGATCGGAGCATGTGTACTTGTGTTTGTTGATTGTTCAGCAGGGCGGGGCGAACTTCAAGAAATGTAAACAGAAGCTTTTGTCTCTAGTTCTAAAAGTTGATACAGGTAAAGAAAATTTCGTATGTAAAATTTCAGGTTTTTATCTTTTGATTTAAGGGTCTCAACTTTGAGTTAACAATGAAGCTATTATTAGCATATGATAAAAAGTAGTTTTTTTTTCTGTTCAGTAGGTTTATTGTTCTAAAACATGCATTAATTTTTTAAAAGAAGTATTACTTAATTATCTGCTTTCAGAAACGCATGCTTAGTATCCAAATTTCCAAATTTCCTTTTTGATTCCTCGGATGAAGCAATCATTCCATGTCTGGCTTTATGACCAAAAACTTTTGTGGAAACTTCTTTTACGACTCGTTCAACTGCTTGTGAATGACATTGAATTCCTGTAAATTCCAGTGGCCCTATTTCAATCTTTGCCAGCAATTCTTCATCTGACATTGAGTTTACAAGTGGGGGTGGCGTTGTGACGGAAGCATCCCAATCAATCATCTTGTAGTAGTTTTCTACTTCGAGATGAATCATAATACTTGATTTACAAAATTTTCCCACTCCAGCTTGATTGGTCGTTCTTGCAACAACAATCTTGTTTACTGCATCTTTCCTTACTTCAATGTCTGGATCTGCAAGAGGAATATTTTCACTGTGGGCAAAATAACAATTTAACTTTAGAGATCTTATTGCAGCTTCCTTCATCTCACTATCGGGTAAATTTCTAACTTTCTCTAAAATAAAATAGAAGTTACGTGATCCATCAGTGCAGTTGGAATGTTTTTTTTTTTTTTTTTTTATCTCGAACCAACTTGGAGCATACACTCTAACGATGTAAGTTACAAGCTGCAATAGGTTTTTGGATGGATTGCTTGTGCTCATGAACAAACGAAGGATTCGATTGGCGAGCATCAACCACCTGGCGTGATTAAGGGCACCTGGAGAAGCAGTTTGTAAAAATTTTATAACAGCAGCATCAGCGTTGTCCTTTCCCTTTTGTACTGCGATGCAAGCCTTCAGCAAATACTTTTGATCAGCGCTAAAATCTTTTGTGATATTCACATAAAATTGCTTGACATTTCCAGTGACGGGCTGGAAATCAACTATTGGAACATCCCGTGGATCAAAACTTAGCATCTTTCCGATATGCCCCGAAAATCCCTGTGGACCGGTTGTTTTGCCATCAATATTTTTAAAAAATTCTTAGTGGAAGCTCATTCAGATGCAATATACAAATGAGCCACTGTAAAGGTCGATTTAAAACTGTTTCCAGTCGACGTATAATTCCAGAATGTTCGCCGGTGTTTTTATTTGTTCCATCACATACTACAGCACGCAAAGTAGCTGTCGAATCCGTGTCACGTATAACAGAGAGTATTTCATTTGAAATATCTTCTGCTTTGCCACTTTGTGGAGCAATATGATCCACGTATTGCTCACTAGGATATATAATAATAACGTAGTGATCCTCCTTCTTTGTTAGTTGTCCTCCATCTGGTCCAAATAGTCTGGTTTCATCTATGCTCCCATGAAAACCAACACAAATTAGCCTGCGCAAGTCAAACGAACGAGATTCTGCTCCCTTGTCTCTCCAATAAATTCGCTGTCTCCGCAACTTTGTTGGTTCTAGTATATTTTCCGGTTTATCCAGTTTCAGGTTTTTCAGGCATGCATTAATTAATTTGCAAGCATCTTGGTTACTAACGCCAGTTCTTTCCATCATTTGGCTTAAGTTTGGGTACTGATGCCTATTTTGCGCTGGCCGTTTTTCGGAATCTGTTTCTTCAGAGTCGGATGTTTGCTTCATAAGGTGATTCATCTTCTAAGGCCATACCACTTGCTTCATTTTCTTCTATAAAGTTCAACTGACAGGCAGTAGTTTTAGTCGTAGTTAGGCTTTGCAAATGCTTTTTCCTAAACCGCTCTTCCTGGTTCTTCCTCTCTGCTTTTTCCTGAAGTGAACTCGAAACAATCTTGTAAATCGAACCCATTACCACTTTCCCACACGAAGTCTGATCTACCCAGAAATTCCACTCAAATTGTGGTACTTTTATGGCGCATTTACACAACTGTCTGTCCATTATTTTGTTTCTAACACACTTGCAAGTACAGATATCAAATGCTTGTTTGAAATTACTGAAGTCCGCTTTGAATATAAGTGATATGCGCTTTGCTGGTGGATACTTTTGGAGCTGCTGGGCAAGTCGTATGAGCTTTGAAAGTTTGCCCAAAACGCTGGAATATCCCATGACTGGAATGCTAGCTTTGTTCCAGATACTGACAAGATCATTCGCCACATATTTTAAAATATCTCTCGTAGAAGGTGTTTCTTTCCCCTCTTCAGGTAGCATTTTTCTGCAGAACAGGTAGCATTTAACTACTTCCTTCGTCTTGAGTTGTCTTCCAGAAAATACTTCAGGCTGACCAAATAAAGAATGGTGAGACTCTGATCGAGTCAGTGGTCCTCTCGAAGATGAAGCCATACTCACTGTTAGTTTGCTATATTGAAATACATACAATTTCACAAAATCGTCGTACTCGGTATGGAAAATTTAAAACTAAATATGAATGTAATAGATGCATGTGTCCTCAAGTCGAATGTATAAAGCTAGCTATGACTCCCCTGTGCTCTCAATAAGAGAAAAGCACGGTGATGTCGATCTTACGATACTTCATAGTGTAAGCTCCTTCAAAAATATAGATTTCCTTGTGGCTCCCCTGTGGTCTCAGACGAGAAACACCGTGATGTCGACCAGAGACTGATCCTCCACAACGTGAAATTTTCTTCTCATATTTTATTTTAGTGCTGGCCAAAGGCTAGCTTCCTTTTAGAGGGCTACACCCTCTCTTAGGTGACAGAAGTGAAGGAATGGTTATCTATATAGGAGTAAGGCATAGGTGGGCTAAGTGTTTTTTATTAATTCATTTATTTTATTGTTATTTCAGAACAAGGACATTATGAACTTTTCGATCATAATCATATGTGAATGGTAGGGATATTTGAAAAACATAAGAACATAACAACAGTAACATAATATAAATATAAGTGTACACAAAATAAAATAAGGAAATGATAAATCAAAATATAAGCACAAGATTTACAAGGAGATTGATGGTATAAATAGATAAAGAATGAAGTTACAATGCATATATATGGTTATTGACTAAGTGATCTTGGAATGGTAGACTGCCAACGAGATTCAATTTACAATGAGAGTGAGAGATGGGGCGATGTGCGATACACGAGACAGCACAGGGTACATTAATAAAACAAATGCGTGTTATCTTCTGCCTAGGGGCTGCTCTAGGCTGATGAAGACATGGGGAGCCCTGTTAGAAACAAAAGGTGTTACTGTGCAGTGAAGGATGGAAAGATGTGAGGTAGATGAGCATGAAGTTGGTAGTCTTCGAGCAGAAACAAATCCGGATGGTCAGGTGGCAGAGTATAGCAGTATAAGGTGAAAAGCAGACATAGTGGGGAATAAGCGTAGCGAGGGCGGACAGGATGGAGTTCATGATAGCGCATAGTATCCATGAGTAAAGGATGTTGAGTACTATATCGCGCTGTGATGAATTTCTGCCTAAGAGATTCGATATGGTGGGTAATGCTTGGAAAGGTGATAAGGTCATTGAGTGCTCGGGTCGGACTGGGGAGTTGTATGCGGTGAGCGATTCGGAATGCATGTCGTTCTAGTATGCGAAGTTTTTCATAAAAAGTGGGCGGAGCGGAAAGCCAGGCAGGGAAACCGTACGTAAGGACGGGGCGCATAAATGCCTTGTACGTATTAAGAACTGTAGCTGGTTTGAGGCCCCAGGTAGTGCCAGTAAGACGCTTGAGAAGGTTTAAGCGTTGGTAAGCTTTGCCAGCGACTTTCTGGAGATATGGTTTCCATGTGAGATGCTGGTCATAGATGATGCCAAGATAAGTAACGGTGCGAGTAGGAACTATGGGAGTATCGTGGATGTGAAGGGAGAGCAACGATGGGTTTCGGTGGACTTTGGAGCGTTTGCGTGGCTGAATGAAAGTGATGGCTTATGTTTTGGTTGGATTTATAGAGAGACTCCACTTAGTGCACCAGCGAGTAAAACGATTTATAGCTTCTTGCAGGTCCTGATTAATCTGGCGAATAGTCTTTCCTAAGGCCAGCAAAGCAGTATCATCAGCGTATTGAAAAGATATATGTCAGGAGGAAGCGGAGGAAAATCTGCTACAAAAAGGATGTACAAAAGCAGTGAGAGAGCTGAACCCTGAGGTACTCCCGACAAAAGGAAAATGGGATGAGACAACTGACCGTTAATGTAGACGTAAGAGAGGCGACCAACCAGAAAGTGATAGATGAAACGGATATAGGCAACGGGAAATTTGAGCTGAATGAGCTTGTGGAGAAGTGCCAGGTCCCAAACTTTGTCAAAAGCTTTTTCGAGGTCAAATAACAAAAGGCAAGAGGGTTTGACTGAATTATAATGTGAGGTGATGAGACTGGTGAGGCGAAGAAGCTGATCGTTAATTGAATATGAAGGGCGGAATCCTGCTTGGCGAATGGGAAGAAGATGTTTAGTTTCGAGATATGGATGTAATCTTTTAACGAGGATCCGCTCCAGGATTTTACTAAAAGTGGATGTCAACTGAATAGGGCGGTAGGATGAGGTAGCAGTAGGAGGCTTGTTAGGCTTCAGAAACATGAGTGTTTTGGAAGTTTTCCAATCTGTCGGAAAAAAGCCGGTTCGAAGGATGAATGTGTAGATGAGTGCAAGCAGATTGAAAAACAACAATGGACCTTCTTTAATGTGGCGATATGTAATATTATCAAAGCCTGGGGCGGAATTTCGTTTGCGATTTACAACAGTCATGATTTCATCGGTAGTAACAGATATGGTAAGAGGATGATGAGGAAGTGAATGAGTGACGTCGGGCTGTAAGTGAGGAGATGCGAGATTCAGGCGATCTGTTGGATGTGGAGTGGAGGGTGCTGCAGGTGTAAAGATATCTTGCAAGTAGTCTGCAAAGGCGTTAGCTTTCTCCAGATCTGTTTGGAGTGGTACATTATTATGAAGAAGAGGGTAAGAAGGCTTAGAGTATTTGCCACAGAGAGCATGGAATCGTTTCCAGTATTTGGTTGGGTGGCTGGTTTCGTTGAGGTCATTGCAGGCTTAACCCAATTCCGCAGTTTGTACGCTTTGATGTAATTGCGAACAGTGCGCTGTAGTTGAGTGTGATGATGGAGGGTTTCAGGGTTCCTAGTACGGAGGTAATCACGGTATAGCTGACGGGAGCGACGGATCATGGATAAATATTGAGGTGGAAGATGTGGTTTATAGAGAGTAGAGTAGGTAGTTGGAATATACAGTTCAGAGGCATAGCTAAGAGTCGAGTTTATGGTAGAGAGGCTGTCGTATAATTGCTCTTCGGTAGCAGGTGGTGTGTGATGATGTTAAGACTGAGAAATGTAGTCACGGTATTTTTGCCAATCAGCTTTATCGCATCGAAGTGTTGGCCGTGGAGGTGGTAGATTAGCAGATTTAGTGGCCTGGGTATGACGATACGTCAGCTTAATAGATGCGTGATCGCTGCTAAGTAGTGCTAGAACGTCAACAGTGCAATTGGAAGCAAGAGTATTGGAAGTGATGACTATATCGGGAGTTGTCTGAGAAATAGGACGAGATGGGTATGGTAAAGCGTGGATGATGCCTGTTGTATTTGAAGCAACAAATTGCGTGAACATGGTACGTTCGTTGTCTGTACGACTATGAAGATTGATATCTGCCATGATGATGTAATGCTTGTATGTATTGGATATATCTTGTAGAAAATGAAGTGGAATCGGATGACCCGGTCTGACGTAAATGGTAATGAGTGTGATGGCTATATTCGGGAAATATAATGTAGTTATTACATACTCAGGGAGATTAAGAATTGCGCTAGAATGACATCTACATGAAAGGTTGTGGTAAAAGCCAATTGCTGCCCCACCGTTTCCTCGCTGAGCTGGAAGAGTGTTGTCACAACGGAGGATGTTATAGCGTGCTATATGGCTAGTATCAGATCGTTTGAAAAAGGTCTCATTGAGTAGAAATGCATTTACTTTTTCCTCGAGTAGAAGCGCTTCGAAGAGAAGTTTGTTTTTAAAAAAAGGATCGGATATTAAGAAATAGAAACACTAAAGCCATGACGATATGCTGTAAGAGTTGGCTGTTAAGAATAAGACGGAAGGTGTGACGTATGAAAATGAGCATCGGTATTAGAGTATGTTGCGTTGAAAGAGACGTGAAAAATGATACGGGCTGCGTGAATGATTTGTTGAAGGATGTGAGGACGGATAAAGGGGTGGATGTTTTGCAAGGCAAGTGTATTAAAAGCGAGAGGTTTATCTATAGTAACAGGAAAAAAATGAAATCTGTGAGTTTTACGTCCCACGGTTATGCCGGTTAGGCTAAAGGAGACGGTGATGATGAGTAATGAATGAAATGGTGGAATGAAGAAAGTGGGAGGAAACGGGAGAACCCCGAGAAAACCCACGCACACGGTGTTTGTCCACCACAAAGTTCACGTGGCGGGGGCTGGGATCGAACCCGGGACCCCAAGCACCAGACTATAGTAACAGGAGTGGAGTCAATGGGGAAATCAGTGTTGGTAGAAGAATCATGAGTGCGAAGTGGGGCAACTAATTCAGGTCGAGTACTTTCAGGTTGAGGCTTTCCTTTGCACTTGTAACTGTATGTGGGATGTTGTTCGTTACAGGTAGCACAACGGGGTGGAAGTTCTAAATTCGGACAAGTACGGGTAGGGTGGGTGCCTGTGCAGTAGCCACAGATGGCAGTGTTGCGACAGTTGGCAGTGGTGTGCTGATTGTATGCTTGGCACCTTTCGCAACGAATTGGAAGTGGCGGGGATGATCGGGAGGGTTCTACACGATGAAGTTTTATATAGATCATGGCGCCATGTGCGAGCATGGTGTCAGTTGTTTCTTGCGATGTTGTTAAGACTCGCATCATGTAAGTGGGTCCCTGATCGTTCCGGATGAGGACTACTTTGGTGATGGTGAAGCCTTCCAGTTTCAGCTCTTCAACTTCCTCATCCGTGTATGTGGGATCAACGCCCCTGATAACAACGGAGAGAAGAGGAGGCTTTTTTTGGAGGTGGTGGTTGTTTTCGGCGAGAGGAACTGAGGGTGTCAATTTTGGCTGTGTTCCCAAAGATTTCGAAAGAAGCCTTGTTTCGTACAGTAGTAGCGAAATGTGGGTCCGTAGATTTCAAGATTATCCCATTGCGGGATTTGACAACTTGAGTGAGATTGATACTTGGGAGATATTTACGAACTTGAAGAACTACGTATTTGACGTTATCGAATTTTGGATCAAAATTTTGAAGGAGAAAGCAATGAAGCTCTGGTTTTGATACTGATGGAATGACTTGCTTTTGACGTGGAGATGAAGAGTGAGCGATTTCGGCGTCCGTGTCTACGGAAGTTGATGTTCGACTTAAATGTTGTTTCTTTGCTGGCGGTGAGTTGACTAAACGCTCAGCATAGCTCTCTGAATGAATTGGCGATCGCGATCGACTGGAGGCATTCGAGACGGTGGTGGCAGTGGAGCGTTCAGAAGCTCTGCGATGTCGGGTGCCATCCTTTCGCTTTTCCACCTTTGTGGCATGAGCCGGTGGGGCGAGGAATACTGGAGATAGTCCGCCAGCCGACCATCCATTGAAGCCCCAGTGATCTGATGTGGATCCGCTATGAAGAGCAGGAATCGGGCCGAAGCCCCTAGAGTAAATAACGAACGAGATGCAGTGTGTGATGATTATAAAGTAAATGTAGGTAAAGTGACCCGTTTGGATAGCCACCAAGGTTGGAACAGTTCTCTGGACAAACCCGTAACACTACACACCCTTGGCTTGATTAGTCTGGAGAGTAGCGTTCAAAGGGATGACACAGAAAAAAGCCCGGGATGAACAAAAGGAAGGATTTCTCAAAAATAGCTATAGCCAAGCTATTGCGGTTATCGCTAACAAAACCGCTAGCGACCAAAAGTATGATCATAAAAAATATTTTTTTGCTAGCCGCGCACGACTAGCCCCGCCCAAAGGGTCATGCCCTTTATTAGGGGATGAGGAATAAAGGAAATCTCGGGAGAGGAGAAAGATAGATGGGACAAGTGAGGTTTAATTTATTTATTAAATCTTTATTTTATTTCAAAATCATAACAACATTAGGGGGAAGCATCAATTTTCGGCTCTGGTATTGACTGGAGGAGCTGCAGGACATCATGGCCGTTAACCATGATCATACTGTTAGATGATGATGAGATGAGGATGAAGTGCAGAAGACGTCACAACACAAGGGATTTGGTTAGTTCGACAAATGCTGATTATCTTCCGATCCAGGGCTACTCTGGATCGTGATGAAGACAGTGGGAGGCCTGGGAGACAGTAGGACTACTGTGCAGTAGATGGGAAAATGTAAGGTGAATCGAGAGGAGTGATGAAATCGGCAACGAGAGGAAGATCAATGCTGTCAGGTGGCAATGAGTAATGATACAGTGAGAAAAGCAGAGACAACGGTGTATGACGAAGGAGTTCTCGTTTCGGAAAAGTGGCGTCGGCGTGCATGGTGTCAAAAAGTAAGGGGTGGCGGTTCTGGAAGCGTTGAGAAATAAAGCGTAGGCGGAGTGTTTCAAGGTGGTATAGAATATGTGGAAACGGAGTACGGTCATACAGATCTCGAGTAGGGCTGGGAAGACGGATACGAAAGGCAAGTCGGAGTGCGTGGCGTTCTAGAATTTGAAGGCGTTTATGGAAAGAAGAGGGAGCATCGATCCAAGCTGTAAAGCCGTATGTAAAGACTGGTCGGAGGAAGGATTTGTACGTATTAAGAAGAGTGACAGCAGAAAGACCCCAAGTAGTGCCTGTAAGGCGGCGAAGAAGGTTAAGGCGTGAGTAAGCCTTGGTACAGATGACTTGAGGTATGGAGTCCATTTAAGATGTTGGTCGAAAGTAATGCCTAAATAAGTGACTGTTTTGCTGATGGTGACAGGAGTATGGGATATACGGGGATGGAGATTGGTAGGATTGCGATGGACACGGGAGCGCTTTCCAGGTGGTAAGAAGATAATCGCTTGCGTTTTAGCGGCGTTGATGGTAAGACGCCACTTCTGACACCAAGAAAGAAAGGAATCTATGGCAGGTTGGAGAGAAGAATTAATGCTTTGATTCGTATTTCCTGTGGCTAAAAAGGCTGTGTCGTCGGCATATTGAAAGAGGGTAACGTTCGGGGGAAGTGTGGGAAAGTCTGCGACATATAGAAGGTAGAGCAGAGGGGATAGGGCTGATCCTTGGGGGACTCCGGAATGAAGGAAGATAGGATAGGAAAGGTGATTATTAATTGATATATAACTAAGTCTGCAGGAGAGAAATTGATAGATGAGGCGAATGTAACGGTGGGGCAGGTGAAAGGAGAAAAGTTTGTAGAGGAGGCCAAGATGCCAGACTTTATCAAAAGCTTTCTCGAGGTCAAATAAGATGAGGCAGGAAGGTTTGGATGTGTTAAACTGATTAGTGATGAAAGTAGTAAGGCGGAGGAGTTGATCGGAGATGCTAAAGGAAGGACGAAAACCTGCTTGATGGAGAGGGAGTAAATTATATGCTGAAAGATGGGTGTGCAGGCGAGTGACGAGCATACGTTCCAGAATCTTGTTAAACACAAGGGTGAGTTGGATAGGACGGTATGAAGAGACAGATTGTGGGGGTTTGCCAGGTTTTAGAAACATTAAGGTAGTAGAAGTTTTCCAAGGTAGAGGATAGAAGCCAGTGCGAAGAATGAAAGTAAAAATGGTAGAGAGAAGGTAAGCAAGACATAGGAACCTTCCTTGATGTGGCGGTAGGTGATTTTGTCTATGCCAGGAGCAGTGTTTTTCTTTCGGGAGATAGTATGCTGATATCAGAAACAGTGAAAGGAGCTGTAAGTGGATTGTGGAGAGATAATGGATGATCGGGGTGAGGTTGAAGGTCGGGTGACGAAAGATCTAAAGTGTCAGTGGGATGTCGGCGAAATACTGGTGCAGAAGGAGTGAATATATCCTGGAGGTAGGTGGGAAAAGCATTGGCTTTAGCAGTATCGTCGGGAAGTGGTAGTGCATCATCTAGAAGTGGATAGGTAGTACGTGTGGATTTGCCGGTAAGTTGATGAAAACGCTTCCAGAATTTGGTGGGGTGAGAGTTATCAGAGAGAGAATTGCAAGTTTTGATCCAATTTCGGCGTTTGTAAGCTACTAGGTAATTATGGACAGTACGTTGGTATTGACGATGGAGCCTAAGGGATTCAGGATTGCCGGTACGGGTGAAATCACGATAGAGTTGTCTAGAACGCCTGATTAAAGGAAGGTATTGAGGCGGGAAGGGCGGTTTGTATGGATGAATGGTAGACTGAGGTATGTATTTCGTAGATGCAAGATGAATGGTGTTGGTGATAGTGTCAAGAGTTTTATAAAGTTCAGTTTCGGTTGTCGGGGGCGGAACAGGTTCAAGAGCTGTATCAATGTGGGAGCGGTAACTAACCCAATCGGCCTTGTCGAAACGAGGGGTGGTGCGAGCGGGAAGAGATTGATAATTGACAGGAGAGAGTTGCAGGAGCAGTGACAGTTTAATGGGAACATGATCGCTTCCAAGGGGATCTAAGACCGAGATCGTGCAACGGTGAGAGAGATTGGATGATGTGATCACCACGTCAGGTGTGGTATTACTGACAGGGCGAGTTGGTTTCGGAAGAGTATGAATAAACCCAGTAGTATGAGTGGTAATATAAGTTCGAAAATCCTGCTGTTGTTGGGCTGAGCGGCTATGAAAGTTGATATCGGCCATAATGATGAAAGAGCGGAAATTTACAGAGATGAAGTGAAAAAAGTCGTGCGGAATGGGATGGCCAGGGCGAACATAGAGAGTAGCGACAGTGACAGATATATGTCTAAAATAGAGAGTGAGAATGAGATGCTCAGGGAGATTGGGAACAGCAGGGATATGTTGTCGGAAAGGAATGCTGGGATGAAAGCCAATGGCAACCCCACCATTTGCACGGCGTGCCGGGAGTGCATTATCATGGCGAACTATCTGATAGCCAGAGATGCGAGGATGGAGACGTGGAGTCAGATAAGTTTCGTTGAGGAGAAACGTAGTAACATGTTCTTCTCTGAGCAGTTGTTCAAAGAGAGGTTGGTGTTGGCACAAGGAACGAATATTCAAAAATAGAAAGTTCAATTCCATGATGAAGGCAATGAAAGATTTGAGTTTCTGGTGGGGATACCTTAAATGGTTACACTGCTGTCTGGAGCACATCAGAGTGAAAATATACAGTTGGGCCGGAATAGGTTGCTTGGAAGTCGACGTTAAGGATGGCTTTAGCTGTTTGTTGAACCTGTTGTAAGATGTGATGTCGAAGGAAGGGGTGGATATTCTGAAGAGTAACAGTAATGAAAGACAGGAATTGATTGATAGTGATCGGTTGGTATACAGATGATGGCGGAGGAACAGTAGTATCTTGAGTCCCGTGAGGACGCAGAGGGACAACGAGTTCTGGCTTGAAAGGTTCGGCTGTGGGTCTGGCTTTGCATTTGTAGCTGTATGTGGGATGTTCGTGAGAACCACAGGTAGTACAGAGCGGAGGTTGCTGAAGATTCGTGCAGGTTTTGGTAGTATGAGGTCCGGAGCAGAAACCGCACTTGGGTGTGTTCGGGCATTGAGAAGTATGGTGCGAGTTGTACGTTTGACAGGTTTCGCATCTGACAGGGAGTGGTGCCGGAGATTTAGATGGTTCAACCCTGTGTCGTTTTCGATAAATATAGGCTCCGTGCGAAAGAAGATTGTCGATAGTTGTTGAGGAGTTAGTAAGCACACGGACCATGTAGGTGTTTCCAGAAACGTTTTTGATGCGGATGCATTTAAGAATAGAGTGCCCGTCGAGTTTGAGTTCCTCTGCAATCTCGTCATCTGTGTAGTCAGGTGGAACTCCTCTAATAAAAACAGAGAGTGCTGGTAAACGTCGAGGTGGTGGTGGTGGTTTGGTGCGAGAGGGAGCCAACTTAGAAAGATTTGCGTTTCTGCCGAAGACCTCATATGAGTGGGTGTTAAGAAGTGAAGAAACCAGATTGGAATCAGGAGACTCGCTCACCAAGTATGTGATGATACCCTTACGGGTCGAGACGATTTGGGTGATCTGTGAGCGAGGAACATACTTGGTGAGACGAAGGTAAAGCTGCTTGAGATCTTGATATTTTGGATCGTAATTTGTGAGTAAGAATGAAGTAGTTGCTGGAGCCTGTAAATTAGTGACTGGAGGTCGATTTTGCGAAATAGGTAGTGATGGAAAGTCTGTATCCATGTTGAAGTGACCAGAAGTAGTTGATGAAGATGATTCACTGAGTGTGTGATAACGTTTAGCTCGTGGTGAATGCGACTGGGGGTCCTCTTTAGAATGAGGCGATAGTAAACGATCAGGACTTGGTTTAGAACGACGTTCCTTTCTTTTATCCACCTTAGTGGATACAACAGAAATGTCTGCATCAACAGAGGTTCGTCCTGTAGTAGACATAGCGAGTGCTAGTGCAAACACAAAGATGATACAACGAATATTGGTATCAGGTTGTAGGTTGAAGACCACCCATTCGGATAGAGGTCTAGGTAAGGAAATGCCCCAGTCTATACGTGTCGCAACAAGCTACCCTTGGCTGAGATAAGTCTGATAGCTGTTGCTCAGCGAATATCTGACGAGCGTACAGATATAAATGCAAGATTTGGTAAAAACTTGTTGCAAGTTTAAGGATAAAAGAGCGTTAATTGCATCGAACAAACATTTATTTTAAGCAAAACAAGAGAAAAATGAAAATATGTATAAACTATAATTAAAATATATGGTGAGCTCCTTCGTGGCTAAGCGGTTAGCGTACGCGCCTTTGGCGTGGGAGACCCGGGTTCAATTCCCGGCGAGAGCTCATGTGGTTCGGATTCCACGTTAATCAGTAGGTCCACGTCTCATATAGCCTCGCTGCTGAAAGGGACGCTAAACTAAAATCAACTCAACTCAAAATATATGGTAAGGAAATTCTGCAACTACACGCAAAACCTTTTGTTTACAAAAATACACTGACATTTGTGGTGCCATCTAGCGAGAAATTGGAAAATTACAAAATAACAAAATTACTGAATCAAATTCCAGTTGCGACCAGTAGAAGTGTGATTTTTTTAGAAATCATACTGAAAGTGTGCTTAGCACATGCAAGAGCAGCGATCTTCATTAAATTTGCATCAATTAATTTTTTTGCCCCGCCCTACTGTTCAGTGCGCAGAAGACAATTTTGTCGTGCTAAAAGTTTTGTAGGTATGTATATACTTTACGTTTCTTGTTTTCACACTTGCTTTAAACCAATTGCCTCATATGAATTGTATTCCTACTACATAGCGTTTATAATTTGCATGTTTAAATCGTAAGTATTTATAAGGATACATCATAAAAACATTTCAAAACAAATTGGCTTCATTCTTTAAATATGGGTTACAATGACTGGTCTAAATATGGGCTAGTAGTCCATTTTTAAACAACATATTTCCATCTCTGGTACTGGGGGCTAATATAAGTTTATGTACATTTTCAGGATGCCACGATCGAGACCAAGCTATCAAGCATCAGGAAGACGCAAGAACTGGAACAGAGAAAGGAATAACAGGAGTTAGAGCAAAGAAAATGGGAACCAAGAAAGCATCAATGATATTCAATGTTTCTCAAACAACGATTCAGAGGCTTTCTAAGCAAGATTCAAGAACACCTTTGCAAGCAGAAACTAAATTAGGACGCAAAACTATTCTGGGAGACGAACTTGAGAAGATGCTAATTCCTTACTTACTTTTTACTGAGGAAAGACTTTTTGGTTTCACAATTGCTGATTTAAGAAGAATGGCCTATCAGTTGGCTGTAAAGAATAACTTACCACACCCATTTGTAACCACTGAAGCGGGCAGAACTTGGGCAAACCTCTTTCTCCACCGTCATAAGGATGTATTATCCTTACGCGAGCCGTGCGGCACGTCATTTTCTCGTGCACAAGGGTTCAACAAAGAAAGTGTCGGAAGACTTTTCCAACTCTTTGAAGAAGCGTTTGAGAGGAACAATTACCCACCCGACAGGATATTCAACGTAGATGAAATGGGACTCACCATTGTGCAAAGTAAAATTCCGTACGTCTTAGCAAGAAAAGGGAAAAGACAAATTGCCGCTTTGACGTCGCGAAAAGGGGATCTACAATGAACATTATTGCATGCATGAGTGCCAGCGGATATTTCGTGCCACCAGCTGTGATATTTCCAAGAAAGAATATGTCTGAACAGCTAATGCGAAGTTGTCCTCCAGGATCTATTGGTTTTGCTTCTCCATCTGGATGGGTTCAAGCAAACATCTTCACAAAATGGCTCCTCCATTTCGTAGAGAAGGTTGTCCCAACAGGAAGCTCATCAGTTTTACTTATTTTGGATGGACATTACAGCCATGTTCGGAACATGGAGGTCATTGATATAGCAAGAGATAATCACGTGACCACAATTTCGCTACCTCCTTACTCCATTCATAAGCTTCAACCCCTGGACAAAACTTTCATGAGACCTCTGAAGGCCTACTATAGTGAGGAGCTTAGAATGTGGATCCGTCAGCATCAAAGGCCAATCACTCCGTATGACATGATGGAATCTTTTGGTAGAGCGTATTTGAAGGTACAATCAGGTGAGATAACAGTGAACAGCTTCAAGATAACTGGGATTTATCCTCTAAACAAAAATATCTTTACAGACGTTGACTTCATTGCAGCCAAAGAATGTCAAGGAATGCCACAGACTGAGGCAATTGCAGAAATCTCAACTGGAATAGAATCTGTTGAATTACCTAGGCCAAGTAACCAGCAAGTTGAACCATCATCTTCGAATTCTTTCTCTGGATTGAAGAAACCTACCTTTGGATCGAAGACACAGCTACCTTCTGTCACTTCGCACCGTAAGTGACAAAACATGCTCTGGCACGTCGTCCGTAGGTCTTGTGACAACTTTCGACATTTCAACACTTCCTGCAATTAAGAAGAAGGTTAGTAATCGAGGTCCGAAGGCTGCAGACGCCTCCTGTATAACAGGTTCTCCATATAAAGGTGCTTTGTCCGCCTCGATAGCAAAATCAACAACGAAAGGAAAACAAGTAAAAAGGCATTTGGATTTTGAAAACTCTAAGGAAAACATAGAAAAGGGCAGTGAAAATTTGAGAAAGCAAAGTTGTTCCAGGAAAGCAGACGGGGGAAACGAAGAAGAGTAGAAAAAATTCAGAAGTGCGAAAGAAGAAAGATAAAAACCAGGAGTGTAGTGATTCAGAAGATGAAGATTGTTTTGCTGTCAAATTAATTGCCAGCGGGAAAAGTGATATTGAACTCCCGATAGGACAGAATTCCAGAAGAGAACGATGCAAACTGCATGTTTTGTGATACAAAATTTTCAGAGAACCGTCCTAACGAATTGTGGGTTATGTGCCAAATGTGTTTGATATGGGCACACACTGAATGTGTGGGTGCCAATGCTGACATATACATATGTGATTTTTGCAAGTAGGATGTTCATTTGCATTTGGATTAATCTTACTGTTTGATTTGTATTCTTTTAAGGTCTATGTATTTATTTTCGATTTTTTAAAACTGGGGCCCATATTTAGACCAGTTTTTAAAAACAAATTTTGGAGCTCCTAAAAAAAAATTCAGTTTTTTGCAAAGAAATATGTACTTTTTATTTACTTTATAATATTTGTAGAAAAGAGTAATCTTTGAAATATATTATTGAACATTGAAACTTTCAGTTATATAAATTGTTTGAAAATGAGAACGAAAATAAAAGTGGTAGCCCATATTTAAACCTTTTCCTCTAGTGGTGCGTTTGTTCCAATGTAGCCAGCAAGAGGGAAATAATAGAGGGGAAAAGGGTAATTTTCTTAATTTTTCACCTAAAATCGGGAATTAATTTTTTGGCTGGAAATGCTGCCACCAAACACTCAAACTATCTGAAAATAAACCTTGGTACCACACTACTATATCCTACAAGTATCATGGTGATATCTAACGAAGTAAGCATGAACTAAAAAAATACCTCCACCTCAGAAATTCACCATTTTCTTACCATTTACAGAACATGGTTTATTAAATCTCAATTGTACTTCTCCTAATTATTATTCTACTGAAACTTTTTATAGTGTGCTGTGTGGGCTAAGGACGAGGCTTTCAGACAATGGTACGTTTGTTCGAATGTAACCAACAAGAGGGAAATAATAGATACAAAAAGGGAATTTTTCAAAAAATTTCCCCTAAAGTCGGGAATTAAAAATTTCTGTAGCTGGCAACACTGCTACCAGACACAAAAGCTATCTTAAAATAAACTTTGGTACCCTCCTAATATATCCTACAAGTATCGTGACGATATTTAATAAAGTAAGCATGTCATTAAAAATGTCTCATTCTTTCTTTTGAAAAAAGTCACAGTTATCTTCCCACTTAGAGAACAAGATCTACTGTAAACCCAACTGTACTTCCCTCAATTATCCTATTGAAACTTCCTATAGTGTGTTGTGTAGGGCAAAGACGAAACCTTCAGACACTTGTATGTTTGCCCCGATGTAGACAACAGGAGGGAAATAATGGAGACAAAACGGATTTTTTCCAAAATTTCTTCTAAAATCGGGAATTAAAATTTTCTGCAGCTGGCAACACTGCTACCAGACACAAAAGCTATCTTAAAATAAACATTGGTACACCACTAATATATTCTACAAGTATCACGGCGATATTTAAGAAACAAAGCTTCTAATTACAAAAAATAGATTACGGTAAACAGAAAAGTAGGGAAAAACTAGAAAATCAAGGGTTAGAACCTAAATACGAATTTTTTGTGCACCCCCTAATTATTGTCCGTTCACTGTAGCTTGGCGCTGTGTTTTGACACAAAACCTGGCCAGCGAATCTTAGCAGTCCTTCCCCTACTTTCCCCTTATAGCAGTTGTAACAGTGGAACTAACTCATCAATTTTAGCACTAGTATGGTTTGGTATTTGCAAGTTGCGTAAATTTCGAAAGAGTTTACTTCTTCTCTAATCAGGACCGTAACTTGTGTGGGACAGGGGAGGGGCAACTTCCCCCCAGGGAGGTTCCCCGCCGTTCGAAGGGGCCCATTTGGAGACGAAATTTTCTTAATCCATATACAATACGAACATGAAATTATGAATGAAGCATTAAACAGTTTCACTACATTACTTAAAGCAGCGCACAAAAGGTAAATAAAACAAAAGTGAGCCTTGTGCCCACTTCAGTAAAAAACGTCTATTATTAGTGGCCCTAGAAATAACATTTATTCGTATGGCTTTGAGATTTGTCAATGTTGTCCCCTTAATTAATTTGTCATGTATGGAATGGGCCCAAGGGCGTAAGTAACGGCCCCGCAGACCTTGCCGTGAGGGAGGGCCGACAGGCTCCGGGTGGCATAAATAGTAAGAAAAAGTTAGAAAGAGGGGGGGGGGCCAAGAATGAGAAAAACAACTTTTTCTAGGAGGCCCAGATACACATATTAATGCTTGCCCCCCAGAAAAAAAAAATATAAGTTACGGCGCTGTCTCTAATGTGAATTTATTGGTACATTTCTGCTAATAGTTAACTATATCAGGTTGGTCTCTTTAAACCTTGGGCCGTGGAGAGAAACAATATTACAGAAGGATAGTATTCATATTTTAAGAAGGTGGGGAAAGGAGAGCAAGGATGAGAAAGATGAGAAGAAAGAAAGAAAGAGAATGAAAGAAACACTTCTACATTTACTTCATAATGAATTTAAACACACATAAACGAAAAAGGGATGTCGGAACCCACCACCATAATATTTGTGGAAGTATTGACAACATAATATTCTGAAGGAATATATTTCCCGCCAATTCTGGGGCCTCGGTGTTTGGCCCAATTCTGGCCTTGCAGCAGTGGCGGATCCAGGGGGGCGATCATGGCGATTGCCCCCAGGAAAGGAACCTTTCTCATTTTATATATTTAAATAAAACCCAATCCCAGAGTTTGGAGCTCTTAAAAATAGCTCTAAGTAGCAGTATTAAAACCCACCGCCCTCAAGAAGTCCGTCCTGGATCCGCCCCTGCCTTACAGAAGCTACTATCTAGTCATTCACCTCGTGGGACTGAGGAAAACCTTAATAAGGAATACCGGCCAGAGCCGCGTTCATGCCCACGCTCGATCTACCTATTTTAATGCCTTTTTTCGTGTTGCACAGTGTCTGGTAAGGGCACCCAAACAGGGCAAATGTGTACAGCTTTAAAATGTTTAAATGTTAAAATTCGCTTTATACTGTACTTTGAACACTTAATTCAATGTGTATTATATTCTTCTTACAGCAGCATGGTTTATTTCCTAATACTTTAAGTCTATGGTTGTTAGTATTTATAATTATTGCATCATACTAATCCTTCTCAAAGCTCGTTCAATTAGTATGAAATTCTACACTTAGCAGTTTGCAACATTGCAAACCTTCACCAACAGGCAATATGTGGGGAGAATATTTCCACCTATACTCGCATCGAAATTCCCAGCCCTTGTTTACAATCAGTACATGTTTCTGTCGCCTTATCATGAAAACAACGCTGTCCAGCGAACCTAACGGTCTTCGCTACCTCTGTTTATTGTTTACAACACAAACTGCCATCTTCCAATATTGCCAGGCGTACAAGGTTTTCGCACACTTTCGAACAAGAACACTTGTACAAAATTGAGTGTGCATTATATGTAAGATTGTATTACATAATAACTAACTCAATTTTTCATAACGTTAATATCTCAGTCATCTCAAAAGCAGCAATTTATGTAGTAATAGCACTTGGTCCATGACTGTGCAGAAGTAGGTACATTCGGTTCGGAGATTCATGTGCCTGGCAACCATGAATTAACCATGTAGGGGTGAGAAGCAAGGTTTTGACGCTCGCACTACAATTGTTGTTTGTAAACAATCTTCCATCCTAGAGTGAACAGACAATACCCCATAGTGATGATCGGTACCCACTATTGTTCAGTAAGGACCAATGTTCGACTGGCTTAAGTTGACTTGTGCTCGGACGTATAAGTACGGATTTATAAACAAAAATTTCAAATTTTTTGCCCAAATTTAGGGAAACTTTAATTTCCTCCAGTTGTTATCACTGCCCGCAGGCCCGCCCAATTGATGTCAACAATTAGGAATTCATCCGAAGTATCTACCTGACAAATCTTAAGGAGATCTCTGTACAATTAAGGAAGCTACAGGGAAAATATTAAAAAAAGACAATTCGAAATTCAATTGAGGACAATACTTTCACGAAAAAACAAGTTTTTATTTATACTTCTATTTCTTGGTTGATATTGGTGAAATACTGCTGAAACCCGGATTATTAGTAGGTATGCTACTCATATATATAGTGAAATATTTGTACCGTATCAGTATTTAGCGTTTAATTTATGTTGCCTTTTACGCTGATTACACCCACATAAAAATACTTCAAACTTAAATAGACGTTAGATACATTACAAATGACTATTTGAAAAAAAAAATTAGAAAAAAAACGAGAGGCAAAGTTTTTTCTAAAAAACGTACATTTCTGGTAAAAAAAAAATACGAACGTTTTTATTGTATTTACAACAGTAAGTCAAACAAGCTGCTTACCAGCAGATCATGACTGAGGTCAGATAGCATCCCTACATCCAGAGAAAGAGGATCGAGGTCCATAAAGCATGGAAACTTTCAAATTTATACGTAATAACCTATCAGTGATGGCAGAAAATTATGATGATGAATTATACAGGTATGGTTGAGATAGAACTCAAGTAGTTCTCAAACATCCGACTATTTTTGAAGTGTATTTATTTAGGTTTTCAAGCATTTTATATTCTTGTTGTCCCCATTAATTTCAATGCCCAAGACACCCATACTAATATCTCATCTCAAAAACATTTAAAAAGCGAGTAATTTTCGCTACAATTTATATATTTAACTCTTAGGAAAATATTTCTACTGGGTAACTGGAAATTTGATCCACTGAGGCAGGCTTTCTTTTATACGAGTCAGCACTAAAACTATATATAATTTTTCGGATGTCTCAAAAACCTATTTCAGTAGCGATTATTCATTCGTATTAGGTATTCTTCTGTCAGTGAATTTGTCTGTATGTTTGTTGAAATTTATCTTTGCTCTCAGCACCAAGATAGGATATATGAGACGAGGACCTATAGTTTAAGGTGGAATTCGAACCACCGTAATGCTTCAATGCTCCCTCACCGGGAAAAATATCCGGTACACCGTACACGAGAGACACCGCGCTAGCCACTAAACCAGCAAGGAGGGATCACGAAGGGATTTGTTTCCTAACGCACCAGAAAATAATAGTCCGAGGGAACAAAGGTATGAAATTGCACAGAAGGTTAGGGAGCCGATAGCATGAAGTCAAAAATGCAGTATATTAGATACTACAACTAACAGAATTCTTTTATTCTTCATTCTGAAGTAAATCACATATTTCTAAATAACATGCTTTATGTACGTATTATTGCAACTTAGAATAAGCATTACTCTTGTGTAAACTATATTGAGCTTAAAGGAAATATTGCTGCCTAGAAAATACTGATTATGACTATGACTATGACTATCTATTTCATTGTAGTAAAGCATTCGTTCTGTAAATAATATTAATAAAAACACTCACAAAATAACAAAGTTCCAGCATTACAGTATAATCAGGTTGAGGACAAATTTTTAGAAGAAATAAAAAATAGACCAATACCTACATTTGCACTATATGTAGCAAACAACAAAAACAAACAGAATCCTGTTTCAATGATAAAATTCATAGTTGCCTTTCTGCTAACGCTTTCGTCTACCAAACTCTAATAATATTCAACCTAAGATTTTAAAAGCCTTATCGTAAATCTTTTTATTTTTTTTTTGGTTCTAAGTGATATTTAAATTTTCCTCTTGTTTTTCTAGGAAAAGAGGAATTATGATTATTGTTAAAGTTAATTTCATAGATTAAAGAAAAGTTTAACACAGATAACTTGGAGGTCTTGACATTAGATGATAATATGTGTGTATATGAACTTGATATTTTTGATTGGCATACTCATAGAACGAACTTTAATTATACTGTAATACTTTATTTAATTAAATAAAAACAATTTACAAAATATACTTCTCAGAAGTTGCTATATTAATTTTGATACAAGTTCTACAGAATGACTACGATTTACAATATATTGAATTAGTGTTCTGCGTAATATTCAACATTTTAAGAGCCATAACATCACAACCTAGATATATATACTATTTTCTATAAATAACATTTTAATTTTTATCCATATCTTTCCGAGAATTTGTATCCACAGAGCACAATGAAGTTACTGACGATCTTGTACTCTTATCAATGTCTTGTAGTCAGTGCCGGATTTACGTATAAACTAAACAAACTATAACTTATGGCCCCACTCACTTGAAAAGATTAAAGAAAAAACTGGCGTAAAGTAATTTCAAAATAATTTTAAAAAAGCAAATACGATAAAACGTACATACAATGGTGTTTTGTATTATGTACTAGTTTGTTATGAATGGAGCCCCTGTTTTCAGTTTGCCTTGTAATTGAAGGCTGTTCCTCAGCCCTGCTTGTGATGTAATGGGACCCTGGTAAAACAGCCCCGCGTGTAATCGAGTCGTTTCCCAGCTCCACTTGTAATGGGGCACTGTTAAACCAACTCCGCATGTAATGGAGCACTGTTATACCAACCCCTCTTGTATTAGGGGCCCTGTTATCCAGCCCTGCTTATAATGGGACTCTCCACTTTACAAGGAGGGTTGTATTGTATTTATTTTCACCCTTTTTCATACAAATTGTTCACAACGTGAACGTATGTGTTGGACACGTCATAAGAACACTGAATATGTACATATGTATACATTTAAATCTACATGCAATATTAAAATAGTGTGAATTTATGTAAAAAAAAAAAAAAAAAAAAAAAGTACAATTTTTCATTATTCTAATTTACATACAACGATATAAAACAACATAACAGTTAATAAAACCTTATATTATAGATATACAAAATATATATACTTTAAACCTTATTTACTACAGACCAGATATTCTTCTACAGAATAGAAGCAGTGCTCGAGTAGGTAGTACTTGACTGCTTTATTGAAACCGGATGTTTTGTTTTTTAAAGTGGAAGGAAGCTTGTTATAAATATTCACTGCCATAGGAAATGACGTGCCTGAGGTTGCCCCCCCCAGGCCGGTAGCCAGCCCATAAATGTAGGGGGGCCCGGCTGAAGTTAGGGGGGGGCCGATCCAACCATACTATAGTTCATTTGCAAACCTACCGTGAAAATTTTAGGATGGGCCAGCGAAAATTTAGGAGGGGCCCGGCCCCTCTATACCACCCTGGATACGGGCCTGCCCCCCACCTCTCCCAAATTACACCAAACGTTGCACATCGTTAGTGCACGTTAGTGTACTCAAAACTAACGTTAGTGCTATCAGCGTTTACGAGATATTGAAGATTTTTGGTGGGGGGAAAACTTCATATGAAGTTAGTCCCCACCCATCTTTATGCAGACAGATTTTAACAAAACTTAGTGCATCGTTAGTGCACTTAAACGCACTAAGCACTACCGTTAGTGCTACCATATTTTGGGATTTATTCAAGATTTTCGGTGGGGGGCCAACTTCAGAAATATCAAATTCTATACAAATAGAGGTAGAAACATAGTGTTAACGGCAATCGTTAGTGCATCGTTAGTGCACTTAAACGCACTAAGGACTAATGTCAGTTCTACAATATTTTGGTATTTATTCAAGATTTTTGGTTAGGAGTCAACGTCAGAAATATCAAATTTCATACAAAGTGTTAGTATTTTCAGAAGCACTAACAATGCACTAACGAAATGCGCTAAGTTTTTAGTTAGTGCCTAAAGCATTCACTTCTCATAATAACAGTCTGTTTTAGCCTAACCGGCATAAGCGTGGGACGTAAAATTCAAAGAGTTCATTTTATATTTTTTCTTTTACATATTTTTCAGAACTATTCGAATATATAGAGGATGCTTTAAACATTCGTTATGTCCCTTTCATAATGCATAGCATACTCAATTTCAAGTAGAACTGTAGATCTCCGAGACACATCTAGGATAATGTCAAAAGTTTAACACACATGCTTTGTTTCCGCGTGGTTCGATTGCAAATTCGGTAATGTTCCTTGGATGTACTGTTCCAAAATACATTCTAATAAACCCAGTAGATAGCGTTGATCATATCCTCCATTTCAGACTACTAATGCAAACTGAACAAAAAAGCAAGAAAAAACGAAAAGAAGAGAAAAGAGAAAGAAAGAAAGAGAAAATAGAAGAGTTCTATTTTACTGCTAAATTTCTATCAGAAATACCCTATATTAAAAGTCAAAAGTGTATCGTAATGAAAAGTTACAAATGTTGGAAAGGAAAAGTTTATGTTCCCCATAGATGTAGCATGTTTCAAATTTCAACGTGAAAAAAAAAAAAACATTGAGCTATAGGATGGGAACAAATTTTGTGTCCAACTAGTATAAATAAAATTTTGTTTTCAAATAATCAAAGGGATTACCATTTTCTAGCCTTTTCCGAAGATTTATCTATTCCGAACATCCAGCATTGATTTCATCTCTACCGGATATAACGTAATTTGCACAGATAAAATGAACACGGTAAGAGCTCATACGGACCATCGTATCAGTCGGATGATATTGGTTAGGTTATAGACCACCACTGGGTCGAGGATTCAAATCCGTAGTGACCCGGTAATTCGACTGAGACTCGGTAACGCAGAGGATAAAAATATATTTTACTTATTTCCTTACGTTTAAACAGTATTTCTGTCAGAGATGACCAGGACTGGAGATGTTATCCCCGGAGCACGAAAAACACGACGCCGAAGTTAACAGTTAATTAGATTCTCCAGAACAGGTATATCGGGCTCTTGTTCCATTTCAATTTTCGAACATGAAGTGCGTGTGTGTGAGAGAGGGAGAGAGGGGGAGATGTAAAAGATGCAAAGACAGGATAGGGAAACGTCAATAGAGAGAGAAAGGGGGACGAATATCAATATGAAATATACTTATCATTACAGTGTATGGTGTATAACGCACACACTGTTTACTCGAACTATCGCCAGTGATGACTTGTAAGTTCTCCATCAGAAGAAAAATCTCTGCAGCCATTATTTTATACGAAAAAATCATACTACTTGATGGAGAATCGAAACAGATTTTCCATTTGTAAGTCTGACACATTACCACTACACCACCGTTTGCTTTAGCCAAACTTTGTTTAACTAAACAACTTTGGTGTAGTGTTTCTTTCTAAGAACGATAACACGAAAAGTGTATACTGCAGATCAATGATGTCTTTGGAGTGCTCTGGTAATTCCCCTGCCCTTTCCCAACCAACATTCGTAAATCTTCTCTATCATGATACAGGTGTTTGCTTCCAGATTCTTAAGTACTGCTTGTCCAGTATTAGTCGATTCTTTAAATCCTTTTGTAATAAAATTGACTTTGGCGTGAACAGGATTTGAACCTACGTTCGATAGCTGTATTATTCATAAGGCCTTTACGTTACCCCTACACTATCATGCCACCTGAAATTGCAAGCCAAATATTACTTACTTTAGCTCTGCTCTTTGGAACGAACCAAAATACACAACGAAATTTACTTATTCGATGGCCTAGAGATAAATTAGTGCCCACTAATAAAGGAAAAACATAAGGTCCAGGAAAAATTACAGAAATAAAACTTATTTTACAGTAATTTCGTCGTGCAGGTTCAAAAGTACGTGAACAATAATAATAATAATAATAATAATAATAATAATAATAATAATAATAATATGTTCCCGTTCACAGTACAGTAGTCTATTATTATTATTATTATTATTATTATTATTATTATTATTATTATTATTATTATTATTTACATCAATTACCCATTTCGTTGGGTTAAATTGAAAAAAAATAGTAATATGTTCCGTTACTCAGTTACTGTTCAGAATTACTAAAGCACTCCTTGATATCGGTCATTTTCGATGTGTTTTATATATCCCTCCTCACCCTATGTTGTGTGGCACGGCACCTGCAGTGTCATTGTTGATCTCAGCGAGCCGGTAAACTATAAATTCGACACTGATATTGGTTATTTCGATCATTTTTATGTCTTCTCTCTTCCAACTTGAGGGGCTGAATTTGGATTTAAACAACATCAGATGTGTCACTGTTAATCTAACCGACTCCAAAAATTATAAATTTGTCACTTACACCAGTATTTTTTTTAATGTCGCTCCCCCTCCCCATCTCTTAAGTTACACGGTCAAAGTGATATGACAGAAACCATCTCAGGTTCGAACTTCATTCTAGATTGAAAATTTGATCAAGATTATTTTGGTGGTTCAAGAGTCATTAAGTTTTATTTAGTTTTATATATATATATATATATCCGGACCGTAATACGGCAAATTGTGGAGGCGTCAAAATATTAAATAATACTTTTGATAAAGTGGATACTTTCAAATATTTAGGATCAATATTAACAGACGAAAATCATATTCACGAAGAAATTAAATGTCGACTAAAAGCAGGGAATTCGTGTTACTATTCGGTTCAAAATCTCTTGTCGTCGCGAATTCTGTCGAGGAATTTGAAGCTTAAAATATATAAAACGATAATCATGCCTGTTGTTCTGTATGGTTGCGAAACATGGTCGCTTACTCTGAGGGAAGAACATAGACTGAAAGTATTTGAGAACAGGATCCTGAGAAGAATATTCGGACCCAAGAGGAACGAGAATGGGGAATGGCGAAAGCTTCATAACGAGGAACTACATAGTTTATACGGTTTACCCAACATTGTTAGGGTCGTCAAGTCTAGGAGGCTTAGGTGGGCAGGTCATGTAGCTAGAACGGAAGAAAGTAGAAACGCTTTCAAACTCTTGACTGGTAGACCCATCGGAAAACGACCATTAGGAAGACCTAGGCGCAGATGGGAGGATAATATTAAGATGGATCTCGCAGAGATAGGAATACAAAGTAGAAACTGGATCCAATTAGCTAAGGATAGAAGTCAGTGGAGAGCTTTTGGGAACGCAGCACTGAACCTCCGGGTTCCATAGGCCATAGAGTTAGTTAGTTAGTTTATATATATCTCCCTCTTCCATTCCCCTCCCCAAGTTCTCCCGTGAAAGTGAAAGGATAAAAAATCATCTCGGGCCCGAACCTCACCTATGTTAAAAATTTGATCGTGACTGATCTTTTGTTTCACGAGTTAAGTTTTATTTATTGTTAATAACCGCTCCCTCCCCTCAACCCTAAGTTATATCGTCAAAATAGATAAATACCATCTTAGGCCCGAAATTCATCCATGTTGAGAATTTAATCGAGGTCGGTCAGGTGGTTCAAGAGTGATGAAGTTAGAAAGACAGTAACTTCTAATTTTTTTTACATATATCTTCCTCTCTCCGGCCCCTACGTTGCACCGTCAAATTGAAATGATAAAAGTCGTCCCAGATCCGAACCTTATCTATGTTGAAAGTTTGATAGATATCGGTCTTAAGAGTTATTACGTTTTATACATTTTTATATATCAACCCTCCTCCCCTCCTTTTCCCCTAGGTTTTACCGTTAAAATGAAATGATAAAAAGCTTCCCAGACCCGAATCTTATCAATGTTGAAAATTTGATTGAGATCGGTCGGCTGGTTCAAGAGATTAGGAGTCATACACATAGTTACTTTCAATATTATAATATAGATTATTATTATTATTTGTGTACTTTTGAACTTGCATGGCGAAATTACTGTAAAATATATTTTATTTCTCTATCTTTTCCTCAATTGTATGTTTTTCCTTTATCAGCGGACGCTAATTCATCTCTAGGCCGTCGAATAAATCAATTTCGTTGTGCACTTTGGTGCAAATAACGTTACAGGAAGAAGCCGGTTCGTTCCAAAGATCAGGGCTAGAGTAAGTAATATTTGGCTCGTAATTTTAGATGGCATGATAGTGTAGAGGTAACGTAAAGGCCTTATGAATAATACAGCTATCGAACGTAGGTTCAAATCCTGTTCACGCCAAAGTCAATTTTATTACAAAAGGATTGTAAAGAATCGACTAATACTGGACAAGCAGTACTTAAGAATCTGGAAGCAAATACCTGTATCATGATAGAGACGATTTACGAATGCTGGTTGGGAAAGAGCAAGGGAATTACCAGAACATTCCAAAGACATCATTGATCTGCAGTATACACTTTTCGTGTTACCGTTCTTAGAAAGAAACACTACACCAAAGTTGTTTAGTTAAACAAAGTTTGGCTAAAGCAAACGGTGGTGTAGTGGTAACGTGTCAGACTTACAAATGGAAAATCTGTTTCGATTCCCCATCAAGTAGTATGATTTTTTTCGTATAAAATAATGGCTGCAGAGATTTATCTTCTGATGGAGAACTTACAAGTCATCACTGGCGATAGTTCGAGTAAACAGTGTGTGCGTTATACACCATACACTGTAATGATAAGTATATTTCATATTGATATTCGTCCCCCTTTCTCTCTTTCTTGACGTTTCCCTATCTTTGCATCTTTCACTCCTCTCCCTCTCTCTTCCTCTCTCACACACGCACTTCATGTTCTAAGTTTAAACGGAACAAGAGCCCGATATAACTGGTCTGAAGAATCTAATTAACTGTTAACTTCGGCGTCGTGTTTTTCGTGCTCTGCGGATAACATCTCCAGTCCTGGTCATCTCTGACAGAAATACTGTTTAAACGTAAGGAAATAAGTAAAATATATTTTTATCCTCTGGGTTACCGAGTCTCAGTCGAATTACCGGGTCACTACGGATTTGAATCCTCGACCCAGTGGTGGTCTATAACCTAACCAATATCATCCGACTGACACGATGATCCGTTTGAGCTCTTAGCGTGTTAATTTCATCTGTGCAAATTATCCGGAACAGATAAAATCAATACTGGAGGTTCGGAACAGATAAATCTTCGGAAAAGACTAGAAAATGGTAACCTCTTTGGTTATTTGAGAACAAAATTTTATTTATACTAGTTGGACACAAAATTTGTTCTCATCCTATAATTCTATGTTTTTTACGTTGAAATTTGAAACATGCTACATCTATGGGGAACATAAACTTTTTCTTTCCAACATTTGTAACTTTTCATTACGATACACTTTTGACTTTTAATATAGGGTATTTCTGATAGAAATTTAGCAGTAAAATAGAACTCTTCTATTTTCTCTTTCTTTCTTTCTCTTTTCTCTTCTTTTCGTTTTTTCTTGCTTTTTTGTTCAGTTTGCATTAGTAATCTGAAATGGAGGATATGATCAACGCTATCTATTGGGTTTATTAGAATGTATTTTGGAATAGCACATATAATGAACACTACCAAATTTGCAATCGAACCACGCGGAAACAAAGCATGTGTGTTAAACTTTTGACATTATCGTAGATATATCTCGGAGATCTACAGTTCTACTTGAAATTGAGTATACTATCCATTATGAAAGGGACATAATGAATGTTTAAAGCATCTCCCATATATTCGAATAGTTCTGAAAAAATATGTAAAAACAAACGTTATTTCTATATTACTATTGGATTTCTGAAAACGGAACTTTATAATGTTACGTTCTTTTCTTACTACGTTTAAATTCCACAGTTTTATCTGTTCTCCCTTACAAGTCGTCGACTTCAAAGCCACACATATATTTTAATATGCTGAAAGAGGTGGCCTACTAAATGCGTGGCCTAATAGGCCTCTCCAAGTGCAACAGCAAGTCTGTGTCCAGGATAGGATTTTCACAAAGTCAATAGTTTTATGAAATTCCTACCACCCACTGTGTTCGGCCAAGCCCTTGGTGATCCCGAGTATACCCGAAGACTGGTGTGGTTTCTTAATTTAGAAATTTCTATTACAATAAAAAATATCCGACCCGTCAGAAACTGAGGAGAGTTGGATTAAGTATGGAGAAAATAGCGTAGAAGTCAATAAGAAAAAATCCTAAACGGGGGTAGCCAAATATACAAGAAAAGTAAATAAAAATAATTTTGTACTGGCAAGTTAATATAAGCCAAATTTCGCCAGTCGCTCAAAGTCAGCAAGACTCGCGAGGTCTTGAGGCGCCAATTAATTTCAAATATTATATCTTTAGAAGTAGGGGAAATGAAGATTCATGCACATAGGACTGCGTGGCGCTTTGGTACGGATAAAATAAACATTTACTGTAGTAAACCTACTATACTATTCGTTCTTATTTATCCCGCCACCTCTATGAACGGTGACGAACTCAATTTAGTAAAGTAATATTGAAGAGGAAAGAAAAAAACTCAAACAACAACCAGGTACTATCGCGAGTCGGAGGTTGAGGACGAGTATACATAAACTGCACCATAATTCGCGAATCAGTTATACCATTCTGTAGTTGCTTTTAAACTGCACGAAAATATTTACTGCACAAATACCACTCACGTCGTCAGACTAAATATATCGTTAATGTACATAAACATTCACAAATCCGGTTTACTTGAGTGATTAATATATGTAGACAGGGAAGATTTTCTATAAAGATTACGAAATATTAATCGTTTCTAACATTACGATTCCTTTAAAACACTTCTTCGACTCAATCTAAATAATTGCGGTTAACCAATAGGTTACACAGTTCAAACGTAGTCCGTCAATTTCACACAACATTATTTCATACAAATTTTGATGTGGAGGCTACTGCTCAAACATTCATAATCATACATAAACAGCAGTGGCGGCTCGTGCTTTGAATTTTAGGTGGTGCACAATACATGACCTCTCCTTTGTCATCATTATTATTATAAATAATAATAGTTTAATAATAATATTATTATTATTATTATTATTATTATTATTATTATTATTAATAATAGCAGTGGTGTATTCACGATTTTGTTTCGGGGGGCTTTGCTAACTCTCGGGGGACTTTGCCTGAAAATGTGAAAATTCTGCAAGTTATTTCATATACTTTACTCTAGAAAGTAAGATTCCGGGGGGGCTTAAGCCCGGAAGCCCCCTAAATACGCCCCTGATAGTTATAAATAATAATAGCGATTTCTTCATGGCATGCTAAAAGCATGCAACGGAGAAGCTCATTTTGTATGATTTTTGACGTACTCTTGAAAATTATTGCGCTTTCTAAATGACTCTTGAGAGCGCTGTCAAGTTCTGCACTGAAATTAATTAATCTACGAAAAACGCCTCGATTTGAAGACGAGTTATGTTTTTCATCATGTCCTCTTAAAGTCAATTCGAAGATGCCACGAAACCAAATGCAATTGGTTATATTGAGCATGTACCTGTTTTGCGTCACTTTTTGATTGTGATTCTCAATGGACGGTCTATAACCAGCATTTAGTTGAGCAGCAATATTCACGTTTCCCAACACAGTGAGATCAGAACGTCTCTTATATGACCGGATGATTTTTTTGTCGTGCAGATGCTGGATATCCGCACCTTTTTTACCATGCATCTTCCTCCGCCCCGAACAACAAACAGGGAAAACAAAACAAAGCATTTTTAATTTCACATTCACATAACCACTTATGCTGTTCGTACAAGTTCAGATTAACCTGATAGAGCCTGAATTTTTTTGTGTGCAGTTTTTTGTTAATTTATACCTGAATATGTTAATTGGGCTTCATACATCACAAAAATTCCATTCCATCTGAGAAAATAATTTTTGGTGTTCATATATATGGTGTGTCCATATGGTCACGCTAGGCCTTCGTGATATATAAATGCAATGAATAACACTACAGTAGGGTTCAAAAACTATATTTTCCTTAACTTTCTTTCATACAAACTCATTCCCATTGTCTTGAGAAAATGACAACAATAGTGTGTTTAATACTTCTTAGTATGGAAATTGAAAAAAAAAAAGAAACACGAAGGCCAACATCACATTTTACACATGCTGTACGCCCCACTGTTAAACAATTTTCTCCAGCACATCTTCTTCGTTTGTTGCCAGGAACAGGAATAACTAAATGGCCAATATCATGAAATCTCACTGAATCGGATATTCTGTTTCCAGAGAAACTCAGTCTGGATACAACTGGACGTCCAGCACCTCTTGGAGACGAACCAAATGCAAGTAAATAGTATTGAGCAATTTCTCTTCTAAATTCTAGTTGACTAAAAGTTGAACCAGTATTGAGTGATATCTGCCATACTTTGTGATGATACATCCAACAGCCAAGTGAAGATTGACCATCGCCATTTCTTTCCCCTAATATTTAAATACTAATTCTGTAGTCTTTTATGTTCCTATCCATTCGATCTGTGCCCCCCACATAAACGTATTGTATTCTCCGATCAAACGTGGCCGAGTTACTGTGATCTCTTTCTTGGCTGACCTGGAATATCTTTTTACGTTTCCTAGTGGGAAAACACCATGAACAGTGGATGCGCCTGTGACTACTGAATTGTCATGCCATCTTGAAATGACTACATAATCTTCACTGCCTCTATGTTTATAGTAACCTCATTTCTGCTTCTTGAATTTAGATGACATTGGGAAATTGCATTCTTTGGGAACCGTGTTTTCACGTATAGTACCATTACAGCAAATTCATTAAGGACTTTAGGTGTAACAGAAGTGGTATGCTTGTGAAAATATTGTTGAAATAGAAACTGAGTGGTAATTTTTAACGTCACTTGGAAATTCATCTATTATATATAACAGAGAAGCGTCTGCTTTTCCAAATTTTTGTTCATATTCTGCTATGCATTGCAGATTTTTGGCTTGGTACACATCAAAGTTGATTAGGTATCCATTTGGGCTATTGAGACACCAAACCTTGTACCCGAAACGCACAGGTTTTACTTTTATAAATATTTTACAACTATGTCTGCCATAGTATGCTATCATTGCTTCGTCAAAATTTATTGCCTGCGCCTGAACAAAATGTTTGATGCAATTACTTTTCAATTTATTCATTAGTGAGCGTAGTTTCCAAAGTTTATCTGATTCACTCACCTTGTTGTTTTCCGCAAAATGCAAAAACCTCATTATCTGAATAAACCTACCTCTTCTAATTGTATTGTGTACCATTAAATTTCTAATATCAGTTCCAGAATTTCAATAGTATCTCTTGCCTGGAAGTGTATTATACCGTGACACAAACAAAACACCCAAACATAATTTCAAATCTTCTTGAGAGGCATAATCGAATATATCTTCATCAAAGAAAAATTCAAAGAGTTCAACAGATTTGAAATCAGTATATTTTGAATAATCTCACTCGGGGAATACAGGCAGCGAATTGCTGATATCGTTTTGTGTCCACTTTCCCCTGCTATCACACTGATTCCGCTTCCGTTTCTTTGAAATATTACTTTCCTCCTTCTCTATGTTTTCACTCCCTTGTTCCAGATTCTCTCCCTCCTTCTCCCCATAAATCCCTCCCAAACGCATGCCATTGGAAAATACTATTTCTGCCAAAGCGTTGAGTTGTCTCCTACTTAGGTTGTCTATCAAACCGCCAACATCTTCATCTGCCGAATCCTCATCAGATAAAACATTTGATTCTGGAGGCTCAATAAATATACACTCAATTTCTCCATGGCCTATTCCATCCGGTTTCTGAAATTCTTCCAATACTTCATACACTGTTAAGTACCTGGAAATGCGAAGGAACAGTTTTTCTTAGGACGGAAAAATTATGATTTGCCAAGCCTTATTGCTACTACGAAAGCCTAGCGTGACCATGTGGTAACATGAACGGTACATAGCTCTGCACGACGTTCATGTATGTTTCTTAACACAATACATTATTTACCTCAACGCCGGATTTCTTTCTGAATCAAAACACACAATAATTGGAAATATGTTAACAACAATGCAATGATAAAATGAATTCTCACCTTTTATTCTGTGCCATTGTTGCAACTCTAGAAGTAGCAAGATTTTCAGATGCACGTAACTTCACACTAAACAAGGGAATCTCAAGATTGATACTGAAATCGTGTCAAACACATCATTAGCTGAGAGTTGACAGCGATACATGTGAGTATATGTGAAACTAACCAGAGGAAAACAATTTGAAGGTCATTGTGCGCAATGTGACCGTATGGTAACGCAAGGTCATACCAGGTTAAACTTCCTTGTAAATGTTCGTTTCTGACTTCTAATTACTTGCGTTATATTAAGAGTCAGAATCGGTCTTCCGATGTCTTTCACAAGTAGGTTTGCTTCTGAAGTTCTTTTCGAAAACGGCTAATTCAACAGAGACGTTACAGAATTCTAAAACCGTATTTTCGCGGAAAATAAAACAACGTATTCCTTATTTTTTTGCGTATTGTCCATACAAAAAGTTTCGTTACAATGGCTCATGTCCTTTACATACATCTTACATACTATAGCATTTTTGATATTTCGTGATCAAAGTTTTGGAAGGGTCCGTGCCCCCTAACCGTTCTTCTCAGGAAAATATGAAACCCTGCTACTGCATTGCTAGTTCACGTATATCAGGGACAGACACGTAATTATGCAATTACAGCAACAATATTCCAAAGAACAACAAAGACCGACACACACACACACAAACATACAACACAACAAAGTCCGCTACCCGCTTTAAAATCTCACCCCTTCCCCAATTAACGCCCTTTTTCTAAAAACTGCCCTCCAATTTTCTCATTCACCCATGCACACATGAAAAGGAAAACAATGTATCTATGCTGCCAAATTTCTACTTATTCAGATACGAGTCTATTAAATATCGACACCCTCAATTTGTCTTCACTCTTCACGGGGTCATCTTTACTGTCTTCATAGCTGTCTTGACATTACTTGGTTGACAGAACCAATATTTATGACCACTTGGCAATCTCGCTTTTAGGCAAGGCGCAAGGTTTTTTTCCGTAGCGACTTGGTTACAGTACGCAACATAGTCACAAAGGAACAGACTATTCCCCTTCAGGCGAGAACCGTGTCAACCAATACTACAGGGGGAGAGAAGGTGGAGAAGTTCCAGTTCCAAAGCGTTATGTTTTGGAAAAGCTGTTTTTGTTTGGTAGATTTGTTTGCAAAAGATCTGCCACTATTGAAAATTGCGCTTCACTTTTGGTCCACTATTGAAAATTGCGCTTCTTTAGATGTCCAAGTTCAACACACCTTTCTCAAATGGATCAACTTTTTTGCTATGTTATTCGATTGAGGGAAGGTGTATGGCAACGTTTGACATCACGGCGCCTTAGATCGATTACATAATTGGGGCCTCCATTGTTATAGAGCTAAATTCCTAGTGCATTTTCTGAATGAGCGTTATTTTAGAGTGCGTGTGGATTCTCGTCTTAGGGACGCTCTCCCCAAGAAAATAGTGATCTAGAAGGCAGAATTCTTGATGTCTCGCTGTTTGCTGTTACCATCAACAATGTTCTGTCTCAGATCCAGGTTTACTTGTGTGGTCTGTTTTACGTTGACAAACGTATATACTATAACACATCACTGTTATAGGAAAAGAAAATAAAACTGCATGTGCAGTGATTTCAGTAAACTGTACTCTTTTACGATTCCAATGTGATAATGATGAAACTTTCTGATTTCAGTCATGATAAAATAGTAGTGTTATGCAGAAAGAATAGTCCAGAGAATTCCACTTTAAATTGGAAAAACAAAAAGACATACAAAGGCAAGCAAACTCTTCTCCCCAGAAAGAAAAAAGATGTTGGAAAGAGAACAATTGGAGAAGTTCTGTCAATGGAGGCAATGATTTATCAACTTATTTCCAGCAATTATTTTAGATTCGATATTTTCATCTACTTTCAAGCATTTTCTGATTCATGCGTGACCCATGTTTTTATTTTCTGGCTCGTGACACTTTCACGGCATTCCAGGACAACTTCAACTGACTCGCAACTCTCTTGTTTGCTGGTTGAACGATACTAGGTTTTGATTTTCAGCCCAGAAATCTAAATGTAGACATTTCTGCATTGTTAACCTTGACTTGTATCTCGATGACACTAATCTCTCTTTCGTTGATACGATTTGCTTTCTGATTCAGACCTTTGACGGTCAGTTGACATGGGCACCGCATATGCATAATCTTAAGTACTTTTGATCTCATCCTTTGGATTTAATTCGTCCGCACTTGGAGTGCTGATCGTATTGTTCTATTACGTTTATATTGTAGTCTAATAGGTCCAAGTTATACTAAGATTGTATTTGTTATTTGTCTTTTCGCTTAAGCTTTCCAAAGCAACTCGACAGTCTATCAACTGGGTATTTGACTGCATTACTAGTCCCGTTATTAGCTTTCTATCTATGCACATGAACCACAGTTAACCTATCGTAATGCGAGGCTTCTCAATCGTACTATCCATGTGCATCATATTCTTGAACCCGTGCAGTATTTATCTCCGTGTTGGGAATCTTTACAAGCACTATGCTGAACATCCTTGCACTGCACGCTTGTGGTACATTTGTGCGTGTCAGATTTTTTTCCACGACAACTTTGTTAGGTTCTCTCTTTCTCGTTGCTTTACACTTGTGCTGTTCCACCCTGGCTGTTAACTACACATTATTCGATATTTGGTTGGTTTCACACGCTAAACAGCACACCAGTCTCTAGGCACCAAAAAGTGCTCAGAGTGTTGCTAGACCAGTACTCGATTTTAATGTTTACGGATGAGAATTCTATTAAGTGTGCATATGTCGCAGACGAGGACAGCTCAAAATTTAGTCGGCATCGCCTTGTCCAGTCTTCACTGCTGAATTTACTTCAATTATGCTTGTCCTCGACTATGCGCTCAAGATTTAGTTACGCTATTGTTTGGTTTGCACATGCCCTGAGCTTCAGATTGTTTGCAATAAGCACACTTTTGTTAAAACATCCTTGTGAGATGCCATCAGCTACAGTAGCAGGGTTTGTATCGTTGTCTGTTGTGTGCCGGACCATGTCGGTATTCGGGAAAGCGAACATGATGATGTAGCTGACAAACACACCTAATTGGCCAGCGTTGCGTTGGAACATTCTCTTCATGGCTCCGACGTTTGTAGCTATTTTAAGATTGATGTACTCTCAGTGGTAAGTAGATCGTAATCAGACGCATGATAATAAATTTCCACTCTAAACACCATCTTGAAATTTGGCTGACACTGTATATTAGCCGTCAAGATGAATGTTCCTGGCGCATTTAAGCACCGACTAATCTAGTGGTATCCATTTGTGTTAATTGCGAGTTGGAGGCTGTCCATATTGCGAGGAGTATATTGTCCGTCTAAATATTCGGAATGTTCTGAATACTCAAATTTCAGAAAATGGCAGAGACTGCCTCCTAGACTGGACTATGCAGTAGGAGATAATCTTTCACGTGTCTCGAGTTCTTTACATCCTTCGATCTTCAGGCGTCCATTTAAACCGGCCACGTATCTACTCAGAAAACACGACGATTTCTAAGAGAAATATGCCCCTCCCACTACCTTCAAATCATAATTGAATATTATATCCATACTATTAAAATAAGATTTTTACATGGCATTAGAAGGAAAAATACCGATATTTGGTAAAGAATTGTAAAAACACATTTCACACAATATCTATGCAATATTTGATTCACATCGGATCATCTCTTCTTACCTTTCGGGCGTCAAACTTTCAAAAGTTTGTTGTGGGTTCTTTTGCCCCCTAAAACTGTTTCTAAGCAGAAAATTAAAACAAATCGTATTCCTTTATTTTTTGCGTATTGTTCACACAAAAAGTTTCGTTGGAATTCTTCATGTCCTTTACACACATCTGACATACTGTTACTAGCACTTCTGATATTTCGTGATCAAAGGTTTGGAGGGGTCCGTGCCCCCTAACCGTTTTCCCCCGGAAAATTCTAAACCCGTATTCCCTCATTTTAAACCTACAATATATGTGCAATATTTGATTCACTTCGGTTAATCTCTTCTTACCTTTCGGGCGTGAACTTTCAAAAGTTTATGGTGGGTTCTTTTGCCCCCTAAAACTTTCTCCGCGAAAAATTAAAAAAAAAAAACGTATTCCTTTATCTTTTGCGTATTGTCCATACAAAAAGTTTCGTTGGAATTCTTCGTGGCCTTTACACACACCTGACATACTGTTGCTAGCACTTTTGATTTTTCGTGATGAAATGTTTGGAGGGGTCCGTGACCCACCCAACCGTCTTTTCCAGGAAAATACGAAGCCTGTATTCCCTCATTTTACGTTTGCAATATCTGTGCACAATTTTATTCACTTCGGTTTACTTGTTTTTGCCTTTCGGGTGTCAACTTTCAAAATTTTGGGTGGGGCTTTTATATATTAAATCTTTATGTAACTTTTTCGTTTTTATGAAATTCTTTTTCTTGGAGGGGGGGGGGGAAGGAGAGAAATGCTTTTTTCTGGTATTTGTCTCTTGTCATTCATCTTTTTTGAACTGCTTAAGTAAGATCATTTTGTAGCTTTTGATGTCATCCAACTCCGTCACGATAATAAAATTGTCATTCTTAACAATTTGTTTTATTTTCTTATTTGCAGTTTGCCACACTGATATATTTGTTACAAAATTGAGGTTTCGTCCAACGCCTTTCGAATTCGCAACCAACCCAATCGCCGAGCTTTTTGGGTTGCCTGCTCTTGCAGGAAAACGAGAATTGTAGGTGGTAATGCACTTTTGGAGTCGTGTATATATTGTCATAGAACAAAAACGGTAACGAATAGTAATAGGTGCTGTGATCGAATCAGTGTATCAAAAGAACATATCATCACCACACGCAGCACTCTACCAAAACCGCAAGTGGTTGAAGTTTACTAATGCTTTGGTTTCAGTACTCATTTCTATGGAGCAAAGACGGTAAGATATCGAAAACGTTTTTCCTCAATCGATTCAGGTCCGAAGAATAGGTTCCATCTCCCCACACTGAACCGGATGTGGTAGAAATCAACCATTTTCGGTTTCAACGTTGATCGTCATATAAGAGAAAGAGTAATAGTGACAAATAATAAGCTTTTGCAATCGACTCAGCTTCCCAACGAAGTTGCCATTACTACCCACAAGATTCTAAGGAAACCAGAAGTAGCTGAAATTTACTGGTATTTCCGAATTGAATACTTATTTCAGTAGAGTTAAAAAAAAAAAAAAAAAACATAACGAATATCGAAAAGCGGTTTCTTCAAACAGATTCGGCGTTCCAAGAATGAGTTTCATCTTCACTTTTAACTCTCTCTTCAATTTGGAAGGGGAGAAAATCTAAAACCTTTCTGTTACGTCACTGATGGCATACTGGATAAGTCCCAATGATGTTTGAGCGTTCTTAAAAACCGTGTCCTAGGGGGAAGAGAGGGGGTTTTAACGCACACACCAGAAATTTAGTATCTGACAATCCCTCGTGTTATGAACACTCGGTATATAAACTTTTCATGATAAATACAGGGGCAAATGCTCCAGCATTTGAACTTTTCCACTTTTAGGACTATTTCTTATAATTTCTGCCTCATTGAAAGCGATGTTGTCTGTTGCTTCTGATTGAATCATGCCGAAAGACTGAAAATAAATGAATTTTGGAAAATAATTAGTACTTACCTACAACTATGTTACTATCACATTACTTTGATTAAAGGGCGTATCCTAAGGGGTTCAGAATTAATGAGGAAAATATATTATCTCATGAGCTCATTAAGTTAGGAAAATGAAACTCCATATATAATTTTTTCATTGAAAAAAAAAGTACATGTGATTCCGCATTTTACAAAATTCCATTGTAAAAACGATTACTATATTTTTCATTACATTGGAATCGACGATGTCTCTTCTTTGTGATCGCATTACGCAAAACGGCTTACCCGTTTGATATGAGTTTTGGAACTGTAATTTTCTCAAAGGTTTTCATCACGTCACGTTGATTAACATGCGTATCCTAAGCGAGTATGGCAGTCCAAAACGGTATTTCATAGTAAGATGCTGAAATCGGCCCTTGATCCAAATTAGGTTGTTATTGACCCAAAATGTTACTTTTGATCAAAAACCACTCAAAAAAAAAAAAAAAAAAAAAAACCTTACCAAATTATCATATTATACATGCTCAAAATTAAATATTTTTAAATTTCAGTACGTTTGGTCGAAATATTTTGGAAGTTTCACAGATTGTAAATACTATGTAGGTGGAAATATGAATTTTTTTCAAAAACATCGATGCGTTAAAAAAAAAAAAAAAAAAAAAAAAACAGAATAGCACAAGATTACGAATCGCTGTCCTATGGACCCAGATATGTAGTGCTATAGACTTTAATATATAATGTAGCCTACTAACTGAAATGTCCGTTCTTCGCAGGAGGAGAATACAGTTGTTAAAAAAAAATGTTTGAACCTCCATATCTACCGTTCTGAGCATATGCATTTCAATAAAAAGAGCTCCTCGGTGGCTAAGCGGTTAGCGTACGCGCCTTTGGCGCGGGGGACCCGGGTTCGATTCCCGGCGGGAGTTCATGTGGTTCGAATTCCACGTTAATCAGTAGGTCCACGTCTCATATACCCTCGCTGCTGAACGGGACGTAAAACTCAAAATCAATCAATCAAATCAATTTCAATAAAAGTGTAATTAAAAATCCATCAGATGTTTTGTACTTACATGTTAGCATAAATTTCAACCCTACCCCATCCCACTTCCTTCCTGTAATACTCTGCAATCAAAATGACATCATAAAAATCCTTTTTGAAGTAGGTGAAAGCTATATTCCAAAATTGATATCGACCGATTCAGCTAGTTTCTGGTTTTCAGTGATTTGATCACTAATTTTCACCAAGATTAGTAGAAGACACGGTGTCTCTTATCCATGCTGCATGGTCTTGGGCTGTTCCGGTATAACAGCACCCATAGACCCGTGGAGAGAGCAGAAAACTTTATCGTCTGGTCTTTCCTACTTAAAAGATAAGAACAGGTCCTTTAGCCGAGATTTTACAGCGAATTAGGATTACAAAGTAAAATACAATTTTGTTACTTGTATGCAGAATCAAGCCGTACTAAATATATCGTTCTGTATCTTGCAATAGGTCGTATGTTGAAAATCACAACTTTACGGGAGAGCGAAAAAACTTTCAGTTTTGAATTCGGATGAGAGATACATTTTTTTTTTTTTTTTTTTTGTACTCTTTTAAATAACTCTGCTATTATTAGCCGGATACATACGATACTTTGCCAGGTGATGAAACAAGTGCCACCAGATCCAATACTGGTGTTAACTGAAAATACCCAAATTTTAACATACGACGTATTGCAAGATACAGAATATGTAACTTCTACATAAAATAATGATCTATACAGTAGTGTTGTTGTAACTTTTCCATTCTCTCTGATTTCTTTTCTTTTCCATGTAGTCTTCAGATGGATTTTGTTTTTTATGAATCTTTAACGAACTCCAATTATCTGAAAGTGCGGCATTTCTTTTTAGCTTCATAATGAGAGGAAGTTCTAACAATTCGTTTTTAGATCTCTTTTGAAGTCTCTGAAAATAAAAAACCTTCAAACTTACTTTACACGAATCTGCACCCCATCACCCCTAGCGCTGAATAGACTGTCTTCGTAGTTCCGCACCCTCGGGGAATTTGAAGAACTTCAAATATATATATTTAAGATCATCTTTTTCCGTTTTCACCAAATTATTGTTGCATATTGCATCGTACAACGTGTGACCGGCAAATTCACATTTAAAATTTATTTCAAGTTCTGCAGAATCAAACTAAATCTAAAACAAGTACGTTTCACATTCGATACTCGAGATTCCATATGTGAACATAAAAGATGCATTCCGGGAAAAACAATAATATTAATAAGTAAAATATTACACACAACAGACAAAATCACTACACTACACTACACCAGGGGCGTCATTTCAGACTTTGCTTGGGGCGGGGCAAGAGCACTGCCGAGATAAGGCGTTCACGTTTTGTACTACTATATTAATAAACAATCGACTAAACTATATGTATTCCTCAAACTCTTGGGGGGGGGGGGATTGCCCCCTCCTGCCCTCCCTAAATGACACACCTGCACTACACTACACAAAATCACTACATTACCGTAGTTTTGTTTCACAGTACGAAACTACGGTAGACATCCAATCTATGTGTATATTAAAACCGGAAGTGAATTTATAATTTCCGTGGTCACTTTATGATCGAGTATTTCGAGTTCCGAAATTCGGAGTGTCAAAATTCCTTCAGATTCGTGTTCCTCGTGGTCTAGTTTACAAAATATATAAAAACCAGGTGGGGTCCAGTTTGCTTCCGTGGTTACTTTATGTTCGAATATCTCGAGTTTCGAAATTCGGAATGTCAAAATTCCTTCAGATTCGTGTTCCTCGTGGTCTAATTTACAAAATATATAAAAATAAGGTGGGGTCCAGTTTGCTTCCTTGGTCACTTTATGTTCGAATATCTCGAGTTCCGAAATTCGGAATGTCAAAATTCCTTCAGATTTGTGTTCCTCGTGGAACACAGACCTCCGAATTCTGAAGATACCTTTCTGTCATGATCTGTACATTTTCACTTCCCTTTTCGTCACTTTCTGTCTTACTGGCAGCGCAATAATCAACACCTTCCCCCCGATTTCACCACTTTTCTGTTTTGAGCGCTGTTGGAAACAATAACTGCGAGTGGTACCGTGGATCCAATAAACCACTTAGTTCGTGGTATATTCTCTCGTATACATTGCTCCCCGAAGCTGCAGTGGGAAATTTCCATTTGCACATTCCAATCGACCATTCAGAGGGTACGCTAAACGTAACCAGGTCATTTTATGTTTGTACGTATTATTCATTTTCACGTTCGCTAGTGCATCTCATTTGGAGAATCCATTTCTCCCTTTAAGGAGTCTCCTTATGCAGTTCGTTTTGCTCCTTACCGTTTGCGCCATAATTTTGGTGAGGACTTTCTTTACATTCTTTTTGATCTGACGTCAATATCTCTATTTATTCGGCAGATATTTCACTTAGAAGAAGAGGACGACGAAACGTCGCAGGGCTGCTGCTTGAAAACGCCGCCGCGTTGGATCTATGTTTATTGGAACTTTTTTTCTTGTTTTTAGTTGTAGAATCAACTTCCGAAGTTTTTCGGTCTTGTTCACTTCCACCCTATACATATATATGTGTGTGTTGTGTCTGTGTGTGTAAATAAATGTAGTTAAGGAGGTGTGATTGGATGCACGTACTTAGGTTTTCCTATTGCACATTCTTATTTATTTATTTATTTTTCCAGCCTGCAGAAATAGTCAGTGATGAGAGAGGAAGTGCAAGTGAGCAGCGTTGGAATTTCGTTTTTGGGAGGAAAAAAATTGCAAGAATTGAACAACGCTACAGTAAGATTATTAAATTTTGTGTCAGACTTGGAGAATTTCAACTCAAAACGATACGCAAGATCCGACAGGCCTTCAGGGAGAAAGCAATTGGCACTAAAGGAGTGGTACAACCATTCATTATTTACATCTATTGCTCAAACATAGCACATCTGTGCTTTATCAGGCTTGCTACTCTCCGGATATAGCTCCATGTAATTTCTGGCTTCTCCCAAAACTGAAAATGCCCCTAAAAGGAGTCAGATTTCAGTCCAGATATCATGGAAAACGCGACCAACCACCTGTGCGCAATCTTCAGAGGCGTTCCACCGCTGCTTCCAACAGTGGAAGAAGGTTGGAAGAAGTGTGTGGCAGCCCGACTACTTCGAAGCATATTAATGTAAGATTATGGTATCTGAATTTTTTTTTTTTTTTTTTTTTCATGAACAATAGTAGGATACTTTTTGAACAGATCTCACATGTTCCTGTATTTGCTTCATGAAAGGGATTGAGAGACCAACGAAAACTTTCTGTTACAATAACTGGTACCGAAAAAAAGCAGATTTCGAAGATTTATTTTTTCTTATAATTCCCTGTATAATTTCCTGCATTGTTTAGTAGTTTGTATGGCTCTTTTTGTAGTACGTTGTATGTAGCTCTATGACTTTTTTTGATTAACGCAAACTAGGCAAATTGTTTCTTGTTTATAAAAGTGAAAATAATCCTTCTCTGTTTTAATTTTTATACTCGATTCTGATTTACTGCTATAACGTTCACTGTATCGACTTCAATATTTTTTCTAGTTGTATGTTGTTCTAAGTATACATAAAGTTTAAAACAGTATGATGTACTGACCTATACATGGCTTATTCATTTATGTGATGTGCTGATGGAAAGTTCACATTGACTATTTCGATTACCAAAACTTAATGCATATCCATACGTCAAAATCTTAGCAAATATAGTTTTGACAAGACATTTGAAGCTGAAGAAACAAAAGAACACAAATAACCGATAGCAAAAAATGGAAATGACAATTTAATATTATAATATTGATCATTTCCATTCTTTGCTTTTCCAGCTCCAAAAATCATTCCCCAAAATTATCTTCTCGGATTTATCCTTTCTCCTTTGATCTTTGATCCTTTGATATTTTAAAAACAAGTTTCACAGTTCTTAATGCTTAGTTTTATATACATTTCAGTTAGTTTTCGTACATATAAATTTACCTTCTAGTCATTATATAACATCACATAAGAAGGAATATGAAAGTTCTAAAACACATTATTTCTCAATAGTGTCACTCTTTTATTCGACAAAATTACCCCTCTTCCCCATTCATTGTATATATAAAAGAAACAAATAACATTAACTAATTTAAAATCTTAACAGTAGTAACAATTAACAGTAGTACATACTCGCAAGAACCCTGAAATATCGTTACCTATTCCATGAATTTTCACGTAATGATTTATGTTGCAGGTTTATTACAGTTATTTTCCTTTACCTTTTCATTTTCCAATAAATCCGAAAATGTACACGTATCTGCAGATGAAAGCTTGATAGTGTAAAGCATTACAGGAACTTTCATACACAATAAAGTATATCTTCACAGGTAAGTCACTTACAACGAATCGTGCTTTAACAACAACAGCACTCCTGTAATATGTACTTATACTATTACGCTGATAGCACTAACTTCTTCATATATTTAACCAGTTCTATATCACAACCTTGCACACCTAGCTCGCGTAACAGATCAGTTTGCTGTTTCGAAATATCTTTCTCCGAGAGAGATTGACTACCGAAAGTTTCATATTTCTCACATTCAATGAAGAGAAATGTTTTTTGTTCAATTTCCATTAAAATATTCTGAAGAAAAATAAGAATACATTCACCACTTGAAAAATGCTCCTGACATCCTTTCTCGAATGGGAGGAGAAACTGACCGGCGTATGCAGGTCCAAATAGTTGTTTGCTGTTAACATCCAAGATTGTCACGTTGTTCTGGAAGAAAACAGATATAATTGACAGTTCAATAAATTTAATACCTCCAGTAGATAGCATTAAAGGAATGACAGAAGATAAATATTACAGCAAAATAAACACAACGGTGAATTCATGTATTAAAGTTGTATTAACACATACTTGTTTAAAAAATATCCACTGAATTATCTCAATTGTGACAACAAAATGATTGAGGGGGGAAAATAAGACTATATTACTAAGAACACAAAGTTTTCGCGGCAACGACTACAGCAAACAAAACTGTTTTTGTTTTTTTATTTGGGAAACCGAATATGTATTTACATGAGAATCAAGTGATTTCTGATCTCTAGAAACAATTCTGGAACATAAAATAAGTAGGCACATGTGTCTGCGTTTGTACCATTACAACTTTTAGTAACTATTTTTCAACTTTATTTAAAACTAAAGCGTATTCTCTTTGGAGTTCCACAATCATTTCATTGCCTGGAGGTGAAATCTGTCGAGGATAAAGTGAATTCAACTTCTATTGAAAGTTCGAGCACAGAAGTTGGGTCATTTCAAAACTTAGCTGATTCTTGGAAACCCCAATATCTATTAAGCACTAGTGCCATAACAGACATACATACATGGGCAGTAAGTACGTTTTTCGTGTAGAGGGGTGTATGGTTCGTGTAGATGAAAATTGCGACAATATGAATGGTAGTTTGAAAATTGCGAGTAATGTATCGAGTGACAAACATATAAGCCATTGTATGCTCTATGTATTCCGTAAAGGAAAATGGCAAAGATTGCACCAGACATTAACGAACTGCACCTGTCAGCGGTAAGTGTAATGACATTTTTAAAACAGGAATAGTTCTAAAATAAATTCGAAGTGGTGGATTTCTCTATTTACAGAAGGTTCTAAAAGTCTAGACGACCTTTCCATTTTGATCATCACTATAGTTTTCCGCATTTGTGTACAACAGAAAAGGCAAATAGGTCTAGGAAATGGGTGTTGCATACTTTGACAGAGGACTAGAAAATACAACGCATTAAGATTTATGCGTCTCTTTGGCCCCGGCACTAAAAGAACCCTTAGGATCATTACAAGTGATGAAAAGTGGGTCGTTGACATATCGAACACAGACGCAAAGTTTGATCTACATAGGAACAAATTGTTACTGTGCATTTGGTGGGATGACAGGCTATAACTGTATATGGGATTCTTAACTTCGAGAGATAGTAACTTCTGAAGTCTATTGTGCTAAACTTACGTATTTAAGAGAAAATATCTATTAGGTAACTTGCAGTCACCAACAGAAAAAGGGCCGTATTGCTGTACGATAAGGCATGCTTGCATGCCTCACAATGCACATAATAAAAAACATGAACTTAGATTGAACTTAGAAACGCTCAACCCACCCACTTTATAGCCTAGACACAGCACCTCTGATTACGTTTTTTCTTTAGCTCTATAACAATTCTTATCTGCGAAACACTTACAAACACACGAGGCTTTTATACAAGATATAAATCAGTATTTAGCCTACAAATAGTCCTCCTTTTTTTTTCTTTTCTTTTTTTATTCCCACAAGATCAACAACCTGATTTTCATATGGGAAAAGATAACAGACAAGATCTGGAAGATTGAGCAACTATCAGTGTTCTACGTGTGATATGACTTCGGTGCGCTTCTGAAAACGGAAGAACTTTTACAATTACATAAAAGTAATTTAAAACATAAATTACATAAAAGTAATGTAAACTCGTTCATGTTTTGTGAGCTTTATCATGACCTAACTCACTTTGAAAAAAAGTGAGCGTGAATTGAGTTTTAACTCGAAATATAGGTGAGGTTGAAGGTAAAACCACGCTGAAATCCGATTATAGCTACTTTTATATCAAATAATGATTTTAAAGTTCGTTAATTTTGGATCTCTGGCAAGAAGCAGATAAACATATTTTAACAGTAACAATAACAAGTGAAGTGTAATTATGGTGGTTAAAGCTTCATGCGACAGGGAATTTCACGTTTGATCTCGGTGAGGCTACTCGTCCACTTTTTGACTGTCGTGTTTGCTGGACATGGTTCGAAACGCTAAGGTATAGGACAGATCTTAAATTGTTCACGTTTATACCTATACTTAAACCAAAATAGATTCAAGTTTAGGAAAAAATAAAAAATTTACGTAAACAGTTTTTCGAAGAGGGCAGAGCAGCATCTCTCTTTTTAAGAAGAAACAAATCCAAATACAGGAAATGCTATACGCAAGAAATGCAGTCCAAAACTGTCTAAAAACATTATTCCTGTTCTCAATTAACTGCAAAATTCGACCTATCGCTATTTCCTATCATTTTCTATGTTTCTTTTTCACTAGAAGTACAGTAATATTTTTACTTAACACATCTACATCATATGTATGCTGCCACTAGTGGCAGGTGCTTGTCGTAATTGAGACGCTTCTATGCCCTACGGTCTTCAGTTATACTCTTCGTCTTGATATAGGAATTTTCTGTTTTAATACCTCCATCACCTGCAGCCTCTCGCTCTTCCCTCTTTTTCCTTCCACCGCCTTCTAGCACGTTTCTCAGGATACAATTCTTTCTCGGTCAACGTTCCAACCACTTTTTCTTCCTCTTTCTAATTACATCTAAAATTGTTCTTTCCCTCCCTCTAATTCTAACACCTTCTAATTGGTTTTTCGCAGGATCCAGCTAATTTTTTTCCATTCTTTTCCACACCCACAATTCGTAACGTGCAGTCTCCTTTTATCGCTTTGTGTAATGTCTATATTTCTGCTTTACATAGCACAGTATTCCACACGAAACATTTTATGAGTCTTTTACTTAACATTTTGTTCAAGGACTCACAAGACTTGTCTTTCTCTTGAATGCTTCTTTCGCAATTTCTATTACTGATTTCATTTTACATTTGCACTTAATACCCTCATTAATAATATTACCCAGTTATCGAAAACTAATCACCTGCTTTTTTTTGTGTGTTTTTTTTTCTCTGTCTTTTATACTTGGCACCGACCGCTTCATTCCAATCACCGTATCTTGTCTTTTTAACGTTTATTTTTATTCCATATTCTTCGCATCCTTTCCTCAAGTTTTCCATCTTATTAATTTTCTTTTCAGATATTTCAATAAGTGTCACATAATCTGCAAACCGGTTATAGCTAAATCGTGATATGAATATACACCTTTCCATTCTACTTCCCACGTTCATGATGGAAGTCCTCCTTCACAATCTCTTCTACAAAGACATTAAATAATGTCAGCGGGAGACAATATCCATGTCAAACTTCCCTTTCAATTGCACTCTCTTCTGTCATTTCTTCTCCTATTCTAAATTTTACTTGTTGGTTCATGGATTATAAATGCATAGATGCACATGGCAAATTATTAAGAAATAATTAGTGTAATGTAGACCATAGAAATAAAGAGAGAAACCCAGAGAAAACTCACGTACAGGTTGTCGCCAATCAATACAGAAGATCCAGATTCGATTTCTGATGAGAAACATATGTAAGTCGAATCTTACATTGGACTGAGATCGAACCAGGAGTAATTTGTACTGAACCACTGTATCTTTCTTCTTACAATCAAGTCATGTAGCACAAACTGAAGTAGAATTAATGAACGATGATTACACAATGATGAAATGATAAAGTGAGAGAAAATGGCAGTACCTCATCACAAATAAAATAAAGCACTAGGATCAATCACAATACCCTGAAAACAGGAGGAAAATATTCTATTAATGAGCCGCAGTGCGTGGTGATTTGTCAACATTACTTCAATCATACCATACACATTCAATTACGATTTTTCCCCCCAGGAAATTATGATAATTTCAATGAGCATGTGCAATTTGGAAAGAAAAAGAGAAGAAAGAAAAAATGCATGAGACAATGTGCAAAAAATGGCTAGGTATATAAATAAATGTGGTGCTTGGTTGCATATCACCCGAAAAGAATATTCCTCATAAACTAAGAGCGCTGCTGTATCTCAAACCCAAATCAAAACTTCTGAGCATTATTTGCTATATAAACGTCAATTGTATTGTTTTGATCAAATTCTTTCCCTTGCACACATATCAAATATTTCTAAAACTGGATACTAAGTAAAGTCCATATAGTATGTTCTGTATAATTTTTTGAACTGCCTTTTCAAGGTAGTTTTCCACAGTGAACGCTTCAAAAACTTTCTCAGACTTTTGCCAGCTTATAGGTTTATACAGGGAAGATCTTTCGATGTTTATTCGACATAGCCAAGGAAAATTAAAAGAAAAAAATAAATAAATATTCGAAAAAAATCCCAACAAGCAGAATTTTTCTGGAGATCTTCATTTGGATGTTCTTAGTATATTCTAAAAAGTACATTTGATTTCAGTCCTTTTTAAAGGAGGAATTTTAGTTTCTGTAATTATCTCGAAAATTACCAATTTTTAGAAGAAAATAGTTATGAGGAAAACTAGTTTATAACATTCTACAGAAAGAAGGTTCTTACTTAAAAAGCCAACCGTTTCCAAGATATAGACTGAATTATGTCTAAAGAGAAAGAGGCTAAGATGTTTAGCCTGAGACTGAAACATATCTGGAAAGACAATCATCGGACGAAAAAAAAAAAAATGTTCGAAATAAAAAGAATATACTGAAGGAAAAATTCGCCTGCTTCCTTCCTCCCCCCTGGGAGTACACATGGGGAACTTCGAAAGCTCAAATGGTGACCGACATTGTTTTATTGCAGATTCGGATTCTTATGAGAAAAATAAAAACTATTATTCAAAACATTTTTCTCGATTCGAGATAATGATCCTGCAATCAGTGAAAATATTTCTAATACAATCCAAGGTTCCCACAAAAAAGTGAAGATCGATTTCCCTGACATTCCCTGACACAAATCTTTGTTTTCCCTGACATAAATTCTTGAATATAAATGGGAAAATATGGAGTCAGTTCTGTCACACACTTTTTTAGCAGCCTCTTTCATCCCAATAGCTGTTCAACACACACCTTTAATTACTACTTACGTATTTGTTATGTTCAATATGAGTAATTGTTATTTACACAAAAATTAATATGTAAGTATATAATAATATACGTATGATACAGTAACATATAGGCCTACCCTGACATCACAAATTAAGTGGTTTTTTGCTTGGAAAAAAAAAAAAAAAAAAAAAAAGCAGTCAAGAATATATTGCTAATTCTCCCTAAGCCTAATACTATCAGTTCTAGTATTACCAACTCTGAGACATGTTAATACTTACATTTACATTTTTAAAACAGAATTTTGTTTTGCTTTCAGTTCTTTAATTTGTTCTACAAGAGCGTCTTCTTGTTTGTATCATAATACAGGGTGATTCTTTATAGGGTTTACAACTTCAATCAGTTATAATTCTTTATTGGAATCACATACAGACTTGGTTTATATGTATGTCATTATACTGCAAAACACTTGAAGTTTTTGTGACAAATTTATTATGGCTCAATGTGTGCACCTGTGGTAATCCTGGACATATCCCAACGAAAGTCGATTTCCTGCCAAACAGTAGCCAGCATTTCAGGGATAACGTCCGCGATGGCTGTTGTGATGCCATGTTTCAGTTCATTAACATTATCAGGCAGGGAAGAGAGGTACACCTTACCTTCTACAAATCCCCACAGAAAGAAGTCAAGTGGCGTGTAATCTGGAGACCGTGGCGGCCAGGCAATTGGTCCACCAAGACCTATCTACTTATCTGGGAAACGCTAATCAAGAAATTCCCTTACATCTATGAGGTAGTGCGGCGGGGCGCCATCTTGTTGCCATCATAAGCGGCCATCATGGTCATTTTCATCTAACTGTGGAACAAGGAAGTTCTGGAGCATATCAAGATAGGCGATGCCCGTGATGGTACTCTAAGTAAAGAAGAATGGTCCATACCTTTTCTATGGAAACAGCGCACAACATGTTCACTTTGGAGCTGTCACGAACCAGCTCCACTTGCGCATGTGGATTTTCCGTGCTCCAAATACGACAATTGTGTGTGTTGACTCGGTGACTCGGCCGGAAAGATGAAAAGTTGATTCGTCACTGAATACTACATTGTTCAAGAATGACTCATTACCACTAATGCGATCCAACACGATAACTCAGAATTCATGTCGGATATGTTTATCCGTTTCACTCAGTGCTTGAACCAAGGACAGTCTGTGTGGCTTCATGGACAAACGTCTATGCAATACACGCCAAATAGTGGTCTAAGGGATACCGTTTCTTGTGATCCATGTGGAGCTGTTCGTGGCTGTAGATTTTCGAGGATTGCAGACAAAACTCTCCCTAACTGCTTCCACCACATCGTCAGTCACGGGTGAGCGCTCTGGAGCTTTTGTGTGTTGCACAGAACAACCTGTTTCAATAAATGTTTGGCGCCATTTGTGAACTGTTGGTCTGCTGGGTGGTTCCTTGCCGTATTGTGTGCGAAACTTACGCTGTACACTCGTTGCTGAACGCACTTAGCTCTTTCTGCACCAGTGAAAATCTCCATATTCAACGACTGACCGGTGGCACCGCGTTTGGTCAACTCCGCAACTACTCACTACGTGAGTCAAACTTGAAGTGTTTTGCAGTATAATGACATATAAACCAAGTCTGAATGTGGTTCCAATAAAGAATTATGACTGATTGAAGGTGTAAACCCTATAAAGAATTACCCTGTATAATTCCATTTTTCTCCCTTCATCCAATTTCTTAACTTCCGCACTTAGTTTTCTTACTTCACCTTTGATTTTACTTTCCTCTGCACTTTGGATTGGTTTCTGTTTAAGGTAGCGTCTCTGAGCTAAACGAACTGAGAGAAGCATTCCTCGATCAACATGAATAGATTCTACAATTCCATTGCACATAACTGCATCATGCACCCGCCTCTGTGCTACCAAAGAATCTTCAATTTGGTTTACTACCATAACTGTCTTATTGACTCCGCCCTCCACTGAGACATTGCCGTGGGGTAAAATTAAACATATTTTCACATGTTACAAATCGGAATATTCTTGTTTCATGGACATTACCTTTGCAAAGAAATCATCTAACTTGACGCTGCCTATTTTCTATTCGTATTTTCTGAAGTCAACTGCAAGTAACCAGTACAGAAAGACATAAATTGACATTTTGCTTTCTCAGGTACAGAATCAGATATTCTGTTATGCTCATGCAGAGTTTGTACGATGCGTTTCATCCTAGTCTGAGCAAGTTCTGGATTGTTCTTTTGTAACCTGGGGTCCAAAGCTGACAGAGCACATACTAGTTTGTACTTTATAGGGCTCCTTTCTACAATCTTCTTGATTGTGCCCAGCAAAAAAATTTGACAGTCATGCCTGAAAGCTAGTTTATCTTTATCTGATGGTTTCAGTTTTTTCAGTAGTTCTTCTGTCTTAAACCCAATTACTACCTTTCTTATTTCTAGTAAATTTTCATTTGCAGTCAAATCCAAAGCAAGAAGCTTCACTGCACTGTCAGCAAGTTTCACAATGCTTTGTTTGACACAACTCATTAGATTCCTTAAGAGAGAAGAAGGTCTGAGTACAGGAAACAAACAAATGTCTCAAGACTCTGGAATTTCCTTTGAAATGGTTCACACATGACAGTTTTGAAGAAACAAAATTTACACTTCATGAATTATCTTGCACATCGTTCCCTGACTTTCTATGACATATTACGCAAAATGCATGATTTCCCTGACATGTTTTCATCTCCCTGATATTCCCTGACTTTCTCTGATTTTCCAGAATGTGGGAACCCTGCAATCTTTATAAACTTAAAAATCATATATAATAAATACTAGCGGAAGCACCCAACTTGGCACGGGAAGAATAATGTTTTAGCAAAATATTTCCCAGGCAAGCTGATACACATATTCTTTGCTAAATTCGGGCTTAAATAATACCGGAACTGCCCCTACTCAGCTTAGCTATACCCAATACTATGATTTGATTTAATCTCGATCATTTTGCTCATTTAATTTTTTTAACCCATTTTCCTGCCCTATGCAAATGGGGGTTGAACTCGGACTTACACGGCATTGGGAATGCCACTGTTCACCTCAGTGACCCTGAAAAGTATGGACTCGACATTATTGTCGATTCTTGTCAATTATTTTTATGTTATGCCCTTCCCACTCCCTTCGGTGCTAGAGGTGTCTTATCGATCATTTTTGTTTTTGAAGATTGTAAGTCTGATCAATATAAAAGTGATTTTACAAACAAAGTTTAATCTTCTTAACATGAGGAACTCATGATATATTCTATTTTCTGCATAAATCTCTTCTCCTCCCCCTTCATAAAAAATGTTACGTGGCCTGCAGTCTCTCTTCGAAGCAGTTACTTAGAAATATATCAAGCAAAGGTGTGGAATTGTCCCGAACAAACAAACATTAATGTTTATATATAAGGCAAGAAACCATCTCTTTCTCTTTGAATTCCTTCATTCCTTTTAGGACACACTTCAACAAATTTTAAATAGTTTACAGTCTCTTCCGGGCTATGACAGTCTCTTTGTTAAAGTTACTTAGAAATATACAAAGCAAACGGCTTGGATTTCTATATTGGATGAACATTCATTTTTATATGTAAGGTTATAGTGGTGTGCGCTGTTTTTGTTCAGGCATAATTGAGTCTATATCTTGGAAACAATTCATTCTACGAAAACAAAAGTTTAAGAACCTTTTCTGCGTAGAATTTTATAAATTACGATTTTTCTCATAGCTATTTTTCTGAAAACGTTGATAATTTTCGAGATAATTGCAAAAAATTAGAATTCCCCCCAAAACAAGAAACCCACAGCTCAAATTAAGGTACTTTAAGGATACGCTAGGACATCAAAATAGAAGTCTCCATAAAAATCCAGCTTGTTTGGAATTTTTATGAAGTTAGTGTAATTTTACTAGACTAACACTTATCTTTTGATACAAAGTGTTATATTCCGAAGTTTAATGGTACTTTTTATCCATAGAAGAATTAGTCCGATAAGCGGGAAAATGCTCAGTGCAGTACGATCCGAAGATGTAATTGTATTGGTAACAGAAAAGGAAGCAGATTTAGATTATACCCTAATTTGTAATATGAAAATAAATGGGAGAGACAAATATCCTCAGCTGCATAATGAACGAACAAAAGGAAGCAAAAATATTTCTCTTGAACAAATGAAGATACTGAACTATTTATTACAGCACGATGACTTCAGATAAAAGGGAAAAAAGTGGGAACAAAGATTTTAAAAAATCAAAAAATGCGGACATTAAACAAAGAAAGGACTAGTGATATCGAAGATGTATCGACAGACGTATGAAGTATGTAAAAAAAGTATTAGAATATAGCTCCTTATGGATCAGAAACTTGGAAACGTCTAAACGTAGAAAATTTGAGGCATTCGAGATCTTTTTGCAGACGAATGATGCTCGTACAAATGAACAGGAAAAAAGCAATCACAGAATCGTTTTAAAAGAAGTAAACGAAATAACTTTTGCTTTGTTATAATTAAATATAAACTAATTATTTGCTTATACAGTTATCCTGTATCACATAGTGTCTGATGAAGCCAAAGAGTTAGCTGGCGAAACTGTAACACGTGTTGAATTTTAATGAAAAAATATGTAATTAGTTTATATTTAGAAATAACCTTGCATTTTGACAACAAAAAATAGAAGAGAAGACAGCATATTTATTTAATTTGTCATTTAGAATATACTAAGATACTCACAGACTCGAATGAAAATTTAAAGGAGAGCCTACTACGGTAATTAATTCGATATTGAGCGTCAAGCAGAGCGTAGCTCAAGAGAAAAGCAAGATGGAGGTGAGCGTGTTCATGTTAAAATTCTAGAAGTTTGAAAGTAAGCTTAGCTCGTTTTCTTTCTCTCTCTCTCTCTCTCTCTCTCTCTCTCTCTTTTTTTTTTTTTTTTTTTTTTTATTATTACTTGAACTAAACTCAGTTTAATTTAAGTTAAACTTGTTTCTAAAGTGAGCTTTTCCTTAGTTTCCCATAACTTTCGTAAAGTTTACCAGATTTTGATGAAACATAGAATGGCCTGTTACTTGGAGATGAAATCTGTCGCAAGAAAATGGAGGAAAAAAATTCTCTTGCTTCTCTGCTGCAAAGCGCTACTAATTACAACCGAAAACTTAAAAAAAAAGAGGACAACATATAATTAATTACCTTGTCAGTTGGACTAAGCATATCATGAACTGATAATCTTTCCGGAACACACAGACCAATTATTTTAAAACTGTTAATATGTGTAGAGATTAGGATGCCTTTGTGCCACCTGAAAGAAGTAAGGAAGATAGTTTTTAAGCTTGCATACAACATACACATCAGAAAATTATTTTAAACAATTAATACCCATCCTGTAATAATGATTAAGTAACACTAAAAATATTCAAAATACGCGTACTATACAATTATTTATTTATTTAAAAAAAAAAAAAAAAAAAAAAAAAAACCTGCAGAATTTTAGAAGTATAATATTAAACAGAGCTTAGTTTTACATAATTAATTGTCTTTACACACATTTAAACATATATACAAAGTTTACTTTGATTACATGCGAAAGACATTAATTCATTAATTACATAGAAACGATTAAATATATTTACAACTATCTATCTACTGCATCTATATAGTGTATATGTATACTGGTGTATGAACCTTAAGGACGAGATAGATAAAAATAACAAAATATCGCATAGTCAATGGGAATAAATGAATGCCCGGCAGCATATTACCAGAGGACTCCCACACGTGCACAGGGAGCAAGATGTTGCATAGAATGAAGTCAGCGTGCCGATAATGACGAATGGGTCTGCTTTCCCCACACGAAGCAGTAGAATGAGAGACGAAACAGTGTACGTTAGTCAGAGAGCTAGCTGTTAAGTTGTATTGTGGTAGCACTCCCGGAGACGTTTGAGTGACTTCACACCAGGGTTTGCCCAAGTGGGCCCAGCTCGGGTTGGACCCGCCTGAAAAGACCCACTTTAAAACCCACCTGGGTTTTTAACCTTTTTGTTAGTATATGATTGGTACAACTAAGGTGATTACATTTGAAGTTATTTTTTATCAGAATTTGAACTTTCTTTGGGCAAATTATATGCTTTCACGTTAAGGTAGACAACATTCAACATAAGACCTTTATAAAGTTCTGAATGCACTGAATGAATGAATAAAAAAAATTCACCTTAGCTTGAGATAATTTTAAAACAAATTAATGTGTGGATTATGCGCCTATTTGAAGTAAAATAAGCAATTTTATATTTTAGAAAATACTTTCCCTGAATAGTGTGCTTCCTGACTCGGCGCCACCGAAGGACGTTATCCCTCATACGTTGATGGGTTTAAGGTCATAGGTACCGGTACTAACAGTAAATATGTACATTCATTAGTAAAACTATTAGTATTATTTCTTACCTTTGATGGTAACAAAAGTATTCAGTAAACTTTGGTTTTCTAACAACAGTTCAGTTCAGTCATTTGTTGCTACCCTTCAAATAAGCATTCTGTAGAATCAACACCAGCAATTAAGAAGCTTTATGCTCGGAGCTTCCAAGACTAAGTAACGCTTACTATTTTAAGTGTTAAATTCAAACTTCAGTATTAATGGAAGTTTTGATGTACAGTAAAGCAAGTTGCATTTTCAGGGAAAATCCGTCGTGAAAGAAGTGTTCGGGAAATTCTCGCAACTGAACCCACAAGGCATCGGAGTGAATACTTCAACAATAGAACTATTTATTTCACGCTGGAAGATATTTAATTTCATTTATGACATTTTGAAACATTTACTTTATAAAATATGAATTATAGGCCTATCTTTGTTAATTGTTTTAAATTAATTTTCAGAAAAGAACAGTCTTGCAACAAGTGCTCGGGAAATCCCCGTAATTGAACGCACACGCATCGAAAGTGAACTTCAACAATAAAACCATTTATTTTACGTTGATAAATATTTATTTCATATACGACATTTTAATGAATTATGTCTTTGTTTTAAATTAATATAGTTATTTGGTATTCATATTTGGCGAACGTCACTAAGGCTCCTGGGATGACTCGATCTACATTTGTTCGCCTGTACTACACATCGTTTGTCCGCCTGTACTACACAGTGTTTAACTTTCGGTCTTAAGTTTTCAGGATACAAGCTGGAGACACACTAAATTTTCTGTATAGATTTTAGCGGCATACCAACGTAAAATTACATTTTTTTTAAAAAAAATAGCGGATATCCACGCTACAAAGGGCAGTTTTCGGTCTTTCAAGTTGAAATTTTCAGAGTAGAAGCACGAGAGACTAAATTAGCTGTATATATTTTGGAGGCATAAAATTTCAAAATGGCGGCCATTATTCAAAATAGCGGGTATCCATGCTACAGGGTGCAATTTTCGGACTTTTTAGGTTGAAATTTTGAGGGTAGAAGCACAAGACATTTTAAATTTGCTGTATAGATTTTTTCGGCTATCCAATATAAAGTTTCAAAATGGCGGCCATTTTTTTAAAACAGCAGTGAATAGAAAATTGTTGCAAGTTGTGACAATGATAATCTTGAAATGTAAATCACATTTTAACATTTTTACCCCAAAGACATTAAAATATTTCGAAAAAAGCCAATTAAACCCGAAAAACCCAATTAAACCCGAAAATACCCCCCAAAAAAATCCCACATGGGCCCAGGTGGGTTGGTTTTTTTAAAAATACCCGAGTCTTTTCAAACCCTGCTTCACACGGGGAAGATTCGTCGTGAAACTGGAAGAAGAACGAAATGCGACGAGCATGGCCAGTGTAACTACCCCAAATTAACTACTTCTAGTTTCTTCATTTCGATCGGTTACTTGACTTTGGTCTCATATAGCCCAGTAAGTCTTTGGCACTACTGTTATTACTATCGGCTGTCACAGTAATCATATTTACTATCACTACTGCTACTATTTATACTCGAGCTTGATGATAACAAGGACGACAATAATGATGCTCTCTTTCTCCATCTCCCTTTGTTACTTTATACTCGATTTGGATCAATGGTATGAATGTAATGTGGTCATTATTACTTATCCATACACTGAGCTAAGCCGGTATTCAATATCTTCAGTGGATTTGAAGAACGAGCTCAAAAGATGTGGCTTCGAAACTTGATCAAATCTCTTTTAACTCTGTCAGAGAGAGCTCACCGCTTGGGTGCGTAGACATTACATCTACTTCTCGTTTAACCGAGGGGCAGGATCAGGATTCACGAACCGAAGAGGAGGACACCTCTCCTTAAGTTAAGCGTCTGCTTCGGAAAAAAACATTTTTGCCAATCTTTTCTGAAGCCAAAAGTTGAAAAAAAAAAGTATTTAATATTATACGTTCTTAATTTCAAAGTCAAATTAGAAACTAATCAGAAGAATGTTCCAGAGACCGTGATTACTCATGAGCGAACGCGACACCGCAGAATAACTCATTTTCTGTTTTCATTCTAGCTCTATACTTATAGACTACTACTAACTGTAATATAAGAACAGTTGCTTATATTACGGTCAAGTAAACTCAAAATTTTGCTGACTATTTATTGAAAAATCGATATATTTGTAATACATTTACGTACAACGCATCAGTAATACTTTTTAATAACTCACTGTTTTACACTACTTTTGACTGGTGAGAATCATGTTACGTTCGTATAATTTCGTGTATCTTATGCTACAATAATTTGCAATACCTTCTTAAAACTCTACAGATGCACAAAACATCGAAACAGGGGCTTCACTAATCGGCAATACATCATATTTCCGGTGTGGAATTCAATATTCAATACACGTCTTACTTACTTATACAGCACTGCATATCGCACGTTTCAAGTTTTACTAAACTACACCACTCATTACATAATTTTATTTAATAAGATCACACTATTCGAATCTCGTCCACATCACTTTCATAACAATATGAAAGTATATACGCAACAGAGGAGAAAAACAAAAACTAATTTACTCACTAGAACTCTTTTTCAATCACTGATATCATGTGCTTACTTACAATTAAATCTGATTAATTATAATTTCTTGGAATTACAAATATTTAAACAAATAAGACCAGCAAGATATCTATATTTAAACCAGATATGCAACCTTATAAGTAACATTGGTAATTCGGAATTCACTTAGCTTTAATAGCAGGAATTTTATCTTTAGATTATAATGCCTATATAAAATAATTAATTTAAAACAAAACACGATTGATGCTTGAAGGAGCGGAACTTGTGATTTACCGAGCAAGATTTTACTTCGATCGATTGTGTTTACATTTTAAAAGTGCAATTACGACTTAAGGCGTCAAGATATGAAATGAAAGTATTCCTTCCTCTTTCATCCTCTCAAGGTTCATATCGGAACTATTATCGTAAAATTATTTGGAATATGGTAACTTGAAGGGAATTTCCTTTTATAGAAACACATTGAAAATAAAAATTACATCACACAATAAAATTTTGAATGCATCACTCTTGGTTGCGATCGAAATGTAAATTAAAACTGATACTTTCGATGTTTGAAATAGCCGAATGTTCTACAAACTACTTTATTCTTATTAATTTAAGTCTTACTTGTAGACCCTAAAGCAATGGAAGGATCTCACCAGAAACTCCTATCCTAATAAAGGAAATAGGATTCCATTCCCGACTTCAAATTGTAACACCAGCAACCCACTAATGAAAACGAATATTCCTCTTCTTAACATACGGAATAATAGTCCAGCATAATTTTTTTTTTTTTTTTGTATTAATATACTCAGTTTTGTTCTATTAATTTAACCAGGCTGTTAACAGAGCCTTCGGTTGCGGTGGTAATAATAATAATAATAATACGACGAAGCCTTAAAATTTAAGGTAACATGAGTGCCTAACATTATTCTACAGACAACGACCAAAACAACTGCTATCCAAAATGGCTTAACTGTCATCTGCTTTGGCTTTCCTTGACGCGACAATACTGTAAATACGTCGGAATTATTTCTACAAATTCAGGCTTTCCTTTTCTGCACTACAAAGATAATAATTTGGATACTTTACTGTTTTGTCTTGAGATGAAAATAACAGCTTCCTCCTTTATAGAGACACACCGCCAACACTATTAAAGCAACTATTATACACTCTTATTGTATATAATTTATTATGTATAATTATATATAATATTAAATCGCTCTTTGTTTTTATTATTGTTAATAGTAATCTCTGATAGACACGTATCCAATATATTTACCGAGACAAACATATTTGATACAACCGAACTAGAATGTATCGCACTTCTGGTACGTAACACCAGGAGTTTGGTATTGCCCACAGCATTGCTTCATGTGCATAAGGAGCATTCCGAACCAGACAATCCTGTGCGAAGAAGAGGTGGTGATCACCCACAGTTAACTACAGCAGAGGACGACTGTTACATTCTAAAACAGGCAACAAGAACCGACGTCAAACACCGGATGCAATTGCTAACACATCTACGAGGAATGCAAGGCACCCAATCTCAATCTACAGTGGCAAGACGACTGCATAGGAGTGATCTCTTTGCTGGAGTAGCATTCTCTTCTTCGAGGTTTTAATATATCCACCTTATAACCTGGATGTAGCAGCGTTCGGCTATAATTTATTTCAGTCTCTGCAGAAATCCCTGATCGATGTGAAGCTAGTTTCAAAAAAGGACTGTGGAAACCACGTGTCACAATTTTTTGAACAGAAACCACGGAAGTTCTGCACGGACTTATGGAATTGCTGGAAAAATGTCAGAATTTATCGAACAAAATGGTGCATACGTGGTTTCATAATGTTATTTTTAGATCATAATTAATATATTCTCAATGTTAACCTCTAAAAGCTCAATACCTTTTAGACACCTGATATAGTTCTCTTCACAGCACTTCCTTATTCTGTTAGCCACGTATGCTGTCATTATTTGATATATGATGTTTAGACACGTTATTGGTCCATAGTTGTGGGGTAAGATGTCAATTTGTTTCTTATGAGCTAGTTGCGCTTTTGTACAAATAATTACAGATTTTATCATTTCCTGGTGCTGTTCGGTTGTGTCTTTTTCTAGTTACTTCTTTAACTTCTTGATCTGTTATTTCGTAGTTTTCCTTTGGTTTCTTTGTTCTCAGTTTTCTACTCTTTTTTATCTATTTTGCTTCAGTTTGTGTATGTTCTGCTTCCCATAGCTCTTGTCATTCTCTTACTTTTTTATGGTTATTTTGCATTACTATTAATTTCTTTTCTCCTGTATGAATTGTTTATTTATTTATTTATTTATTTTTTGTTAAGCTTTTCTCATACATTTTCCGTCTACTGTTGTAAATTTTAGTTTTGTTCAATGTATCCTTGTATACCATTATATGTTTGTTGTTTCTTCGTGTCCGGTATGTATTTTCGATTTGCTGAAAATATTCTTTTTCGATTTGCTGAAAATATTCTGTATATGTTTCATTGTTTCTTCTATATTGTCTTCCTTTTATATTCATTTATTCCACTTAGGTATCTTCTTATTTCCTCTATTTTTCTGTCAAGCTTTTCCTCCAATGGCTACTTGCTTTAGGTTGTGTTTATTTCTTCCTTCGGTTCTTTGTTCTTGTTTCTCCTTTCCGTTTTACATCTGTTACTGTTAAGGCTGCGCAGTACACTGTCATGTGGATTTCGTTCAAAATCACTCTGCTCACTTCTTCTGACAGTATTTTATTCATTTAATCTATTACTTGCCTTAGTTTTTCCAATAGTCTCGGTTTCGGTATTGTTAGTCCCTTGTTTGAATCTGTGAATCAAATTTCTACTATTGCTTATTGCTTTCTCAAATTCTATTTAAGTTCGTTTTACTCTTGTTATTATCTATTCCTTTCTCATTAGTTATGTTTCTAATTTTCTTTGGTTTTAGGTTGTGCTGTTATTTAAGTCTTCTGTGCTTCTCAACTTCTTACCTTTATCTTATTTTATAATTTTGTTATATACTACAAGCGCATTAGTTCTTGATTCATTTCATTTGAGCATCTCCTGCACCTTCTATTCTTCGTCTTTATTATTATTATTATTATTATTATTATTATTATTATTATTATTATTATTATTATTATTATTATTATTAAGAAGAAGAAGAAGAAGAAGAAGAAGAAGTCTTCAAAGACGATGAACGAAATTCAGACGAATATTATAACTTAAGTTCTACTGCGTAGGTAATAGTATCTTTCAGATTAGTTTCAATAGAATTTGGGGGCGTTCAATATCTCCTTGAATTTAACGTATTCAAATGATATCCGGTATAAAATACGAAACTAGGACACAACACCTCGTTGCTATGATGTGCTTTACATCCCTGTGAACATCACGATTATGAAGAATGGGACCCACTGAACTATTAGTCAAGTGGTATCCATAAGGTTGTAATTTTAGCAGTACATTGACGCTACATGATGGATAAAACTGAACAGTACAAACTTGCTTGACTATGGAAGAACTATTGTAACTGATTAAACAAATATAAGACATAATAAATTAGTTCTTTTAAGCATGCTGTTTTTAATTCTTAATTTGATGTTATTTATAAGCATTAAGTTTTGTATCTTTCCTTATCTATATTTTTAGTTTTTATTATGTACAATATTCGAAAAAAAAAAAAAGTTTTCATAACGAAACTCAGTATGTGTTTAAAGATTTGATTGCGTCCATAGATAAATGTTTGCCTACATTAACTCAGAACCATTTGTTTATATACATTTAAACTAAATGATAAAAATTTATTTCATTAAATCATTATTATAGTATATTCATGTTTAAGGAAATAAAGAAATAAGTAAAGTAATATAAGGGTACTTTTTCATCTCCTGTTTGAAGTTACAACTCACCAGAGTAGTTTCAAAGATTCCTCTTGATCTATTGGAATGACTGGAATAAGCGCTGAAATGATCCTGGACACTTTACGTTGGGAAGTTTCTGGTCCGCATAATACCACTGTTCTGCCCGTTAACAATGAATAAATAATATGCTGTGCGGCACTCGAGAAAGTCTTCAAAAACCATAATAACTTATTTCCTATTGGAAAAAATAATTTCATATATATTAAGTATTATTCATAAGTTCTATTCACTACATCCTATATTTCCATGTATTGTTGAACATTGCTTACAACTCTTCTGAATAGTTAATATAATAATTGAACATTGCTTCTGAATAGTTAATAATAGAGAGAGAGAGAAAATTTAAGAATAAAAAATACACTCATACGATGCTGAAAATTGAAATTAATAAAGTTACTGGTGTGCTTTCTTTAATACCTTTCTTTGCAAAAAAAAATCCGATTGGAGATGAACAAACTAATCACTATTTATTGTAAAATTATCCTTGCACTGATCACAACAAACTACGTTTTGAACCTGCATGAGGTTCGTATTCAGGTTTTCGAATGAATAAAAGACGGAAAATGAATATTAAAATTAAAATTTGCATGAATTCATCCAACGTGTAGGTAATTTCATAAAAGTAAATTCTCATGAAGACTTCGTCTTCCTATTTCCACTATTATACTGCCACGATACCTAGCTTCAGATTTGCCAGACTAGCAATCATACCCAGAATTATCGTCTAGCCATGGTCGTGCTGTTCCTCGTTTAGATTAAATCCTGAGTATTCTTTTGAATAAAACGTGAATATATAGATAATCTCGGTATTATTGGAATTTCACTTTCCTCTTCTCTGATAATATTTTGACACGTGATAGCCAAAGTCGTCATTCTAGGCACTAAATAAAATTTTTGTTTCATTAGTAACACATGACATAGTATTTCAAAAGTAATAATACTCTAGAATTGGATGTTCTTCTGTTTTGGGGTTCCACATGTTCATTTCTTTTTGTGGTCCTCATGTATGTTTCCTTACAAAGGCACGGAACCTGTAAGTCCAACTAGTTTGTAAACTGTGCATCAAATAACTTTTACATTCCTTTAACGGTTTCCTTAAACTTTTGATTGTTTTTATAGCTGTATTTACACCAAATCTACCGAATATTATACTTAACTTACTGTTTACACACTGAAAGTTGGGCAAACCGACAAATTTTTCTTTTCTTTTTTTTTTTTTTTTTTTTTGATCATTATTTTTTTGGGATTTGCTGCCCGATGTTTTCCCTAACAATTTCTTGGTTGGCTGGTTGGTTTGGAATTTAACGCCCCCTTCAGCACTGAGGCTACCCAGACGTGGACCTACAACTTAATGTGGGATCCGAACCATATTAGCTCGCACTGGCAATCGCATCCGGGTTTCCCGTACCATAGGCGCATACGTTAATTACGAAGACACGAGGAAGTTCACTACATTTCTTGTACAGGTTCTTCGAAAGAATTTTTTTCTAAATATTTGCTCATTTGCAAGGGGTGTGCCAACTGAAATTTATAACCATACACTATCAGTGAAATATAGTTTTGCATGAATTTTGGTGTGGAATGATTATCTTTCTGTTTATTAGTAGATCTCAGAAGCTATACGTGTTCTTTTCTACTTTCTATATTGTAATCTTAACTTTATGATGAATGCTATTAAGAAGTTCCTCGGAAGATGAGTCCAGTTTCATTTTTGCAAATAAAGAGAACAAGAGTGATAATCCTATAATACCCAATAAATCTCAAAATGCTATTCTCCAAAAATCCCGATTCAAACTGATAAAGGAAATACTGGATTCAAACTGATAAAGGAATACAAAACGCGGACAGAGGATTACCCACGGCCAAACTACTCTGCTGGAAGTGTATATATATATATATAGCGTTTTGTTTCTAAAAATAAAGGTAACGGTACGCAGGACCTCACATTTATAATGGTTAAAAAAAAATTCCATATCTTTTAGGGTATAATAATAATAATAATAATAATAATAATAATAATAATAATAATAATGATGATGATGATGATGATGATGATGATGATGATGATGATGATGATGATGATGATGATGATGATGATGATGATGATGATGATGATGATGATGATGATGATGATGATGATGATGATGATGATGATGATGATGATGATGATGATGATGATGATGATGATGATGATGATGATGATGATGATGATGATGATGATGATGATGATGATGATGATGATGATGATGATGATGATGATGATGATGATGATGATGATGATGATGATGATGATGATGATGATGATGATGATGATGATGATGATGATGATGATGATGATGATGATGATGATGATGATGTTGTTGTTGTTGTTGTTGTTGTTGTTGTTGTTGTTGTTGTTGTTGTTGTTGTTGTTGTTGTTGTTGTTGTTGTTGTTGTTGTTGTTGTTGTTGTTGTCGTCGTCGTCGTCGTCGTCCAGTGGCATATCACTGGTGTCTTGTAACTAAAAACTCTTACGTACATATGTATAAAGATGATTTTAAAATGTCTGATTCTTAGATCTTAATTTTATAATACAATAAACGTAATGATAATCAATATTTCTTACTGATTTGTTTTTTCTCTTTCTGTAAAGGGCGAAAAGAAGCTGCTATTGTTTGTTTTCAAAAGGCATCAAGAATTCCACAAATACTGAATTTCAATAACAACACACAAACAATACACTGTTCACATATGTTCTTCAGAGTACTAGTCATGTTACCAAAATGTTCTACAAACCTCTACTAAATTAATGGAAAATTCTAGGGGATGTTTTCAGTTAATCCTCTTCCTAATAATAATAATAATAATAATAATAAACTACTAGACATATTAAAATGGGAACTAAGTAAAGGCTTTTCTGCGGAGCAAGTTCCTATGAATGTTCTGCACAATGTGCATTCTTACCTCGGTTACATACAATTCTTTCTTTTAGGGGACACCTAGCACAGGTTGGTTTGCTTTATGGTAGTCATTAAAATAGTCCTTCTAAAGTGAATCTGTACCCCGGAATGTATCTCCTCTCATACGAAATGTTTTAGGGTACTTAGAGTACATTTTCTGAAGAAAGAATATATTACAGAGGTGGAGTTCCAACAGAATTTTTGTACATACTTTCGGTTTAGTCGATTAGAAACTGTAGAACCAGTGTTCGTATTTTCATATTAATATTAAGCTTAAAATGTCCTCAAAGATAAGTGCAATTGAGAGAGCTTGATTCAAAATTAAATGAATTTTCGATTCCTATTGCAATCAGAAATAATTGGAGGGTCCGGATTAACTTTGAAAATTTTAATTTCTACGCAAATTTGTGCATAATATTTGACGTATTTTTCCAATTTTATATATTGTATTTTTCATACTGAATTTGGAACCTCTTGGAGAGAAGTATCTGGAGACGTGTCTGCTTGCAACGATTTAATGTATACATCTTGACAAGAAGGGAAAGTGTTTGGAGTATTAATATAGTAGAAGACAAATGTAAATGAGAATAAACTATTTTCTCTTCTAAACTTAAAACACTTTCAAATTATAAGAAAATTCTATAATTCGCAGTACAGTTTTGCTACTAATTAGATTTTGACAGAGAAAGAGAGATGATTGAGACGTTCTCATTAAAAAGATGTCGGTGCGTCGTACCGTTGTGTACCGCCTGAATATAAAATAGTTACATCTTATAGAAACCTCTAGAAGTATAATAATTCCCTCTATTTCAAATACAGACAATTTTGTGAAACAATGACCTGACAAATTTAAGGAAACAGGAGAGTATATGTCCACAATGTCTAGTTCCGCAATTTATTGATTACAATTCCTAAAGGACATGACTGATTACATCCATCTAGCTTAAAATTATCACCATCATAATCGTTATCATCGTACAAAACTGGGTCATTCTACATCAAGCACTCCTGGAATACACGAAGTGAACGGAAAGTTTTTTTTTTTTTTTTTTTTTTTTGGTTGGTTGGAAATTATGAGGAGAACAAGGCCTCAGACCCTTGATACATTGAACACAATTAGGAAACCCCCCACTGCAGAGAAGTTTGGCCATTCGACATGGAATTTCGAGTTTGCAGCATAATTTAGAAGAACCTCGCATTAAAAGTGCGTAATAAATCATGCACACACCACCTTACAGAGCGCTACATCCAGGATATTTTCACAAACGGTAGAAAACTGTATGAAACATACCTCGTAGGGGACAAATGGAAATGGGTATGTATTCTGGAAGAGGAGTGACTACACATAGATAAGATCACCAGAGTTCGATCTTTTTTCTAATATCAAACAGACCACAAGAGCCATTCTGTCTTTCTGCTGCAGTGTAAGGAAAAGTTTCTGATTTTTTTCTGGTGATGGCGACATATTGCAGTTGGAGAAGGCTGCCACTCGTCGAAGTGCCTTTCACCACCAAAGTAAACGCACTTATTTCCGAGAGAACGTTAAGGATCCTCTGTATGACACACACATCTCCTACCTATATGGTGACGAGATTACAAATTGATCCATATGAACAAGACCTACACCCATACCGCTCGTTGATCATCCCAGATGTTCTACGCAAGGATGGCATAAGAAAGAAGAAATTGGGTGATTTCGTTTAAGTCCATCCCTGTGAAATTTCCGGACGTCTCATTAATAGGTCTGGACTCCCCAAACAGGCACTTGCACGACGCCATCCCCGTACCTTTCAGGCTCTTCGCCAAAGCTGTATTGCAAGCATTCCCCTTCCCATTCTACGCAGTAGTTTGCTAGAGTAGAAACTACGTTACCAAGCGATTGTTCGTGCCCGTGACCATCACACTGAACACAATTGTTTGTGGAGAAAGGGGATTAAATAGCCAGGTAAGTGGTTCAAAGATGACTAGTTCAATGGAGAAACCTTCTGTATACAGAATGAATGTAGAAGAAACTTTTGAAACAAGTAAATAAATAAATAAATAAATACATCTTAATTTAAAGTAACACGAGAAATATATATAGGTTAAGTCAAATTCTTACCTACATGTTTTCGTTTCTCAGGAACTTTCCACAAACATGTTTTCCATGAATTGAATTTATATTCATTTGTTTCCAGGTCTTTCACTGAAATGTCATCCCCTTCAAAGCTTGAACTGTCTCCGAAAGAGGTATCATCCTCCTCGGGAGCTTGAATTTCCAAGTAACTGTCACTAGAGCTTGTAGAAAGGAAAGAGTTTTTTCGATAGTTTCCAACATCATCCACTTCCAAATTGTCCAATGTAACTTGAGATGTATTTTCTGTCATAAGATCACTAGTATTTCCCTGAGCTGAATACCAACTATCTCCTTCAGTTTCGCTAAAAGTCTATTACAAAAAGTGTATAGTTCAATTAAAAAACAACATAAAAGTATTAGTATAAGCAAAGTTTTAAATGGCTTAAGGTTAGAATTAAAAACATTTGAGACTAATGCTATTTTACATCGAGACGTCTAAGATGGGTGACGTGTCACTCAAATAGAAAACATGTTCCATAGATGCACAAAATTATATTTCGCAAATTGGAGGAGGAGGAGGAGGAGTAGGGGTAGTAGTAGTAGTAGTAGTAGTAGTAGTAGTAGTAGTAGTAGTAGTAGTAGTAGTAGTAGTAGTAGTACTAGTACTAGTAGTAGTAGTAGTAGTAGTAGTAGTAGTAGTAGTAGTAGTAGTCGTCGTCGTCGTCGTCGTCGTCGTTGTTGTTGTCATCGTCGTCGTCGTCAAGGTTCGTAGACCCTACTGTTCCTTCCCTCTTTTAAGGTCGCGTCATAACTACCCTTCTTTGGAAACCGAAGATGTAGTAAAATCGTGACGTTACCGCGGGAGCAGAAACAGCTTTCACCCAAGGTCCTTCTCATTCACCCATGCTTGTTAGTTTGATTTTTGCAGGAAAGCGAATGATTCTTGTTTTCCTGTATTGAGAAAAATTGATTAATGTAGTGTTCGTGTTAGCTTATAAGCATGTCGAATTGTACGATAAGTACTTGTCGCAATCATAGTACAAATATTAAGGGTTCCGAAGTTATTTATCAGGTGTTTCCCTCGGATTCTCTGTGGAAAGTTTGGCAAGAGTAATGCTGTCGGAAAGACACCTTTATAGTTAAAAACGCCAGCGTCTATTCGGATCATTTTGTTCCCGAAGCTTATAAACGTGATTTAAAACGTGAATTTCTACTCAAGAATAAGTTTAAACCGATGTTGTGCTTTCACTGAACTTATCAGTGTCATACGGAACCGTGTTCCTGTAAACAATGAAAGAAATAAGTGTACGAAAGCTAGGTGTTTAGAGTAAAAACAAATCAGGCATTTGGGTATAGTCAGATGAAATAACTATTATGACCGGAACAAAAAATAACTCTTTATGTTCCGTTTGTTCTGTAGAGAGTGAGGGGCATGAACTAAAGGAAGAGCGTGAAGAGAACGAGAAACCAAAATTAAATCTTTAAGTTTTACGTCGCATGGTTATGCCGGCTGGTCTAAAGGATACGGTGATGATGAGAAATGAATGAAATAGTGGAATAAAGTGGGAGGAAACAGGAGAACCTCGAGAAAACCCACGCACACAGTGTTTGTCCACCACAAAGTTCACTTGGCGCGCAGGGATCGAACCAAGGACGCATGCACCAGAGGTGAACGCTCTACCATTAAGCCACCGTGGCCCAACGAAAAACTAAACTCTGTCAGTATGTACAAAGCCAAAATAATAGTCTATATTTACAAACAAAGTTAAAAGAAATGGAAAGCAAATATAATAAATAATTAATTTCAAAGACAGGTTCTAAAATATAATATTGTGATCGTTTCAATAGAGTGGTTAATAACCGGTGGTGGATATATTACGAAAAAGTTTTATACAGAGTCAAGTAAATATGCTAATAAATGGCAAGAAAAAACTAAGATGAACTGATTAAGATATTATTCGTGCATTAACACAACGCGCCACAGTGATAAATTATACAATCATCTGCGGTTACATGTTCTAATCCGCGTACCCAATGTGTCAACACTTCGACATTGCATGCAAAAATAACCATTTTCTCGTGGTGTTCTTACACCAGTTTTGAAAATTTTGACGGAGCAAGGGCGCTACTTAAGGAGTGTGAAGAAATTTTCAGTGCTTACATTTGATGAAATGAATGTTAATAGGCGCGTGTCCTATGACGAACAGGCTTACTTAATTTTGGAATGACACAGAAATGTCCAGGTGGCAATGATTCGAGGCTTGATAGATGTGTGGAAACAGTCCATGTATGAAGATTCCGATAAGACTATGAGTAAAAACTTAAACTTCGAAATCATATTGAAAGTTGAAGTCTTAGGATTAAGCATAGTTGCAATTCTTTCCAAGTTAGATGGTGGCAATGTGAGGCTATGTTGTGGTCTCATTTTACCTTCTTCCCGGTGGATGGAAGCAACAAAAAATAAGATGTATTTTGAAAAAAACACCGAAAACAAAAGGAATGTGATTGGCCGACCATTTGATGTCCTAAGAAAGACACTTCTATGTTGAAACTATTCGACAAGGCTAGGACATTCTTCAGAGTTCGGTTTTTGAATAGAAAAACACGGGAACTTCGGAAGAAGGATGCTTTTAAGATAGTGGATGCAAAGCTATTTATCAAGTGTTGCACAATCCTAAAGTAAGTACGTATTGTATCTGTATGTAGTCTATTTTTATCGCATTTTAAAATTTGTTTTCCTTTGCAAATCGCTATGGCGGAACATTGGCTTAGCCTACGATATTTGTCCCTGCTTCACCGCGGTGACGTCACACTACAGCTGGAGAAAGTGGCTACGCAGAAACAGCTAGTTATGAAGGGACCTGTAAAAGCGCGGAACAGTAGGGTCGACGGACCTTGAGTAGTAGTAGTAGTAAAAGAAGAATTGTATAGCAAAATATCACACAACAATACAACACAAAATATACATATTAACAAAAAACGAACGCCAATTACATGAAACACCTGTTCGTTCTCTGCTTCCCGCTCAAGTAACGCTGGCTAGTGAAGACGCTCACGTGATAGCTGTGCTACAGCGCATCGAGCCATCACATATTATAATCGTGGCGGATATTATAATCTCCTAGCTTAATAAGCCAAGGTAAGTTTTATTTTAAAATAAGTGCAGTAATCTATATATAGAAAATCACTATGTTTGTGACTCTAAATCTCCAGAACCGCCTGTCCCATCTCGATCAAATTTGAAACATGGATGAGGTTCGAGACTGGGCTGGTTTTAGGCTATTCACTTTGATGGTAGGACTGAGGGGCAGGGGAGGGGGAGGGGATATAGAAAAATAAATAAAACTTAATAAGTCGTGAACCACTCGACCGATCTTGATCAAATTTTCAACACAGATGAGGTTCAGGCCTGGGATTGTTTTTGTGATTTAAGTTTGACGGAGCAACGTAGAGGAGGAGAAGAAGGGGGAGATATATAAAAATCAATTTATATAAGACTGAAAGTGACTATTTTTGTAACTTAATAACTCTTGAACTACACCACCGATTTCAATCAAATTTTCAAGATACATGAGGTTCGGATTTGGAAACATTCTTGTAATTTCATTTTAACGGTAGATCCTAGGGGAGGGGGACGTATAAATAAAAACTAATAAAACCTAATAACTTTTGAACCACAAAAACAATTTTGATCAAATTTTCAGCATATATGAGGGTTGGGCCTTGGGTGTTTTTTATAGTTTCAGTTTGACGAGCCACCCTAAAGGAGGGGGAAGGGAGAGATATATGTAAAAAAATTAAAATTAAAATGACTGCCTTTGTGACTTCATCACTCTTGAACCATCCGACTGATCTCAATCAAATTTTCAACATACATGAGTTTAGAGGCAGGGATTACTTTAGGCTATTCACTTTGACGAAGCAACGTAGGGGAGGAGGAGGAGGAGAGAGAGAAATTTAAAAATGATCAAAAATGGCCAATATTAGTGTTGAATCCATAGTTTTCGGAGTCGATGAGAGAAACAGTGACACCTCTGATGCTGTTTCAATCCAAGTTCAGTCTGATAGTTGGTGAGGGGGAGAGTATAACGTAGGGAAGGGGGATAAACATCTAAAAATGATCGAAAATGACTAATTTTAGGGTCGAATCCATAGTTTTAGGAGTAGCTGAGATTATCAGTGACAATTCTGATGCCGTGTGCCGCAGCTCGGAGGAAAGGGAGGGGGAGCTATATATAATAATAATCAAAAATGACCAATATTAGTGTCTAATCCAAAGTTTTCCGGATCATTCAGATGAACAGTGACATTTCCGATCCGGTTTAAATCCAAAATCAGCTCCGCCTATTGGGGGAGGGAAGAAAGAGATATATATAAAAATGATCGAAAATGGCCACTATCAGTGTCGAATTTATAGTTTTCTGGGTCGCTTAGATGAACAGTGATACTTTTGATCCCGTTTAAATTCAAATTCAACCCTGCAACTTGGAGGAGAGGGAAATATATATATATATATATATATATATATATATATATATATATATATATATATATATATATATATATATAATGATCGAAAATGACCAATATTAGTGTCGAATCCATGGTTTTCAGGGTCGCCGAGATGATCAATGATCTTTCCGATACTGGTTAAATCGATGCCACACATGAGATACGGAGTTGTGCATTTAAATTTTCATTTCAACCCAGCGAAGCGGGTAATATATGCTAGTTAGTAATAAGTAAGAATATAAAGCAACTAAAACATGAAAATAAACTGATTTCCATGTTAATTACGATACATGCTGCTAGTTATGTTTCAGTAGATTAATTGGGAGCAAAGCTCCTCTTTACTCGAGTTAGGAGTTAGCTTATCCCGGTACTCTTCCGAGACGTGTGAACCGACATGGCGATTTGAAGGCGCGCGCTGAATGAAGGGTGGCATGTCCCGATCGGACATACGATTGAGGAACAATCAGCGAAAAACTGGATCACCGAGATGCCTGAACCGTTCTTCACCAAATTTGAGATTGTGGCCGTGTCCAAAAGATACAAGTGCGCATTCGAAGTACGCTTATTTCCGGAACTGACGTCACCTAGTGTGCGTCAAAAGGTCCAAGTTCACAAGTTTGAGAGTGTGTAGTGTGCGAGGATGTATACTACGTTAGTACACTTGTGTGCTTAAGATGGCGATTCGTCGTAGTAGGAACAAAGATATTGTCAAAAACCTAATACAATTTTGACATATTTTTTATTTTATTTTTTTAAGGTGAATATTTTTGTGAGCTGATCTTGTAATAATTTACTTGATGAATATACAATTTAGTGATTTTATAAGTGGAATATAAAAATGTTACACAAATAACAAATGTATTTGTTATGTTTTCTGAGTATGCAATGGAACTTAAAATAGTGTAGGGAATCCAACTAAATAATTTCTTTAATAATGGTATAAAGATATTTTTGCTTAAAATATTTCATGGTATATGTAGCTTAATTGTGACAATTAGACTATCGGTAATGCTGCTATTTGCATGTAAATTACGAACTTTAATGGCACATGAATTAAAAACTTAAGCTTTAGCATACCTAAATTATTCATTTCTCTATTCCTACAGGCTACAGCTACAAGTGTTAATTCGTAGGTAAATAGACATTTTTTCTAGTTTTGATTCAACACAAAACAAATATCTTTCAAAGTCATTATATTTCCTTGCCCTTGGTCTGTGTGAGGAACCGTAATACGCCAATTACCAACATTTTACATTTTTGACAGCTAACCAAAAGTGAAATACAGGTAGAAAAACTTTCACTCTCCTTTTAATTCATATAATCCTACTACTGTACTTACTATGAAATGATTATGAACAAGTAATTCCTTCCGTGCAGTTGAACAAGGAGAGCCACTACATATCATACATACTGTTTTTTTTCCTCCTTTTTTCTTAATTTCCACAAAATTTTTATTATATTTGTTTTTTTTTGGGGGGGGGGGGGGGGTTATACTTGGACGAGGAAATTTGTTTCGTAACTGAGTAGCCATTTTCGCAGTGGAAAGCATGGAAGAAAGAGTGAGTGTATAACAAGCGAAATGTAGGGCTCGAAAGCATAGTGAAGTGCATGCAAGTGTTAGAGTGTATACAACGTATAGTACTGCATTTAAGCGAGCTTATAAGACAAAAAATCTTAATTTTTCTTTTTTTATTTTTACCATATTACTTTAATTAGGACTATCCACCTTGAGTATATGTGATCCTTATGCACTGGTATTTCATACTGACATAATAGCTTTTTCCCGTAAATTTTGGTCCCCATGTTATTCTACTGCACCACTTCTTTTAATGTCATCTTGTAAATAAAACTTTTCGTGCAGATTAAGAATGTGAAGACACAATTTCGTAGATTTAGGGGTAAAATTTATAGATTCACAAAGAAAGAGTAACATCCAAGGAACTTAATAATTAGTGCCATATAGTAGAAATAGTCCAGTCAGTCAGTCAGTATGCCTGTAACTGAACCAATACGGTAGAACTACCACAACTAGTGTCATTGTTGTGTAAAATGAAATGAAATTTTTGAGTTTTACGTCCCAAGGTTATGTCGTGTGGGCTAAATGAGACGGTAATGATAACAAATTAATTAAATGGTGGAGTGAAGAAGTGCGAGAAAACAGGACCCCGAACAAGGTCCTGGATATGGTCCTTGATGATGAACACACCGTTCGGATAAAAAGGTACATTAAACTTGAAACAAATAAAGAAAAAGGTAAGATTAAAGAAATACAAAAGTTCAAGGATTCCGAATTTGTAAAATACAATCTATATATTAATAGCGGTGTCTGTGAACAAAAAACTTCAAATCCAAAATGAAAGTGACTATATTTGTGACTCTTAATTTTTTGAACCATCCGACCGATCTCGATCAAATTTTCAACATATATGACGTTCGAGCCTGGAAAGTTTTTTTTTTTTCAATATTTTCACGTTGACGGTAGAACCCAGGGGAGGGGAGGGGAGATTAATATATAAAAATAAATATAACTTAACTCTTGAACCACCCAACCAATCTCGATTAAATTTTCAACATACATGACATTCGGGCCTAGATAATTTTTATCATGCTGTGTTTCGCAACATGGAGAGGGGAGAGGAATATATAAAAATAACCGAAAATGACCAATATCAAAGAGCGCTTTAGTAATAGTAAAAAGGAACATATTACTATTTTTCCTTAATTTAACCCAGCGAAATCGGGGTGCGTCTTAGATTCGAGTAATTATAGAGAAATTTTTAATTAAAGATACTATTAACGTGTTGTTAAAACTACTTTGCTAGCCATAAATATTTTTAATTTTGTATCATATTCAATAAATCAGACAATATTGTCCTGCGCTTGCGCAGGTCGTGCGGGTTTGCTAATACTTCATTAAAACATAACCATTACAATTGATATATATTGATAGTTGAAGAGAAATTTAACACAAGTGAAAAGAAATTAAATAATAACCTACTGTAATATTGGGGATATTATTAAGATTGTATTTAAAGATGTACTTACCAGATTCAAGTCAATATTTTGCAATTTGCTTGGCAATAAATCGATCTCTTCTTTCACTTTTTCATCTTCGAAACAGACACGATTAATATCTTCTAGAATCTGGAGATAAATTGGACAAGAAATAGCCCAGTTTGCTTCCTCCACATCTTCTAGCGAGTCTTCTTTCGCATCTCTTACATACGTGTCATATACTTGATCAGTTTCCCATATCGAAGTATTGTAAATACCACAACATAAACTGTTTTCGTATTTTCCCAAACACATATTACCCATTCGAATTTCAAGCCTACAAACATTTCGATTTCTATGCAACCTACACAAATACCACACTCCAATCATAATCCCCCAGGCACTCAGCAAGAATATGGGCCGCAAGCATGATGGTTCTCTCTTTAAAGTACTAGCATTTGTGCACACTAAGCTTGTTACATCATTACAAGCATTTAGTACACGCATAACACAAGTCACAATGGCGTCATCTTTAGAACTGCTTAAAATGTTTTTCCATACATCAATAGTCCGTTCATAAACAGTATTATTCTGAAAAGCAAATAAATTATGCTCAAATGTGTGAAATTTGGATATAGGTATAATTGTACTGCATTAATAAGTAACCAACGAACGAAAAACACACAAACATAAATATATTACATGTGAAAACATATATATATAGTCCATGAACCATTATCAAATCTCAGCATAGTGCATTCGACTTTGCTGCCTTTGCGATGTCGGAGCGCGCACTAGTAATGCATAGCTAAAGGCGTCAGGAATTAGTTATTATAAAAGTTCCGTGTGACAGATATATGTCAATATTTATCCGTTTTCGGCGGAGATCAGATCATGGTGTCCCTCTAGTACCTGATGGTTACATTAATGGAGTGGTTGAGATCGGCCGTAGTGAAAGTGTATCAATATTGGTGCCAAAAGGAGCACATGACGAACAGACAAGAAAACTGCAAAAATATGCAAAAGATTGTTGGGGCAAGAGTTGCATTCAGCAATTCGTACGAGCTCATGGTGGAAGAACCGACTATCTAATACAAAAGAGTGATCATAGATCTCGGCACTGAAAACCAGTGGGGATAGCTGCTGTACGAATAGCAAAAAGATGACCATGGTTGTAATTCAATAGTCTGTCGGTATAACAATTACCAGAAAATAATTAAAACAATACAACATTTAAAGAAAGAAAAAAAAAACACACTATAAATACTTTCGCTCAATGCTTATCATATCGGCAGAGAAAGGACTAGGAAATAAAGAAAAATTAAAGAACAAAATAGTATCTGATGCACACCATCTTGCTAAACAGTCCTTGAAAGTTTAAATTTATAAGTAGAGGAGAAGGAAGTGATACAAGAATTTTCATTAGAGATTCGATTTCGCTGAAATGGAGCTAAGTATAAGTTATGTGGATTTGTAGAGTAAAGATTTCAAGCTAAACGGCATTGAGTCACCACAAAAAATAGCAGGACTAGCAGTCGGAGAAAAACAGAAAAATCAAATCGTAGAATTTAGATCTTTGCAAGTCAGTCCCACACTTAAAGAGTAATGTAAAGTAAATAAGAACGAGATCGCGATTAAATTTAACAATGCTTGAATGGAAATGAAAAAAAACACAATTCTACTGCAGTGTGCAAAGGTGTTTACAAGGGTAGGGTGAATTAGTAGTAAAGTACAATTTCTAAATCATTTATGAATATCTCAAATAGATTAAGAGTTCTTGTACTCTCTCACTAAACAAAAAAACAAACAAATAATGCACAATAAGTAGTTTCGCATTTATTCGATGGACAGAAGGAAGAGGAAGAAAATGATGGAAAATTAATTAACAAAGAAGTGGATGCAAAGCACCCGACTGTATTTTAAGATTGTAAATCTGGATGTTTTGTAACTACTTTTTCTGTTCGTTTACACGTAATAAAATGAAAAATACTCGGCAGAAAGGCTTACTTTCTTACCCTTAAAATAATAAATGATGTAATACGAAAAATGTCAGGTACATTATTATTATTATTATTATTAACTTAAGAGTAAAACTAGCTTTTATTATGCCTGTATATTTATACAGTTGAATTATTTGACGAACTCTTTTGTTCCCATCACCGTGACCGAAGAAGGAAACACATTGAGCTCTTCGATAGATATATAATTTCACTGCATACGTGAAAAAGAAAGAAAGAAAAAAAATGAAGCCTGGTATGATGACAATCTATTGCAAGAACTCACACACCCAATTAGTCAATATTAAAAGTACATAAATTATAACATCTTTACAAGAAAATAGAGAATAATTCCTGTCCAGAAAGCACTCTCGTAACTGATTTGACCAAAGAAAAGAAACACAAAAAATTATAACATAACTGAAAAACAAACAACGATGCGCTCACAGAACACAAATGTTCATCAATCTTCATTCCTTCAGTTATAATATTGTAATTTATTCTGCTGATGATATTACAATGAAAATATTCTTTGTCTCTTTTCTTCTGAAAATATTATAATTTCTGTGTATTTAATAGAATGTGGATTTTTGGCGTTAGTTTTTCCATCATACATCTTGACCGGTGAAGAAAAGAGGAGATTTTGTGAAATAATATCACGGATAAGTATACAGATATAATATGATCAGTTTTCCTATTAACTTACTTACAAGAAGACTGTTTTTTCGGAATTTAACATCCGTTTTCAGAACCGAAGCTATCGGAAGTGAATCTACAGTTTAACGTGACATCCGACCACGAACTTCACTTACTACTTAGCGGAAATCGAAATACTTTCTCCCGTGCTGAAGATACGTATTCTAATCAGACAGCCACGGGAGGGCTCTATCTGAAGTAATCGAATCCTTACCAAATGTTTGTCTGTCATGTGATACATATTTTCAAATTCAGCATACTGATGAACCAGTTGATTCATATCCATTTCAGAAAGCTTCTGAACACCACTCCCTGAGGCATCTGTAGCGTTTTCGTCATCCTGCTAAAATACAAAACAAACATAATGAGATCTTTTGAACAGATTACTTGGAGGACAAATTCAAGCCATATACATATACACATACACAAGACGTTCTAAGAAAACCAACCTCAGTATTTAAAAAAATAATAAAAAATACAAAACTGTCCTGTCTTAATTTTTTTTTTTAAGTGGCAAACTACTTTCATAATGTCGTCACTTACAATTTCTAAATCATTTACAAATATCTCAAATGCATGAAGGGCTCTTGTACTTTCCCATATGTTCCCTAACTCCAGTGTGTGTGCACTGCGTTTAAATATGCCTCATACACAGCAATCTAGGAACTAACATACACTAGCCAATAGATCAGCGAAGAAACCTTCATACAATGAAACATTTTTCTCCAATAGGAAATGGGTAGACTGCTATTTATTATACACCTTTATCAGTTTATTTGCATACATAATTAAAAGTGTTTCGATTCAAAATATTGTTAAAAGTTTTCCAAAGTGACGTAGCCTTCGCTTCTCTTTGGAAGACTTCTAGCAATATAGTGAAACAAAATTCTGTTAACTACAGGTGCAAGAAAACTTCACATAGAGAAAAGGAGGATGAGTGTAGGAGGGAATTTTAAAGAATTTTTTAACATGACTGTACATTGTCCAGATTAAAAAAAAAGAAAGAAAAAAAGGTGAAGGTACAAGCACCACTGCAAAGTCAGGGTCCGTTCATAAATAAAGTTACCCTAAGTAGCCCTTTCGCCCGCGTTTCTTCCAGAAGATCGTCTTGGATCCGCCCTGCTAGAAAGTCCTTATCTGCTATAACTCTTTTTCAATGTCCTAATGGCATGACCATTAGTTTATTACAAATATTCCACTTTTCCTTTAAGTTGACTTTATTGGAAATAACACAGGAGTCCACAAAAAGAAAATTTTCCAAACAATAAATTGGTCGTCTGTAAATGCGTAGACAAAATGAAAGTCTATAACAAAAGTAGCTACCATCCTTCAAAATTTTATATATTTATTTATTATTTTTTGTCAGTAATTTAACATGGATCCAGCTACTTAAGTCATATTTCACTATTTTAAAAATAACAAAGCACCCAGTATTTATATCGGTCTCTCACTCCGATGCGTTTGAGAACAAATATATAGGAGTATCCAATTTTTCTACCCACTGTACTCATAGTAGTTTATTTCTCGCAACAGTGGACCTCAAGTATTAAAGTGGTGGTTGTTTCCTGTTTTTCTCATTATATTACGATAAATTGAATTAAACTGATGGTATAAAAATAACAACTCCAGTTCACTATTTCTTTTACATGGAACCAAGTACATCAGAAACAGGCGTATTTCACTTCAGTGTCTTTTCATATATTGAGGAGAATGCCCTGCTCTATTGAACAGTACAGTTTAGTGAAAATTTTCTTTACATATATATCTCTCCATTATCAGTTTTTGATGATGTAACTTTTCGAGGCATATTTTTTCTCTTCTGCCATTGTTGATGAGAACTGCTATTTGCTCGACATATACTAGTTTGATCACGAGGTATTTGGAAAGATAGAAAAGTAGGACTTTTTAATTTATTTTGTTTTCAGTTTACTCCCCTATCCTGAAATCCTTTATTATACACACGAGAAAGCTTTTCTTATCAGCTTTTGACAATATAATAATTTGTTGATGATAATTTGATGCCAGATTTTGATTATCGTCATTACATGTAAATTTTATATTTGCTTTCGTAATTATTATAATCACTGATTATTACCTATTTTTCCTAGTTATTTTATTATAAGTTTTATTATAAGTTTTATATTTTCAATAGTTATATTTAGTATTGTACCTATATTACGTCTAATATAGATAATAGAAGCAGTAATCGTAATTCGTTTGTTTTAAAAGATTCGTTCTTTTAATTTATAACAGAACTTAAATTATTTTATTTTCGTTCGGACACTTCATTCCTCTGTATATAGTCTATTTATAAAGTTTCCATGGGACTTTTCTTCTTCTTCGTAGTATTAGTTGTAATTACTATTATTATTATTATTATTATTATTATTATTATTATTATTATTATTATTATTATTATTATTATTATTATTATTATTATTATTATTTGCGAACCTTAAAATATATAAAACAATAATTACGTCTGTTGTGCTGTATGGTTGCGGAATATGATCGCTTACTTTGAGAGAGGAATGTAGACTGAAAGTATTGACGTGAATATTCGGGTTCAAGACGGACGAGAATGGGAATGGCAGAAACTTCAAAACGAGGAATTGGGTGATTTACAGGGTTGTAAGTGCTCACTTTTGAAACCAGCTTAGCTCACCTAAAACTCAGAGTACAACGTGAGTTAAATCACGCTCAAATTCAGGCTTTTAAAATGAAGAGCGCTCAACTCACGCTCAATTCAACATAAGGAAAACACGCTCTGATGATTTAATAACTAAAATATTTACAATGATGCAGACTGAGAATGGTCCGGACTACAATTGGAAATATTGGGGTGAAATACATTACTTTACAACGAAAGAATAATGTCCAAGGAACTCATTTATACAACTGACAAATCTGTAATAAGGTAGAACGCAACCTCTCCATATGTGCCTCCATAAGAGAAACATTCCATATATTTTATATACCCTACATACCATAAGCACTTTTTTGAAGTATTCTAAATCTGTGTGACTTTCAATAGTGCCCGCCCCTGTTCATTCGGTGCTTTTACATTATGCCACTCGCATGCCTTTGCTACCTCAAACCCTACCTCTCTCTGTGTTATGATGAAACAAACATCCTTGCTCTGCATGTTTAGCGAATTGATATTTAAAGCATCAAGGGATTGTTTGGCCAAAAATAAACACTATTTTGCAACTCTACTTTGCGTGCTGGGCAATTATTAATCTGTACGACAAGATGAAATCCGTCTACATTATGCAAGGTTTCAAGTATCAGAATAAATTATTAAAAATGGGTCAATCCATATTGAAGTTGCTTGGCATCAATGAGGGTTGCTTCACTATTTTTAATTTTTACAGACTTTATATCTATCATCATTTATACTGGCAGCACAAAAATGCTCTTCTTTCAGAAAAATTAATTCCAGCCAGTTGTGAATGACGGTAATTTTCGTTGAGCACTCCGTGCCAATAAGTTGACTTGGCACAAGTTAGCGTAGACTTCCATATCTTAGGACTGAGTTATTCAGAAACATTACAACAAATATTTTCTTTATCATTTTCTCTTCTTTAATTTTGTCTCTTAGCATGAGAAGTTCTAATTGAGGCCTAATAGCTGAAAATTTTTTATTATAATTTCATATACTATAGTTACCATGGCTAGAGTAACAACAGTAACACAATTTTTCCTAAACTTTTCATGATATATTAAAATTAGAATGATGTATAATATCTCAGGTAGAATATGGAATAACAGATAATAAGAGAAAACTACAGCAGAAATTTCAACTTTGATATTTAACTGTGACCGAAGTTGTGAATTTTGAAAAATTGCACGCAAAATGCATGTTTATGCTCCTCTCAACCATTTGTTCCTGAACTAAATACTCAACCAAGTTGAAGCATCACAAAACACATTGTTTTAATTTATAATTTATTTAATGTTGAATGATTTACACATTAGAATAAGCTTACACTTTTCAAATAAAAAGTTAAATTTGAAAATTAAATAAAATTGATTACCAGAACCAATAAAAATAAAACAAAGCATTAAAAGAAGTAAGAAAGTAAGAAATTAATAGAGTATTAGAAAACACGAAACTGATTATTATAATTGAATTAGGAATAAGTACAATAAGTAGGACGAAGTCTCAGAATGCTCATTATTTCCTGTTCGTATGGAAGTGGCAGACAATATAAGAACTTAAAAAAAATAAATAAAAAAAATAAAATTAAATTAAATTAAAAAATAAATAAATTCGAGGCTCCAAAACAGATTTTGGACTAGAAACTTTTTTTTTCTTCTTGGCATGGGAAGATGGTCTGTGATGGGGTAGGAGACACAACAAAGCGTGAAGTAAGTAAAACCAGCTTACAAAGAATAACAGAAGATCAAATCCTCAGTGTAGAAAAAATGCTCAATATCCGCAGATAAAACATTAAACGTATTACATATTTTCTCATCCCACAAGAATAAATTGTAACTTACATCATATTGCTCCTAAGATCATAAAGTAAGGATATAATTACCCAATGAGTGTTGATTTACACAAATTAAAGTTTAGAATTTAAGGAATCTTATCATTTAAGGAAATGAACACTTTAATAATCTATAAGCGTCGTCTTGTAGAACGACCAGTAAGCAAATATACGAAAAAGCAGAAAAAGCTTCAATAGTAAAAGGCAGAGTGCTAGAAAATTTTCTCGCTCAATTTTTTAAGCGAAACCAGCTAAATTATGCTGCAGTTATTACTGAGACCTTTATTTATGAACACGAACAAAATTATACGACGTTCTCGGAAAGTTTCGTCCGAAGAAAATTCACTCCAAAAGTAATCTACTTACCCGTTCCAATTTTTCAAGATATTATTTATGCCATTTATTACGGATATTAATGAAATATTTGTTTATAGATTATTGTTATCACTTATTCCTTATAGATTTTTCAGAAAAAAATTAGTTATGCCATATTGTTAGGTTATTAGTGAAACATTTACAAGTAATATGTGCGTAAAGAGTATGTGTATCATTGTTAGGAAAAGACAATAATATGCTAATTAACACTGTATTTTGCTATATACACACAGCACGCAAATACTTCTATATAACTATTTCTTTTAGTAAAATAAAAGCTTTTAATTATCACTAGAAACGAATGATATCCTTTAGTACTACAAAATTTATTTTTACTCTTTTTTTGTTCTGAAAGCTATACATTAAAATTTATATTGATTGATATATTTGGACATTTCCTTTTCCTTAAACTCTAACACTATTGTAGAATTCATGAAATATGAACAAAATCATTTCTTATTTATTTTTGAGAAAATTGTGCCAGAAAAACTCACCTCCCAACAATAAACTGCACGTTCTGGATTTTTAAAGGCCAAACGAGTTAGTTCCTTCTGTTAGTTCCCCATGTTCCTAGTTAAATATTTATTTATGAAATATGAAAAAATCGCCTGAGTCGTTTTTGAAAAAGTCGTCTGGAAAAACTCATCCTAAGTTTAAGCTATTCCTTATGGATCATTTTCAGAACAAACGAGTTGTCATATTGTCAAAATATTACTTTATATTTATACTAAATATTTATTAATGAAATTAGTCGTGTTTGACAAAATAATCTGAAAATAACACACCCCTAAGAGTAACTACTACTTCTGGGTCTTTCCCAGTAAAATAGCTTATACCATTGTATAGGGTTGTTAATGAAGTATTCATGTATACAATATAAATAGAATCATTAGAGCAGTTTTTCAGAAAATAACAAATCTTTGTTTATATGTTCAGTAAACTACCATTATTTTTGGAGGTAGGAAGAAAATTCGAAAAACCCTACTGGGATATCTTGTAAAGAGCTTACGTTTCAAATTTGGTGCAGATATGTTGAACAAAATGGCATCTAGGCAAATATACATACATCGGAAAGAGCGAACTGATAGATATACATTCTAAAAGCAATTTTTCGGAATATAGGGACTATAAAACGTGTAAATCTGTTAAAATTTTTGAATTTGATTTTTCCACGATCGCTATACTTTTTTCTCTCCTATCATTGCTGGAAAGTAGACAACGAAATCAGATTGTATAATTTATTTCTCTCTCTCTCTCTCTATAAAAAAAAATAAAATAAAATAAAAAATAAAAAAAAAATAAATAAATAAAAGGAAAAAACAGAAGACGCCAAAAGCTTCAAGTTTACAACGAAGGAAAAAATGTCAGACTTCCAGGTTACAACAACCTCTTGTTCTGTGATTTCTTTAAAATAAAATAACCTACCTATCATACGTACGGCAAGACATTTTTTTCTGTTTTTGGTTCGTCTGTAACTACCATGTTACAATTTTTTACCAACTTTAAAAAAAATATGATAAATCTCGCCAATTAAATAAATATCACGTGAAACAGACGTACTTCCAGTCGCCTCGAGCTATTTCTAACGCTAGCCTCCCTAATCTGCACCATTCGTTTAATGACAAATTATTATTTAAATTCTTTTCTTAGAGACCGGACAACAACAAACTTACAAATGAACAAATACATTATTTTGTGAAAATAATAATATCCAGTGTTGAGCGTCAAATTGAGCATGTTTCTATTCTAAAACTCACCTATTATTTCAAGTGAATCTCAACTCACGCTTTCAAAATGATTTAGCTATGATAAAACTCACGAAAAAGGAGCGCGCTCAAGTGAGCTAGCTCAAATGAGTGCACTCACTTACAACCCTAGTAAGTTATACCATTCACTTAACATTGCCAGTGCTATTACGTGTAGCAGACTCAAGTGGACAGAGCATGCAGCCATAATGGAAGAAAGTTTGAATACTTTCGAAATTTTAACTGGAAACCCAATCGAAAAAAAAAAAAAAAAAAAACATTAGAAAGACCTAGGCATAAATAGGAGAAAAATATTAAGAAAGATCTCACAGACATACGAATACAAAGTAGAAGCTGGGTCTAGTTGGCTACGGATAGAAGTCAGTGAAGGTTTTTTGTAAATGCGGCATTGAATCTTCGGAATTCCACAAACCACAGAGTTAGTTTTTGTTTGCTTGCTTTGAGGTTTCCTAAACGAAAGAAAAATTAATTTGACGATTGTCTATCCTGAAAAGTGTGGAATTTATCGAAAGCAGGTCAAGAAATTACACAGAACTAACATAAGGTCTGTCTACATATCATTGTTTCAGAGTAATATGGTTCCTACATAATGAATCTTACAAGCAAGTTAGGATATTAGAATTCAGGTTCACGAATATACTAATCATTACAGAGAAATGGCTGAATCGTTTGAAGTGAATTTTTGAACATAGTTGGTACCTATCTTTAACTGGATTTTTATCGTTTCTTTAATTAAAATGCGCATCGTAAAGAGGGAAAGGGGTTCAAAATTTATGCCAAAATAGATTATTTCAGAAGCTTATCAAACTAGGGGTAGTGAAACTCAGTATACAGACTCCTTACTAAAGTAAGTGGACACGTGCCCCTGAGTTTTCGAGAATTCAGCATCTAGGAGCAGGACGGGAGGAGGATAAGTTTTATTATGTTTTTCTCAACATATAAAAATGGCATCAATGTTGTCTGCTTCATCATAGGAAAACGGTTGAACCGTTTAAAATGTATTTTAGAACAAAGTTCGCATTTGGCTCAGTCAGGCATGTGTTATGCTATTTTCATTATAATGTATATCCTATTTTCATCACAATGTATATCCTGAGGAGGAAGGGGGTTCAACATTTATTCCGGAAACATAGTACTTACGAGTTCCTCGTGTTACGGAGATGTAACTTGGTATATAAAGTCCTCATTAGAAATAATTACGAAAGTATAAAAACAATGCGACACATGTCACAGTGTTTTCAAAAATTCTGCTTCTAAGTGGAAAAGGAAGGTGAAACAATTTCTACAGTATTTTAAATTCACATGGCGAAAGTGAGGAAACTGTTAAATCGTTTAAAATGAATTTTGGAACATAGTAACAGCTGCGTTGGGCTGGATTTTAATCATTACATTTTGACTGAAATATGTATCCTAAAAGGGGAAGAGAATTTAAATTTTTCACAAAGAATAACGGCTGCAGTGTTTGAAATGAAGTACTGAATATAGCACTTGAGTCGAGCTAGGCTTTTACAAATTCATTTTTAGTCAAATATGCATCTTACGAGGAGAAAGCGGTAGGGGGACGGTTCAAATATTTTCTATAAACCTATTCTTCCCGTGTGAAAAACGGGCATTTTAGCTAGTTGTTCCACCAGTATTTTTAAAAAGCATGGTTATAACCCTGAAATTGTAAGTTTTTAGTGTAGTATTATTTGGGAATTATACAAAACTTTCCACTTTCTTCTCAAGAGTATTGAAAGTATCTGGGTTTTAGGAAATATCGCTTAACAAAATGAAGCAAACAAGATAGAACTGAAGTCAAGACGAACAAAAAAGAATTTGGAATGAAAGAAAGAAAAATATAAAGGTAACTATATAAATATGATTAACGCACCGCATGGTATGCCGGAAACTCAGGTTCGATACGGTCTAGTTATGCAACTTTTCAGTCTTTGTATACAACTGAATTCGCACTCATAGACGATAAGATATAAATTCGGTTATTACCTCCACTTATATATAAATATATTGATAGCACTTATTGCTTTATCGTAACTAATGGTTCCCCCAAGCTTTCGGCTCGCTGTACGCTATACGTTAAAATATAGCTTAACTCAAAGGTCGTTAAGCAATATGTTACATTTAACTTTCTCTGTTATTGTTCCTGTGTTTGCTTGTCCATCAATTAACTTACGGTTACACAAATATTGCATTACACAGGTAAACAGTAATAACTGTCTGTAGTTTATATACTTTGTTCATGTTCCTGAATTACTACATTACATTTTGCTTGAAATATCTGTGCACTATATACAAGTTAATGCAACCTTATTTCGTTTAATACGGCTGTTTTAATAAACATTTTCAAAAGATTAAACTGCAACAATATAATATCAGTTGCAACTAAATTGTTATAATATATTATTGTACAAATACACAAATATGAGTACTTAAATCTAAAACGTGGCTATGACCCTTGTTCTATTTTGAATTAATTAACGCTAAGGCTCTCTTCTTCAGTGCGAGCGGTCTCGGGTATGATTCCGGTGGGGGCACTCGGTCGAAAAAGGGTAAACAGGTTTTTCAGACCAGCCATCCTGAATGAGGGTTTCCTGGGTTTTCCTCATTCACACCAGGCAAAAGCTGGGGTGGTACCTAACTTATAGGTCTCAGGCTGCTTCCTTCCTTCCCTCTCCCTGGATACTGTGCTTGCCGAGGGACGTCATCCCTCATACGTGACGGGCTAAATGGCCCTAAATGCCAGAAGCCCACAAAATCTAAATCCTACCTTCTAACTCACTTGAAGTAATTAAATTGGAACAATGCAGGTCTTAAGTTGTAATTGAATCGTTACCATAGTTTTAAATCTGCAAACTGCACGTTAGTATCATCTATTGGTGTCACGCAGACAGGCAACGCAAGCAGTGGAGCGGCGTCTGTTAACTATTAGAAATTAGTCACAGATCGAGACATTTCCCTTTTATTTATTTATTTATTTATTGAACAATTTCCCAGATACAGCATAACTTTGCCATTTTACACAGGGACATGCTAACAAAAGAAAGAAAAAAAAACAAGACAACAATAACAACAACATAGAAAAAAAAGAGTGTAAAAGTAAGACTATTCCGTCAAAGCTCGTTTAATTGCTCTTTCAAACACTGGGTAGCTCGAAAAAAATGTCCACATCAGTTGTTACTTGATTATAACTGTTTGGTATTCTATAAAAAAGAGACCTCTGTATAACAGCCAACCTAGGACGGGCAAGATGGAATAGGTGGGTATTCCGAGTGATGCGGGAAAGGACACGTAAGGATAGTTCCTGAAGTAATATTTCCGATCTTAAGGTTCCATTAACTATTTTATGTAGATATTTCAGGTCAGAGATATTTCTGCGTACTTCAGGAGTCTGAATATTAAGATGTCGCAAGAGCTCCTTCTTAGATAATATTCGAAGTGCAGGAACACGAAATCGGACTATAGCAATGAAGAAATTGAGAACAGAATCAAGTCTGGAGAGATATGTAGGTGCTGCCATGGCCCATATGGAAGAGCAGTATTCGATCTTGGGCGCTATTAAAGTCTTATAAAAAGTTGCTAATGAAGAAACAGTGCATAGTTCGGTGAATCGATAAAGAAGTCCCAACATGCGCATCGAATTCTTTAGTATTGAGGAGATGTGGTCAGAGAAGGTGAGTTTTGAATCAAAGATGACACCAAGATCGTTATGACTAGCAGAATGTGTGATAGGGGAATCGTTGATATGGTATGTGGAGGGAACAGGAGACTTTTTCAAAGTAATAGTAATACTGTCACATTTCTTACTGTTGAGTTTCAAGTGCCACATTTCACACCAGCCTGTAAGGTAATTTATGTCTTCCTGTAGAGCAATTGTGTCATGGAGACACGATATTTCTCTGCATAACTTACAATCGTCAGCAAAAAGCAGAAGGCCACTAGGTTGAGCTGATAAGTGCGTGTAGAGATCATCCATATACAGGACAAACAGTAGAGGCCCAAGTACACTCCCCTGAGGCACCCCTGAGATCACGGGTTGGGGGTTAGAAGTCGCCCCTGAAAGAACAACTCTCTGTTTACGGTCCTTCAAGTAGCTTGTGATTAGAGAGAGAAATTTGCCATGTACATTAAATCTATTGGAAAGTTTATGAAGAAGATGAATGTGACTGACAGAATCAAAGGCCTTCGAGAGATCAAAGTAGATAACATCTAATTGAGTATTGTTATTCATACATTTGACTGCACAGGAAATTAGAGTACTTAAGTTTGAGAGACTTGAGCTTTTCGGTAGAAAGCCGTGCTGAGAACTATGGATGTAAGGTGAGGTGAATTTAAGTAGCCTGTCTTTAATTATTTTTTCGCAGATAATTGATATTACAGAAAGAAGAGATATTGGCCTATAGGAGGATACATGATCTTTAAGTCCTGATTTATATATTGGGGTCACGTGAGCCAGTTTCCAACTGGTGGGATAATACCCTTCCTTGAAGCATCTATTGAATAAGATAGATAGAGGAACCGCAATAACTGAAGCAGTTTTGTTGAGAAAGAGAGGACTAATTTTATCAGGTCCAAGTGATCTATGTGGAGATAACGATAGCAAGAGAGCCAGAACTTCGCCCGGGGTGGTAGAGAGAATGGATAAGGTGTCCGAACAGATGGGGTGGAGAGGGGGGAGATGGGTAAAAAGGATCTGTTATATCACAATTTCTTGCACGCAAAAATCTGAATGTCAATACGAAAGAAATCACTTAACAAATTAGAAAAGAGGAAAGATTGAACTGATCGAACTTGAAAGAAACCGTTTTCACGCTTAACCTCAAACTAATAGCACTTGCACAACTTTATCAACACTTATGTATACTGTCGAATTATTACGTTGCTTATTAAGTTATACATGCACAGTACTTTTTATATTAACTTTCCCTCTAACATTGTCGTCACTAATTTAGTTATTACATAAGAAAAGATAACTATGACAGTATTTAAATATACTTACCATTTTATGGAAATATTTCGACTGTACTTCTTTTACAGCTGTAAGAATTTCATGTATCTCTTTGCAAAATAACTGCCTGTTGTTGTATTTCATTATTTTAGTGACCTGGTGGCGAAAGTACATAAAGAATTTAATTTTTAGTTAACTTCTACTATTTTCAATGATTCTACATTTTCACTCTTTTTCTTTTATTTTAGTATAACAATTTCTCAACACATTTTCTTTCGGTTAATTTTTCTTAAATAAGCTTCCTTTTAAGAAAATTTCTCTATTTTTCTGATAGTATGTACGTAGGATCGAAGAAGGCGTAGAAAAGACACTTAAACTGTAAAAATGCACAGAATTTGTAAATAGTCACATAATAAAATAACAGTCAGATATACTTGGAGTATGACGCTTTGTTCATGGTTTTATTAGACGTTACCACACACATCAAAACTGTAAGCCGTATACATTTCTCAGAATCTCACATTGATATCTTCCTCTCAGTCTGGTCAGGATTCAAGTGTAGAGTTATCTTTGCAGTTAACAATCATGTCTTTCTGCAAGCAACTTCTACGCTACGAACTACACAGTGTTAATCTTCTGGTTTTTGAAAGTATAAAGGGGAACAAGGAACTAAAATTAGTATTAACACTAAAAGGAAATCCTACATGAATCAGTTCCATGTCTATTCAATTTCAAACAACTAATTTCAGATTAATCGATCTACACCATTTCCCCAGTCGTTCAATATCCTAGATTTTTAAAAATACAATATAACCTTATTTTCTTATTGAAAATACTTGTTATGGGTCAAACTTCTGGTATTCGAAACCCAGTGAATCACTAGTAGCAAACAATAATTATATGCTAACGATATCTTTAATATCTCATCATTTTGAAGACACTCACAAACATAAATAAGTATACAAATATCATAATTTGGCCTATTTCTTTGGTTATTTACAACCAACAAACTTTTTCCTTCTTTTCTAACATTTCAGTTTTGATGTAATTTGTTCTTATTTCAAAGTTTAAGTTTTAACACTCTCCGGCGCTCGTCATGATTCTTTATTTCTAAAGATAATTTTCTTACTTCAGCCTTTTTATTTATTTATTTTTTAATTCGCCTTGATAGCTTAAGGTGTTTCTCGTACTTTTTATGGACAGCTCTAATGTTTGTTAACATTTCTTGAATAGGTACTTCTGAATACTTTCGCGAAATCTGATTGCATTTTCTACTGTCCTCAGAAACATTTGTCGACTATGTAAATACATTTCCGGAGAATGTTGAACACAACAATTATTACCAACTATGTGGAACACATTGCCAAAGGACGGAAGTTTTGCATTGCGTTCAGTGTTTGAAGAATTGTTACCACTTTTAGACGTGTACCACTTTGACGAAAAATGAAATGAAATCTTTGAGTTTTACGTCCCACGGTTATGCCGGTTAGGCTAAAGGAGACGGTGATTATGAGAAATGAATGAAATGGTGGAATGAAGAAAGTGGGAGGAAACGGGAGAACCCCGAGAAAACCCACGCACACGGTGTTTGTCCACCACAAAGTTCACTTGGCGGGAGCAGGGTTTGAACCCGGAACCCCATGCACCAGAGGTGAACGCTCTACCACTGAGCCACCGCGGCCCCCCCACTTTGACGAGAATGTTCTTTGGCACCTTAGATGTGCACCACTTTGACGATGGTTTTTCATTGCCGAAATGAGACGACTTGGGTTAAGGGACATTCTGCAGGTCTAAGAGAATGCAGCAGGATGGTGACACCAGTCATACAGCTGTAATTCAATGACAACCCTTTAACGACACTTCCCAGTACGCCTATCTCCAGATTCGGTAATATCCATTGGCCACCCATATCCCCCGATCTAATTCCACCGACTATTTCCTATGGGTTATCTAAAGAAGCAAGTGTACACCACAAAGTCCATTATCATCAATGAACTGAAGGACAGCATCCGAAGGAAGATAGCAACCATCCCTGCCGAAACCTGCGCCAAACTATGCTGAACATGATTGTTACGGGCAAACAATGTTCTCGTCAAGGTGGTGCACATCTAAGGGATGTAATCTTTAAACACTGAACACAGTGCAAAACTCCCATTTTTTGGCAATGTGTTCCACGTGTTCAACATGCTCCGTAAACGTATTTTAAATGTGCTTCACAAATACGCCTTTTACAAAAAAACTCTTCTGTAAAATATAGATTTCTTTTAAGCATTCCCCTAATTTATTTTCATTTCCCTGGCTTTTCAGCTTAAGATGAACGATAAGAAACGATTGAGGTAAGTTTGTTTTCATATTTCATTAATAACTCTATGATGATGCATAAATTAATTTTTACTAAATATTTATCAGAAGTAGTTTACTCTTCGGAATGAGTATCTTTCCAGACTATTTTCTTGAAAACGACTCGAGAGATTTTGTCTATATTTCATACATTAACATTTCATTAATAACTCTGTACTGCCGCAAAAATCTCTTCTATGAAAATATTCACACACGGGAGTTTACTCTTGAGGATTTCTCAAATATGATTCGAAAACGCTTGATAATTTTATTCGTATTTCACAAGGAAATGTTTCACTAATAACTGCAGCATACCATTATTTAGTTTAGGGAATTGACGCAAGAAAGTTTAGTGCAGTGGCCGGCATCTTTTATTACCACCAAAAATCCGAAGATAAACTGTGTGTAGTCTTGAAACGTGGCTGTTGCTTGCAGAAACACACGAACAGTAAGTGCAAAGATGATCTACATTTGATCAGCACCACCATTCATAATACTGTAATAAACTGCCAGGATTCCTTAGGTTGCTGAGTACCTGGAATATCTTTGTTTCTTAACTCATTGGTTTATATGGAGAAACACTATTCTTTCAAACGATTCAAACAGATTCGAAGAAGAAATCAGTAATATTAATATTCCACCCATTTCGAAGACAACAAAACTTCCCCATATATATATATATATATATATATATATATAAATGAAATGAAACCTTTCAGTTTATCGCCCACGATTATACCCTTTAGGCGAAGGGAGATAATGATTAAAGCAAGTGAATGACGATGGAAGAATTGGTGGAATCAGAAAGTGGGAGAACCCCGAGAAAACCTACGGACATGACGTTGTTCACCACAAATTAACTTGGCCGGGGCCCATATAAATATTCTTCTCTTCTTCTTGTTCACCTCAACCATAAGTTGGTGGGCAACATGGAAATTTTAAAACTTTTCTATCGCGTGGGAGATCTGTTGAGCTATTAAATGAGGATGGTGCAGATTTTAAAATTCTTATTTATAAAATCTTTAGTGTTATAATTATCTTCCAACTGAAATACAGAAACCGTAATTAAATGATACGACTAATCTTACAGTGCCAATATATTTATCCCAGCGAAGTCATTTCAAGAGCCGCGCTACTCTCATTCTCGGTCGCTTCAAGTACCAAAATCGATTAATTCACTGAATTTACATATTTATTAGACCATAATTGTATCAATAAACCGAAAACATATCACAAAACTACATAAACGAAACATACACGTGAAATGAAATTAAAACGTTGTAAGTTTTACGTCCCATGCTTATCCCGGTTAGGCCAAAGGAGACGGTGATGATGAGAAATGAATGAAATGGTAGAATAAAGAAAGTGGGAGGAAACGGGAGAACCCTGAGAAAACCCACGCTCACGGTGTTTGTCCACCACAAAGCTCACTTGGCTAGAGCTGGGATTGAACCAAGGAGCCTCTTTTCCTCCGTAAGATAACACAAGTCTGCAACCAAAAAGCTGTTTGCATACGTTTAGCTGATTTTCACGCTTTTGGGTGCACCGAAGTTGAAAATGACCCCCGTTTCTTCCTGGGATGTCAGGGTTTTGCACAATCGAAATGTAACGTGGTCAAACAGGTAGCTGAAATCGCTAAATTGCAAATGCATCACACGAATATAAAAATGAACATGGAAGATTAAATGTATTTGTGCTCCCCGAAACATGAAAATACGTGTATATTGGTCCGGATGGAGATCACTGACACATATCACATTCATGTGTCATGAATGAGAGTACGAGATTACAAAGAAAAACCAAAAACAATAAATCTGTTCATAGAACGAATTTAGTAAGATTACACCTTAGATTTGTAAAACGTTGGTAAGTAGTTCTGGCTACACTGTTTGTTGCTCAAATACTACGAGTACGCGAGTACGCGGGCTTTTGTTGGCCCTGATATTAGAAAAATCATATCTGACAAAGACTTCATCAGTTCAATGACTCCAACTCAAAAAGAGGCTTGGGTTGCCTTTACTGTGGTCATCAAAACGTTTTTGGGAAACCGAAAGGACCTACAGTACAAGGAAATGGTAGAAAAAATGTTGCAGGCGTTCCGAAAGCTTGGTTGCTCCATGACCTTAAAAATCCATTTTCTCAACTCCCACCATGACTACTTTCTTGACAATGTGGGAGCAGTGAGTGAAGAGGAGGGGGGGAGCGTTTCCATCAAAGAAATTAACGACAGTATCAGGGGAACTGGTGTTACGATGATGGCACACTACTGCTGGATGTTGTTTAGGGATCTTCCGGCAGCCATTTACAAAAGAACAAGCTCCAAACGAAGTTTGACCTTTAAAACAAGACGATTTCACAAGCAATCTGATTGATGGTGGTATTACTTTTTCTGTCTTCAAGTGTGTGCGTGTTTCTGTACATTTATTGGTGCTACGCTGTTAATGGTGTTTCTGTGAATCGCATATTTGTGTTCATATTTTTGTTCAACAATGACCACCCGTTTGTTCGAAACCCAGATGTCCCAGGACAAAACGGCTGTCATTCCTGGATTCAGCGCACCCCAACACATACAAATCAGTTAACTAAACCGAAACAGCTTAGCATTGTTTTATTTTTGCAGACCTGTGTAATTCTTGAACGAAAGCAATTTTTAATATTTTTTAATAGATAGCTAGAGCGATTATTTCGGCCGAGTTCGTTAATGGAGTCAATCCGTTAACATCTTCACGGTGACTATAAATATCTCATCTCCCACAATTGGATAATGTAAGTTTCACGTCATTCACTTTACTTTTTTTTTTTTTTTTTTTTTTTTTTTTTTTTTTTACCGTCACTTTACACAATAAAACTCATAGGTTTTACTATCTATAGCTCTACGACTAATTGCTCTCCATCACCCTTCTGTGCTTACAGTAAGGTGAATTAGAAAGTAAGTTTAAACTTGGTGAGATTTACATTTTTGAATGAAATCATTGATAATGCAATCCCACTTCTTGTTAAAATTACCTTCATCCAAATGTTCAAGTTCACTAAATCAATCGATTTTCGTATTTGGAGCGACCAAAGATGAGATAAGGAGCGGTTTTTGCAAGGATTTTTTTCTCGGATAAACACATTGGCATTGTAAGATTATTCATATCGTTTAGTTACGTTACAACTGCTTTCGAATTCTTTGTTCTGATTATCCGTCTCACATAAAAATATAATCTTGCTTTAAAAATTATGGAATTTACCTTTGTAAATTTCTTACATAGAACGTTAAATAATTTTTCCATCTTTATTTTATCCTTGGTGACATACGACAAACACAAGGGCCTCACAAATCCACGAGCGTGCACATCATTCAAAGTAAAATAATGGACATAAGCATGGATTCCTTTAATAATATCCGTCTGCAGAAGTTGGGCATCATCACAGATCGTAAACTGGCCACTGAAAGATAGAGCACAGAACAAAAATATCTCGTGTTTTCATCTGATTTTATCTTGAAATTCACTGAAAGTGGTATCTGATAAATTTAACTAGTCTTTTATCACTTATTATATGGATTTTATTGTTTAAATACGTACACTCAGAAATAAAAGAAACAAACTTAAACAACGTTAATTGAAAAGCACACTACTCAATATATCCGCTTCTTCTGTTTTTTTTTTTGAACCTACATCATAATCTATTCTTCCGGGTAGGTTACTAGAGTACGTTACCCTACTGAACAGTAACTCAACCAAAAACAACAGATGTTAACTTTAATTAACAGTTTGGTTACTTCAACACTCTCCCATGTTAATTAAGAGTTTTAATTAAAGACACACACATATATATAAAGACATTCAGACAGAAGAAATCTAGCAGTTTTTTTTTTTTTTTTTTATACTAATCCCATTTTACTAATCAAAATTTGCAACCGAATCTTTGTTAGTGGTTTCGTCATAATGTCCGCTACCTGTTCCTGTGTACCAATTTGCTGTACTGCTAGTTTCCCTTCAACAACCTTTTCTCTAATGAAAAAGTTCTTAACATCTATATGCTTCGTTCTTCGATGGAATTCCGGGTTTTCTGCCAATTTTACAGCTGCACTATTGTCCACCTGAACAATTGGAATATGTTGTAATTTAGTAATTCCTCGAATGAGCCTGCTTAACCAAATAGCCTCCTTAGCTGCTTCACTAGCCGCTATAATTTCTGCCTCTGTGGTGGAAGTAGCAACCACTCCTTGCCTCTGACTAAGCCATGAAATGGCACCTCCTGCATGAGTCACCACCACACCTGAAGTTGACCTTCCCGTTTTGCTGCATCCACCAAAATCTGCGTCGCTGAAGCATTCCAAAACTCCTTTGTTCGCATTTGGAGAGTAAAGAATACCGAGCGTAATGGTTCCAGCCAAATAACGGAAAACCCTTTTCACTTTCAAAACATCATCTTGAGATGGATTTTCTAATGATCTCGACAGCACTCCTACACTGAACGCCAAATCTGGTCTTGTACCAACCATTAGGTACATCAGAGCTCCTACTGCTTGTCGATAAGGAAATTTATTTTCTTGAACATCTTGTGCCTCTTGTTTTGGCAAATCAGATGTCTTGAGCATTGGTGTTGAGACTGCTTTACACTCTTCGAACCTAAATCTTTTAAGGATTTTCCTTGCAAACGCCTGCTGACATACTTTGATAGAACCATCACTCCAGCGTTCTATTTCAAGTCCAAGGAAGTAAGATGCTGATTTCACAGAAACTTTGAATTCAGATTTTAGTTTCTCAATAAAACTATCTGAATCGCTCTTGTCTGTTGCCACGACAAGTCCATCATCAACATAGAGTGCAACTATAAGCTTCTTACCATTACTGTTTCTAATATATAAGCACGGATCTGCTTCACTCACTACAAACCCTAGACTTAACAAAAACCCACCGAATCTTTTATTCCAAGACCTTGGAGCTTGTTTCAGTCCGTATAGGCTCCGCTTGAGCTTGCACACACGATTGCTACCATCATTATAACCTTTCGGCTGTTGCATGTACACTTCTTCCTCAAGTTTTCCGTAAAGAAAAGCAGTCGACACATCGAACTGTGTCAAAAACATGTTTTCGCTTGCAGCAACACTTAACAATGTTCGTATTGTAGCTAACCTTGCAACCGGACTAAAGGTTTGATTGTAATCAACACCCTGACGTTGGTTAAAACCTTTTGCTACTAGCCTTGCCTTGTATTTTTCAATAGTACCGTCCGAATTTGTTTTTATCCGATACACCCACTTACAAGGGATAGCCTTAGTATTTTCAGGCAATTCAGTTAATTTCCACGTCTCGTTCTCTTTTAACGAAGCGATTTCACTTTGCATTGCCTTTTTCCATTCTGCACTCTGTTTGCTACTTACTGCTTCCTCATATGTTTCTGGCGTATTTATTTCACTGACAAAATCTTCTGCTTGCATGACAAAATCATCAAAGCGTTCTGGTCGTTTTAGCTTGGAACGGTCTCTAAGGCGTGGGCCATTAACAAATTCTCCTTCTTGTTCTGCATCTGTCTCTTCTTCATCCTGGAAGTCTTCATTGCGCTCTGTATTATACTCCTGATTCTCTCCCTCTTCCTTTGATCCTTCGGAATTCTTTCCCTGGTTGTTGTGATGACTTGTTTTCTCAGACTTTTCATCTAGAAGCGGGACTTGCACGTATTCTTCACATCCACTTGGTTTCTCTTGAAATGTTACATCTCTGGATATAATCAGTCTGTTTTCTTCCTTGACCCAAATTCTATAACTTTCATCACCATTGAATCCGACGAGATACCCTTTGATTGCTTTTCTGTCCATTTTCCTTCGCTTTTCCTTTGGAACATGGGCATAACATACTGAACCTACAATGCGTAAGTGCTTTATTCTTGGCTTTTTACCCATCCATACTTCATAAGGACTTACACCTTCTACCGAAGATTTCCCGGTTCGATTCAGGACATGAATAGCTGTACTAACTAATTCCGCCCAAATTGCTGCAGGAAAATTTGCTTCTGGGTTTGAATACTTAAATGTTCTGCCCATTTCCACTACTGTACGCATTTCCCTTTCGCTTTCACCATTTTGTTCAGGCGTATAAGGGGCTGTCAATCTTTGAACAATTCCACTTGCTCTAAGAATTGCTCGAACTTCTTCGTTGTCAAATTCACCACCATTATCACTCAGTAATTCCTGAACAGTGTGCCCTAGTGTTTTTACATGTGCTAACATGTCTTTCAAAACATTCTTTACCTCCGACTTCTGCTTAACAACATAACCATAACGAAACTTCGTGTAGCTATCCTTAAACAACACTAAGTACCGTTTCTTTTGAAATGATTCATCAAATGGTCCACAAACATCGGCTGAAATTAACTCACCAGGTTTTGATGCTGGCTTTCTATTACCAAACGGCAACCGATGAGCTTTACCGTAAATACAAGGCTCACAGAGTTCTTTACCTGACTGAACAGTAATACCTAACCTATCTTTCATCATTACTTTGATATGACGTTTGTCCTGATGACCCCACCTTTCATGATAGAGCTGAAGCAATGAACTGTCTGCGACAGCAATGTTTGTATCACTTGTTGGTTTAACTGGTTTAATACATGCTTTGTATAATGTACCTCTAACTTCACGAAAGCCTTGAATCACCATTTCATTATTAATTACAAGAGAGCACTCTGTAGCGGATGACCTAAATTCGCTTTTGGTATTTCTGTCCTGAGCAGCTAACACTGAGAACAAGTTTGTTCGTATATTGGGAACGTACCACACATCTTTTAATGTTATTTCCTTACTCTTCCCATTTACAGTTGACAAAACTTGAATAGACCCTTTTCCCACTGCCATCAATGTTTCCTTACCTGCTGCCTTAATACTACACTGATTACCGGTATCAAACATTTCAAAGTCGGTAAAGAAACAGGGACTATTTGTAACATGCCTAGTAGCGCCGTTGTCTACCCACCACGATGTTGAATCCGTTTGAGTTACGTAGGCCTCTTCATACACTGACATTAGTGCTGTATTCACTTCACTAGAACTTCCTTGCACTTCACTTCCAGTCATACTCTTGTTTTTGGCCGGTCTTCCATTTGCGATCCACTTTTTGCATGATTTTACCCAATGGCCTTTTTGTTTACAAAAATTACACACATCACTTTTCTTCGGTTTTCTTGGTTCTTTCTTACCACTCTGTTCATTTGATTTAAATAATAGCGCCTGTTGAGTTCCCTTTGCACTGTCTAAATTCTTTGTAAAATTTCTCTCGAACATACACAACTGCACTGTTAATTCATCAAATGTTTTTTGAACATCTTTAGTGAGAAGCATCCAACTGGACTGAAATGTTTCAAATGTACCGGGTAGTATATGCAAAGTTTTACATACCAATAAAAGTTCCGGTAACGTATGTTCACCTTTCAACTTAAGTCCACTGTTCAATTCATTCCACAAACTTTTCAATTTCGCTACATGTGTAGACACATCTTCACCGTGAGTCCAATGGAACGCAAAAAAGTCTGTGCAGATCTTGAATAACTGGTCCTTTGAAGTTGCTTCAAACTGTTGCTTTAATGCTTCCCATGCATCATGGGCCGTCTCCTTGTCCATGATTTTCTGATACACCGAATCAGTAATCGTGCTTGTAATAACTGTTTTCGCGTAACTATTTGCTTTACGGTATAACTCATATTGTTCCTTGTACTTCTTTATCTCAGACTCTAAGGCACTTTCTCCGAGAGGTTCTGGTTTCACTAACTTTCCATCAATGGCATCCAGCGTTCCTTCGTGGTAGTCTAGAAGATCTCGAATTTTTCTCTTCCACGTGGGCCAGTCTTCTACACCAGACAGGGGTTTGATGTTTCTAGTTAAGTCCATCTTGCGTACTGTTTGCAGCCTTTGCTATGTTAGCCACCAAACAGATACCTCTATGCACTTACTAATCTAACGTGTGCTTTTCAGACTTCGTTTAACTTCTAGTTCTTAATAAACTACTGAAGTATTACGCTTCTGAGTTGCTCTTTGTACGTACAAACAAAACTGCTACCACATGCGCTTTTTAACACGTGGCTGGGTTCCATAACCTGATAAATTTAACTAGTCTTTTATCACTTATTATATGGATTTTATTGTTTAAATACGTACACTCAGAAATAAAAGAAACAAACTTAAACAACGTTAATTGAAAAGCACACTACTCAATATATCCGCTTCTTCTGTTTTTTTTTTGAACCTACATCATAATCTATTCTTCCGGGTAGGTTACTAGAGTACGTTACCCTACTGAACAGTAACTCAACCAAAAACAACAGATGTTAACTTTAATTAACAGTTTGGTTACTTCAACAGTATCAAATCGTCTTTTATAAAATAACACAAAACAAAAATACAAACACCATATACAAACAAGTCTTACCTTCATGGTTTTCCTAACTAGAGTTCTCGCCTTTGGTGCAGGCGACGGGTTGAATTAAATTCCAAATCAAAATATGCAGATGTTTTTTTTTAAAAAATACTCCAAACACAGAAAATGTCGTTTACTCAACAAAAATGGAATGGAAATATCCTTAGCCTTCAGAACAGTTTTAGGGGCCGCGGTGGCTCAGTGGTAGAGCGTTCACCTCTGGTGCTAGGGGTCTCGGGTTCAAACCCTGCTCCCGCCAAGTGAACTTTGTGGTGGACAAACACCGTGTGCGTGGGTTTTCTCAGGGTTCTCCCGTTTCCTCCCACTTTCTTCATTCCACCATTTCATTTATTACTCATTATCACCGTCTCCTTTAGCCTCATCGGCATAACCGTGGGACGTAAAACTCAAAATTTCATTTCATTTTCTTTCATTCAGAACAGTTTGGATTCTTCGCGGAATGAAGACATATAAGTGACGAATGATTTCCAGCGAAGTATTTTACCGTTCCTACTACTATGTAGGAATCAGCTCCCTCAGTAAGGATGGAGACCATCTACTCCGAATCTCAGCTCCAGAATGACCACAATGTTCAATAATGTTGAGGTGTGGGGATTGGGCGAGCCAGGAGAGGCGGTGTAGTTAATCTCAGTGTTCATAAAGTCATGTCTCAACAGATCTAGTAGAGTTAACTGGCGCACTGTCATCTTAAAGTATAGCATCACTAGCCGAAAATAACATCTAGATCATAGAATGCAACTGTCAACAAAAGTCCACAATGCAGCTGACAGAATCAGAGCCGTCGTCATATTTCACGGAAGGGAAGAGACAGTTCAGAGCACTGTTTCTTTCAGAAAAATCTTTCTGGAGGAAGATTTTTCTTTCTTTCTTTTCTTTTTTTCGGATACGTGAGGGAGTGATCAGTATAGAGATTGAGATTTTCCTCACCAGAAGAAAAAAGTTACACTTCTTGCATTTTATATCTTGTATATAAGTTATACTAAAGCCAGGTTTTTGCTAACTTGACTTTAGCTCCATCTCGGAAACAAAATCCTAAATACGCCACTAATGTTATTCATTTAAAATAATGAAGCTGACAGGGAAGTTTTGTTCTAGGCTGTAGTGTAAGCAAAATTTCGCTCTTAATTTTTATTCCCCTCCATCTCTCTTGTGACATTTAAGCATAGCTACTGAAAGTTACTTGTCAACTTCAATACTAATTACGAACTATATAACAGGATAAGACAAAACAAGTACGTTAGTATAGCATCATTAAACATGGAGTAATAATATTTTTGTTCTTTTATTAATCTTCTAACTTTGCATTTTTACAAGCATCAGGGAAATAGAAACAGAATTTTGTTTCTCTTCATGAAACCATCCTCTGGCACCCCTTGACTTCACTCTCTCACCTCCCGTTAACCGCAAATTTGCCCACATAAACAATAGCTTGACGTTTTAAAAAAGAACTATGAAAGAAATAATCTCTCTTTTCCCTTTACCAAAGAAGAAACAAATAGTACCATCAATATTCTTAAGAATATAAAGAGGTTATAGTTCAACTTAATTATTAAATTTTCATAATAGTGGTATAATTTGTCAGAGTATTCCTCTGTAATTCATTAAAGCAGTGCTATTGGATAAAATTTATTATTTTATTTCTTACATACAGAGTATGATCGGTCTTTATAGAGTATGATCGGTCGATCTGACATTTATTGTATTGTATTATTTCAGGCCACCCTCTCAACCGTTACACTGTGTCTAAATCCTTTTTTTTTTTTTTTTTTTTTTTAATATATAAAATTTTATAAACTAAGGCGTAGTCACAAGAACCATCCAAACATTACTAAGCCTTGCGCACAAGGTTATTTTTGGTTCGGACGTAATCAACGTTACTTCATAATTACTTTAAGCAATGCCTATTACACACACGTTTTAGTAGTTCCGTGTGTAAAAGGTAAGGTCCCGTTAAAACCCCACGGATTTGTTTGTAGCTTGGGGAAACATTTCTTATAAACGTGACGCTGACTCCACGTCGCTTCGCAGCTCCAACCCAACACTCTCCAGTGCTCTTCAACGCTTATTCAGTGCTTGGAAAACATTACTCCTCCTTATGCGACGATAAGTTCAAATCTGTCGACTTAGTGATACTCCATATCCTCTTTGGGAAGATGTTGGACTCTGATATTATTTTAATTCTCACGTTGTGACTTACACTCAGTCGGGTAGACAGTATTTGTCAAGTTACGCTAGCACTAACGTGTGTCGCATTGTTATTGTAGACTAGGTAAAATGTCCATTGTTTGCACGGGGAGAATAGGTTTATGAGGAATATTTGAATTCCCTTCCTCCTTACAATATTTATTTCAAAGAAAGTGTAATGACAAAAATACATAAGATATTCTACTTTTGGCATAAATATTGGAACACCTTACTCCCCATAGAATTGATATGAATAAAAGAAATAAGTTTGAAGTGAGTACCATCTTCCAAAAGTCATTTCAAACGGGTCAGACGTTTTCCCCCACCCTGAAAACTATGAATTCGACACAAATCTCAGTCATTTTTGACATTTTAATATTTTTGATCTACCACAGCCCACCCTCTGCAGATGAGAATGAACGTGGACTTAAACAGCATTGACAGCATCGCTATCCATTTAAGCGAACTAATGATTTGACACTAATATCGGTCGATTCTTATCATTTTTATGTTTACTCCTCCCACTCTCCCTAGGGGTGCTACGGAGGTCTTGCCCCCAGTGGAAGCTGCACTTCGACCTAAATGGCATCAGGATTGCCACCGATTACCTTAGCGACACTGAAAACTAATGATTTGACACCAATATCGGTCGTTTTCGATATTTTTACATGTCCTCACTTCAACCCCACTACCCCCGGGTGTTAATGAGGTCTTAAATCGGAATTAAACGTCATCGAAAGTTTCACTATTTATCTAAGCGACTCTGAAAACTATGGATTCGACATTAATATCGGTCGATTTCGACCATTTTTATGTCTTCCCTTTTCCTCCCCCTAGGAGTGTTATGGGGGTCTTGCCCCAACTGGGAGATGACCTTGGACTTAAAGACACCAAAACTGTTACCAATTAATTCAGAAATCCCGCAAACTACGGATTCGCCACTAATATCGGTCATTTTCAATTACTTTTACATGCTACAGTTCCACGTGCCTAAGAAAGACAGAAAATTCAGAGGAAAGTAAACCGAACTTTTCAACGAGAATCGTATTTAGAATTACCAAATTATGAAGCTCGAAAGCATTCATTTCTTTAATAATACAAGAAAAGACCAGCTTTATTATTTTATATCATTTGTTAGCTAGATATATTTTCTCGTATTAGCATACTTTATAACCATTTGATGATGAATAATATAATGTGGTAAATCCAACACAATCATGAAAAACAAACAACATTTTCGCCAATACAGCCAGGAGCAGAGAGGAAGGAATACAAGGGCAAGACACAGCTTATTTTATAGCTTACAAGGCAAATGCATAAAGCCATAACCAAAGCAATACGCAACACCTATTTCGCAGTATCTTGTAAAGCTCTTACATTTGAACGAGTGCAATGTTGCCAAATGTACTCTCTGATGGAAAATATCTCTTTCTTCGCCTGTACATATTGAAATCTATGTGCGAATCTTAAAAGTAATAGTGAAATTTGTAACATTAAAAAAAAAATTATGTCGAAAGTGCTATAATACGAGGACTACTTTTTTTTTCAACTTCCGTAAAAGCCACTAGAGGAGAACTACGTGAGATGATGAAACGGGTAAAGACATTCATGTCTTATCCCCGTTTTGCAATTTCACGTGATTCTCCTCTGGTGGGTTAACAAAAGTTGAATATATAGATATCCCTAGTTTTAAAATGAAATCCGAATTATTGTAACTCAGGTTTGCTTCTGATTCGTATTCCATGTTCGGTTTGAAACAAGGTTGACAAAAATCAGTTTTTAAAAAAAGTTTTCAGGTTTTGTGGTTTAAATAAATTTGCTTTATTTACTCGTATTTACATTATATATGGACAGAAGTAAGCTTGTTTGAACTTAACATTCTTGTGCACCAGCGGGAATGTGAAAGACAGGATCTCACTTTAAAGTAGGATCCGAAACTCGATTCGGTTTCCACCCAAGATAAACTGTCCTCTACCTGGACTCGAATCCAGAATCCCTTGATTACAAAGGCGATGAGTCTACCGACTCACCCACGGAGGATACCTGATAGAAATACGTTGTACTGATCTTCCATACTTATGAATATTTTAAGAATCACTTTAGAAAGGCAAAATGAAACACAACTGCACAAGCGAAATCAGTGTACAGAGTTATTAAAATAAATGAACAATTTCAGAACTACAGAGTACAGAAGCCCTAGCTTAGTTCTCTGAGTCAGAAATACAGTGATTTAATTTAAATTGTATATCAACAAAAGAAGTGAATAAAGAAATGAATCATTTGACTTCACTTTGGCTCTAAGCCATTTCTACATTGCATATGCAGGTACTACTGAATTCAATAAATCACTTAAATTCACGTTCCCGGTATTTGTAATGAATGAGAAAGGTCTTAATTTGAACTAATTTAAAAATTTAGTATGTAAATGTCACTCAAGGAAATTAAAACTAGAAATATATTAAGGCTTTCATTTTGATTTACGCAATGTATATCATATAAAAAATATATTTTTTACATACCTTGCGATTACTTATTTAATTTCCCCGTATGTTTCGTTTCTTATGCTGAAAACATCTTCTGAGGGAGAATTCATTGAAGAAAATTGAGTTATTGAATCACATATTTGCCCATTTTATCATCATTTATATATATGATGCATAATCTTTTTCGTATGTGCTGCAAAATCCTTACACACTTAATTACAAACTGTTATAAAATATAACACAAAGGGTGAGAGAGTGAATGACGACAGACTCAAATCCGGAATAACCGGCATCCCATGCCGATATGTTACCCACTACGTCACCCAGTCCACTTCCCAGAACAGCCTTACACTTTCTTGCTCATGAAGTCGGTGCTTTCCACTCAGACCAACATGTGGACACTCGAGTCCCGATTCAGTCGTTCACTTTTTTACTCTTTGTGTTATTGAATTCGCATTAACAGAGGATCTGGTGTGTAAACATAAGTTTAAATCCACAAATTAAATACAACTTTCTTACAAGGCTGTCTATAATCTTTATTATAAATTAACTAGAAATAAAAGGAGAAAGATATAGAAAAAGAGAGGATCAGAATGATAAATATGAAGGAAGATAAAAGGAGAAAAATATAGAAAGACTATGGGAACAGCTGAAAGAGAATAGTTATAGTGAAATGGGCAAGAAAAAGAGCAGGAAGAGAAGGAAGAAAAGTGAGAAAGAAGAAGACAAGAAAAAAAGATGGCATGGTATTGAAAGTGCAGGGGTAATATCAGAGAACATAGAAGAATTTTAAGAGAGAAGGTATTAAGATGTACAGGAAAGGAGGAATGAAGATAATAGATATCATAAAGAAAAAGAAGATGAGAACGTCAGCGGAATTATGTAGAAAAGGAGTGATAAATGAAGTACCGTGTGGGAGGTGTGATAAGGTATATGTAAGGAAAACCAAGAAGAGAATGCAAGAACGTTTAAAACAACATAAAGATGATGTAAGATTGAAGAGAGACACTAATGCCATTTACAAGCACGTCGATGAAACAGGCCACGAAGTAAACTGGGAAGGAGCGAAAATATTGGAATATGAAGGGAGACAACTGGTTAGAAAGTGGAAAGAAGCAAAGAGGATAAAAGAAGTTTACGATAAAGCTATGAACTAGAATAGTGGTTTGAATATTAATGAAGAGTGGGAGTACATTTTGAAAAGAGAAGAAAGGTAGAAAATAAGGACAATATAGGGTTAAATTTATTTATGTCTTTTCAATATCCAGGTAGTTAATTAGTATTCAATATTCAGGTAGACAATTTCAATATTTAGGTAGTTAATTAGTATTTATTTTAGTTAATGTATGTTAAAAGAAATATAAAGATTTGTTAACAATGTATTATGTCTGTTAAGAATTTAAAATTGTCACAACAATGGACATATATATTGAATTTTAATGAAAAGTGATTCCTGATTGGTAGAGATAACAAATGATGTAATGTTATTTATGATTTCAGTTGGAATAGTAGTCTGAAGAAGGAAGTGATATACTTCCGAAACTGCAACATTTCTAGTTAATTTATAATAAAGATTATAGACAGCCTTGTAAGAAAGTTGTATTTAGTTTGTGTTTAAGATGGACACAAGGCCTTTTTATCATAATATCCAAGTTTAAATCTGCTGTTTCCTCATTTCATTAATATATATGTTATAAAATATATTTACTTATTTACAAGCCTATACACAAAAATATAGTAATTGTCACTAACTGAAATATAGTGATTCTTCCTTTACGCCACTATGAGTCGTAGTAGCCATTCAGTTAGTGACAAGGCCTAAAAATAATAAGTAAATATATTTTATAACAATTTGTAATAAATGTGTAAGAATATTGCTACGCATACGTAGAAGAAGATCCATTACATATACGGATGAAGATAAATCAGGCAAGCATGTGATTCAATTACTCGATTTTCTTCAATAGATTCTTCCTCAAAAGATATTACAGAATACAAAACGAAATATATATACGGCGAAATTAAAAAGTAAACGCAAGTATGAACAAACAATCAAATAAACTGACAAACAAAAAACCCTTTTATTTTCTATGACAAAACTAAAAAGTCCAACTGATATGATATGGAGGCATTCGATACATTTTGTCAACTTTTATCACAAGGTATATTTTATCAATATATTTTTGGCTTCTCTATGAAACAACAGGCATCCGGGTAAGCATAGACGAGATACAATTTGGTTTCTTTACGCTCAACGCTCTTATGTAACATCGAAGTTATAAAAGATGGGACTTACAGCCTAAAGTGGCATCCAAACCTCTACTAGGTTTGCACTTGAAATTTTGTGACCCCATCAAAAATCGAACCTGGAACCCCTTGATTACAAGGAGAAAATTAGATACAAGATACAATTAACGCTGATGGTTTAAGATACGGAAAACGTCACCTTGAAGTTCACACGATTTGCTTTTAAATTTAGTTTCTTGGTTTAAACTAGCCAACCCTGGTTTGAAACACAAACGTGTGCATCGAAAGCGTGAGCACTGTGATCGTAAGAGTATTTTATACGACGAATTAAACACTGGCACAAAGTGATAATTAATAACCTGAACTTAGAAAACTAGAAAAAGTTGCAAAGTAGTTACCATACATTTTATTTTCACTACTCAATGTAAGAAACTGTAAAATGTTTGAAACTACTTACCTTGGATTTGCCTGATAATCAACAGACATAATTTTCATAATAAATGCATTGATATCTGTGTCTCCCACAGTTCGTGCGTTTGGAGGTATTGTAAAAATAGGCACTGGGCCTTTCACTTCCGAAAACTCGGCAAAAATTATGTAATCACTTTCTTCACATGGGCAAGGTTCCTATAAAAAAATAACAGAAAGTGAGTAATTTGTTGTATTTCTAATAATATTGAAGCAAGCTCTATCTTTTTCAAAAACTATGATTAAATTTGAAAGCAGGGGCGGCTCTATAATGTAATCACAAAGTAAGGTGCTTTCCTAATTAAAACTAATAAAAATATAAGACCCATTTATGGATATTTAATCCTGTACACAAATGAGGAACGACCGATAGGTCGTACCTGATTTATCACCATGGATTTTCTTCTTCATGGAGCTATTTAAAGGATATGGTCTGTCACAATATAAAAGAATCGCGATTATTTTTTTAAGATCATTTGCAACAATCCACTTCGTTTCTTTATTATATGCATTTCAATCGAAGTGAAATGATATAAACCCAGGTTGATTCAAGTGTTCAAAAATTAATATTAAACGATTCAACTCTAGCCTCAGGTTGTGTAGCGCTCTTTACAGCCGTTAGTCAAACAGTCGGAATTTAACTTCCAAAAAATGCAGAAGGAAAACAAAATCCCGTCGTTGAAAATCCGGTATTGCAGGGCGCAATTAGTAAAAATGCCTTGAAGATCATACAATTAAACTGAGCAAATAGTCTTATTCTAATCCACTAATTCTAAATTCCAGAAAACGATTTTCAGTATTTTAAAATTAAAAAAAAGCTAATAATTTCTATTAGAATACAATTTATTTAACAATTTTATAGCAATGAATATTTCTCAAATACAATATTGATACTATGACGTTAACAACAACAATAATTAATGCAAACACGAATGGTAAAATTACTTGAAAAGTTCTAATAACCAAGGTTAAATAAATCCAACATTCAGCTTACTTCAAAGTTTCATCAAATTTATCATACACCAATCGTCTTTATCAAAGTAAATCAAGATTTTACTCAAGACTTAATTTAATTTAATACTTTTAAATAGAGTACTGATCTTTCTGCTCTCAGTACGCAACCAATATTCTTTCCGATCAAATATACCGTAAATTACACAATTAACAATTCTCCCGAGCAAAGTTTCATTATTCTAATAATTAATTAGTTGGTCGGATCCGTTACCCACAGAATCTAATGGTCCTACTCGAGATGGCTTCGATTTTGAAGATTTAAGTTTGCCAAAATATATTTTAATAGCAAAGCGAGAATTAACCAGCAAAATTCTGAAGAAAAAATGATTAATAAAACCAACTAAAAAATTCTCGACAACCTACGTCAAATCCTATGGACAAATTCACTAACAAATTGAATTAGAAATCAAATCCAAACGAAACCAACAAACCAAAAAGAAAAAACAGGTACTCACCAAAGAAATTCACAGCTGGGCTAAATTAACAGCAACCCCTGCTCCACTCATCCAACCTCGGCTTAAACGGCATCAACCCAGATTTCAACCACAAATGTAAATTTCCAGGAAAAATCCTTCAAAAGGCAGAGTAATTTCAATCCAACTCCTATAATCGCCTTGAAATACTCCTGACTCGGTGGAAAAATGAACGAGTGAAAATAATATTTGAAAATAATACGCTTAAACCGGCCGTTGACAACGAAATTTCAGTACTCCATTACCCATTTCTTCAATTAGATCTTTACTGTATCAATCCAATGCTTCAACTCGAGGAAGCAACCGCTAGCCGACAGCCACGAAAACAACAGGCACTACATAATACGTCACGCGGCCCGTGGCTGCGAACTCAGAGCAGAAGACCTTGACTTTTTCGCTCGTTGCTTTTAGAACGCAAAAGTAGAAAAAAAAAAAAAAACAGGTATCCAATACAATACAACAGGTATTTTTTAAAATACAGGTATCCAATACAATACAATAAGCCAAACATTTTTCATTCTTTTCTTTTCTTGTTACTTTTCTTTCTTTTTAATAATGTCCCTTTTTTTTCTCAACACGCTTTTTCATAAATTTTCTTTTTATTAGTTTCTTTTCAAATTTTTGTTGTTCTTCACAAACCACTTGTCCTCTGGAAAATAACAGCATACACTGCTGGAAGAGAATTTCAGTGGCGATTCGGAAATTAATGTCACCTTCGCCACAGTTGGCCATATTATGAATACAAAATCGGAATTTGAAATATTATTAAAAACATACCCACTTCCCCTTTTAGGTGCGGATTTTTTCGAAACCGCTGCGACATGTGTCGACTTATTTTTAATAAAGAATTTATGAACAGAGTTACAACTTCCAAACCTGAGGGGCTACAGAGACATTCTATTTTTTCCGTACATTTCGAAGACAAATTCTCCTTCAGAATATTGTTTAATAAATGTGATATGATAAAAAAAAAAAAGTCGGCTCAAGAACTGTGCTAAGTTCAAAAATTAATTTAAAGTAGTTTAGCCGTTTGTCCGTGATAATGATAAAGATAGTCTGGATCTGAATGTGAAGGAAAAAGTTACACAAATTACCCCTTCACTTCTTAAATGCAAAATTTTCAGAAGGACTGGAATAAGGCTTCGCTTGTTTTTAATGGTAAACTTACACATCGATTTACATTTACCTGATTTCAGGGGCTTCCATGATTCTATTAATGTAACACCCCCATCCACAAGACTAACGAAACCGGAGTGGTTTAAATTTACTAGTACTGAAGGTTTCAATACTGATTTCCATATAGCAAAAACAGTAAACGATATTGAAAAGTGGTTATTTGCAATATATTCAGGTGTCCCAATAACAGGTTCCATATCCTCCACTAACCCTCTATTCAGAACGCAAATGGCAGAAATCAACTATGTCCGGTTTCAACATTCATCGTTATAAAACAAATACGCCAATAGCGAAAAGCGTTTTCTTAGCAATCTATTTTAGCGTCTTAAAAAAAAATATCATCAACACGCAAACACTATGGATACAGAAAATTAAAATTTACTAGTACTTTTGGTTAAAATAGTGATTTCCAGAAAGCAAAAACAGAAAATAATATTGAGAAGCTATTTTTTATTGGGGAATATATTCAGCGCCCAATAAATACGTTCATATCCTCCATTAACCTTCTATTCAAACCAGAGGTGGTAGAAATCAACCATTTCGGGTTTCAACGTTCACTGCGATAGAACAGAAACGGTAATAGCGAAAAGCTTTTCTTTTGTAATCGATTTAGCGTCTTAAGGTAACATACTATCACCATGCGAATACTACGAAAACCGAAAGCGGTTGAAATTTATTAGTACTTTCGGTTCCAATATTTATTTCCATAGAGCAAAAACGGCATATATTTAGAAAATATTTTAAACGTTGATCACTATAGAACAAGTGAGCTGCGTTTCACAGTGTAAAACTAAGACTTCCAAACTATGAAAATTCAATACTCAAACTTGAAGTTGTACATCATTACATCATTACCATACTTGTTCTATTGCAATAAGTGTTGAAATCGGAAATGGCTAATCTGAATCACTTTCGGTTTGAATAGAGGGTTAATGAGGAAAATGGAACCTATTTTTGGGACAATGAACCGATTGCAAAAAAGGCATCTATATATCTCTTACCGATTTTGCTCTGATAGATGTCGACAGACGGATGTACGGACAAAGTCGTTGTATACACGCATGCATAGCATAGTTTCGAAGTCTAAAAGTGGTAATAGATAGCGACAAGTGTTTTTTAGCAATTGATTCAGCTTCTCAAAAAGCATACCACCGCTACATGCAAAACTCTATCAAAACTGGAACTGGTTGGCATTTATTAATACTTTCGAGTTTCATATTTATTTACATAGACCACGGCAAGAGATACCTAAATGCAGTATTTTTGACAGTTTCAGCGTTTTAAAAATGAGGTTTGTCTCTACTTTTATCTGTCTGTTGAAACCACAAGTGTTGAAAATCCATTATTTTTTGGTTACAGCATTGATCACATAATGAATAAAACGGTAACAATTAGCGACAAGAAGTTCTTGATATGTACTTAATACCAAAAATATTTCATCTCTGATTTATTCCTTTACTGCAACTAGAAATAACATCCATTACTATCACTTCCGGTTTTAATGTTAATCGCCATAGAATATTGAGTATTGAATTTCCGTTGCTTGAAAGTCTATCGCAGTTTCACACTGTGAAATGAAACACGCTTGAAAATTGCACCCTAGAACATATTTCAGTAATTATTTATAGGACTATTTATACTGCTCAAATTCTTGTGAACGAAATAGTTACGTACAATCTGTTCCTTCCCTGAAACATCTGGTACCTCAGATATCGGTATCGATTGTGTAACTTTTTGTACGTCTGTATCATATGCATCGTAGGAGCATCCAAGAGCAACTGTATCCACATAAGCCGCAGACATCCTGATCAACACCTAGAATATGAAATAAAAATGTATATTAAAAATAAACAAATAATAATAATAATAATAATAATAATAATAATAATAATAATAATAATAATAATAATAATAATAATAATAATATTTAATTGCATATTTAAAGTGCTAAGAAAAGCCTTACCCAAGTATAGCAGTATATGGTAGTAACTAAATATATGTGGTAAATGAATGCATTTGTATCAAATATCAGTATGAAGTATAAAATTAAGTATTGCATATCGTACTAAGTACAATATCGTAGCATAAAAGCAGTCAAATACAGTAAAAAAAAAAAAAAAGCATTAAAATAGCTCTAACTGTCAGGTTTAGACGCATCTAATGCTAAAATATACGAGTAAATATAAATTATGTATAAAACAGAAGTGTGTACAAACTATTTGTTTAAGACGCTAGAACATAATACATAATTCATCACAGTGCTTATCTCTTTGATTGTTTTCATCTACTATTAAAAGTACTAAGTAAATTACTTATAAGTGAGTGCTTTGCACTATTTGTACACAACAGATTTGTTTTACTTATTCCGTAAATTGATACTCTGAATGAGATGTTCTTAGCTATGTACTGATTGTATAATTTGTTTTCAAGCACTGAGTCTGCAAATTATGTTCAAATATAAATAAATAAATTAATGATAATAGTAATAAAAATAATCTTTCCATACAATTATAATTCATGTAAATGCTAAATTCATACTTTGTTTTGTTCACTAGGTAGGCCACAATAAACACAGAAAACATGAAAGAAAACAAAATGTCATCGGTAATAGTTTATTTATGTGCCTTATTATTTGAGAGGTTATTGAAATTTCCATCTTGATTTTTCTTTTCTTACTTAATCTGACAGTAATTGCATGGTAATTATAAATGGTCAACTTCCATTCGCACGTAAAAGTCAACTTCCACAGACTGTTTACAATTTTTATAGATATCTTTAGGAAAGATGAGTCAGGAACAATTACAGCGGAAGTCAACAAAGTTAAGCAGAAGTCAGTTTGACAACCCAAATGTCTTTACACTGTTTCAGGTTGCATAATTGACAGGCACTTTCCTAGTTAGATATACGTAAGGGCATAAACCGCGCAAGGACAAAAATAGCTCATGCAAATACAACGTGAATAAAAATCATAGATGAACATTTTGCACTAAGCTCGCTTGCGCTGCAGCACACTTCTTTCAACTGGGCTCGAGATCACTTACCTCAATTGGGCTCCCACTCACTCGAGCTTGCACACACTTCCCTCAACCGGGCTCGAGCTTGCGATACTTCTGTGAACTGGGCTCGCGATAACTTCCCAAAACTGGACTCGCTCACATACGGGCTCGCACTCAATACTCTCGAGTGGGCTTGCGGCCACTAATCCTAAGTGAGCTCGCGTTCACTCTCGGACTCACGCTCACTAATCCTAAGTGGGCTCGCGTTCACTCGAACTCGCGCTCACTTCTCTCAACTGAGCTCGTACTCTCTTGGGCTCGCGCTCACTTCTGTCAGCCGGGCTCGAGGTCGCGATCATTTCCCCAAAGTGGGTATGCGATCACACGGGCTCGCACTCAATTCCCTCGAATGGGTCGCGTTCACTCGAACTCGCTTTCACTTCTCTCGACTGAGCTCGCGCTAGTGATCACTTCTCCTAACTGGACTCGCGCTCGCAATCACTTTCCCAAACTGGGCTCGCGATCGCACTTACTTCTCTTGATTGGCCTCACTCTCACTCGGACTCGCGCTCACTTATATAAATGAGGCTCGGGCTGTCGCTCAATTATTGAGCCCGAGCCCAGCTGAGCACGAGTGGGCTCACGAGCCCGAGCTCGTGAGTTTGGACACCTATGACAAAAATAGCGCATGTATGGCGCGCAATGCACATCCTTTCCCAAAGCAGACGTTGTACAATTCTCGATATCTCAATAAATAGTATTGCGTTTATACTTTTTTAAATTGTGTTCTCTTTATAGATCAAGTCATCGGTTCGGTTTTGTATATACATAGGGTATTGGTATACAACCTTTCGCTTCATATCTATTCCGTCCATCAAAACGAAACTTGGTACACTCATTTTTAACATGCGCTGTTTTTGTCCTTATATCTAGTTAACTAGGAAGATTGCCTGTCAGTTACGCAACCTGAAACACAGTAAAGACATTTGAGTTGTCTTACTTAAGGGACTTTTTTTGTAATTGTTTCTCGCTCATCTTTAGATGTCTATAAATATTTTAAACAGTCTGTGGCAATGGTTTTCAACCTAATTCATATCTTGACCCGTTCGTGTTAGTGCAAGCCCGAGTGACTACGAGCACAGTTAGGAGAGGTGAGTGCGCGCCCAAGTGACCGCGAGCGCGAGTGATTGTGAGAAATAGTCGGAAACGCGAGCCCAATTGAAAGAAGTAAGCTCGAGCGCTAGCGGGCCTAGTGCAAAATGTTCATCTATGGTTTTTGTCCATGCGCTGTTTTTGTCCACGCGGTATTTACATGCGCTATTTTTGTCCTTGCGCGGTTTTTGTTCATGCGTTATTTTTGTCCACGCGGTATTTGCATGCGCTGTTTTTGTCCTTGCGCGGTTTTTGTCCACGCGATATTTCTATGCGCTGTTTTTGTTCTTGCACGGATTTTTTATGCGCTGTTTTTGTCCACGCGGTATTTGCATGTGTAGTTTTTGTCCTTGCGCAGTTTTTGTCCATGCGCTGTTTCTGTACACGCTGTATTTGCATGCGCTGTTTTTGTTCATGCTCTCTTATTGTTCACGTGGTATTTGCATGCGCTGGTTTTGTCCTTGCGCGATTTTTTCCATGTGCTGTTTTTGTCCACGTTTTATTTACAAACGCGGTTTTCGCCCATGGCTGTTATTGTTTGCGCTGTTTTGACCTAGAACCCTTAGAACACCAGATCTATGTTTAGATGTGTAGCTTTATCGCTGTCAAACCACTGCAAGTACTACAGGAACTCGTATCACTGTAAAACCCACATAAGGTACTTGTAAACTCAATATATGAGCATTTATCTAATCTTAGGAAGCCTCTCACTCCTGTTTCCTCCTGTTTATTCATTTAGCCTTCTCATTCATTCAAGTTATCACCATCTTTTTAGCTTACACGACATATTCTTGCGACGTAAAACTGAAGAAAACATTTTAACCTAAAATAACCTCATCTACCTTATACCATATTACTCTACTTTATTTTCTACCTTATCGTAGAAGACGTTCGAACCTATTTTACTAATCTAATCTTGTCTAACCTAACCCTACTCTACTCTACTCTAGCCTAGCAGACGTTGGTGCGTTCATTGCATGAGAAATAGTATTCATGGTACATTAGTTAGCACGCATATTATCAATTTATATGCAATTATTTGAGCATGTGCGAGGAAAATAACAATGGCCTATGTTTAACAGAAGGGGTCCAGCTCTTTTCTGTAAAAAATGTTACAATTTTGGTAATTTCTGTTCACATTCGGTTGGTTTAGTTTATGCTATATTAGTGTAGGGGTCCTGCATAATTTTTCAAAAATGATACAATTTCACAAGTTTCTATTAATATTAGGTTAGTGCAGGTTAACTTGGGTTAGTTTATGTTAGATTTGGTTACGTTATGTTACGTCTAAGTACTTGAATAATTCATTTCTCCTGTAATTTTTTGGGGGGGATTAATTTAGTTTCCGGGGATGGGGGTCCGTTTTTTACGTGCTTCTGAACCCCTTGTACTAAACATACTCCGTGCAAAATGTCTTAAAAGTACGAAAAATGAAGCAAACTTTTTTCTCTATTTTCATGACACATTGTAAATTCAATTTTTATCTTTTATTTTCGCGTCACCTGTGGAGCCTTAGCCTAATAAACCACATCTTTCTTTGCGAAATTACATATTTTAAACGTAAATTACCAAAATGAATCCGTATTCTTAATCTGCACATTTGTATATTCACTTAATTTACCTTGCACTTAAATCTGCTCTCAACAATTCCGGCTAATCATGGAGTGTACTTTCAAATAAATGCGATAAGCAACGCATTTCAATAAGGTAAGCGAAATATCAAATAACTGCTTTATCTAAATTTAAAACCGCCAATTTCTTAATTTACGCTAAAATTTTATTTATGAAAACCAGTAAGGAAGTTCACGAAGTAAGTTTTCCTTTTGTTTACATCTTTGTTGTTATGATTCCGAACTTAACTTCTACGCAGTTCTCATTTAATAATCCAAAAGAAGGATGAACAATTCACAAAACTAAATTTATCCAGTCATTTTACAATTACGAGCATCAGAATTATGATACGCTAATACAAAAACAAATATCAGCTGTTCTTTCTTATCTTGTCTTGTCGTAGACCATTACCGGTGACATAGGTAGGGGTACCAGCTCGCTAGGCGTGTGTGCTACGAATGCAAAATATTCAAATGTGTACCTCTTACGGAGGATTTAGGATTCAGGAACAAAATTGAATAAAATACAGGACACAATTGGGAAGAAAGGACACAATCGGGAAAGAAGTTCAGACAGTGAAAGAGAGCTGCAAGCCAAGTTCAACAGGACAAAACGTTAGAGGAAAGTAGGAAGTATAAAATGAAAAAGAAAGAGTATAAAAAGGACGGGGATGTATGTACGTGTAAGTGTAATAGAAAGTGTAATGTGTAAGGTAGTGTAGGTATTTAGGAATTCCCACTTAACTCTCTTTCTCACACAGTATCGCCACACAGGAAGTACTCGCCGTAACGGCCACTGTCGTACTCCAAAATTCAGCTTTTGATCAAACTACATGCGTAATTCGCTTCGTAATTGCTTACCATGAGAAATATTGCTAGTTACTTTACAAAATATTGTTATTATGCATCATAATCTACAAAATTGATCTTTTTCTTAGAAATATAGGGCCTTATGCAAAGTCGTTCTGACGAGTCATTAGTGACATACTAAAGAGTTCGACTAACACGTTTCCTGTATAATCAGGCACTTAGGCCGCGCCTCCATTGCATCCGAATGCGATTGCGAATGCGAATGCGAATTTCCCAGCACGTGTAAATGAATTGGAGTGCCTCAACTAGTTCCGACCTGCGAATTGCGAAAATCGACGAAAAGATGCGAATGCGAACGATCCCAACATGCTGGGATTGTTCGTCCGAATTGATGCGAATGGAGCGTCGTCTGCAGAGAAATTGAGCGCTACGTGAGAGAAGAAAGTTCTTTTTGCGTGAAAGTAGTCGACGGTGCGAGGTGCGGAGATAAAAATGAAAATAATAATGGAAATAGATGTTGATGTTTTAATAAATTTTGTTTTTTATAAAGTTCCATTGTGGATCCAAAGTCATCCAGATTACCACAAACGACACGTCGTGAACAAATTATGGGCAGATGTAAGTAAAGAACTTGGAGTGGAAGATATTTATAATTTTATTTGTTTTCTCTTTAAAATATGAAGATCTAATTAATACACAAAGCGCAACTTTTTATTCAATTTATATTTCCTCTTTGTTCCTCAAATAATGATTTTACGAATACATATAATTATTGACTAATACGTTTGAAATAGCAAAAACGGGTTTTTTACTCATGGAGAAAATTTTCTTAGAAAGTTGGTTGATTTTGCAATCTCTAATTTTATTTAGTTTATTTATTTTAAAGTGAACATAGCGGTTACCACAGAAGCATAATAATAACAGGAGCGACATTTGCGACATTCACTCTATTTTGCACACAAAGGAAATTAACACAGTATTATTATTATTATTATTATTATTATTATTATTATTATTATTATTATTATTATTATTATTATTATTATTATTATTATTATTATTATTATTATTATTATTGCTCTGAAAACTTTAAGATATGAATTTTCAATCAAAAATATTTCACATTGAAGGTTTGAAAGAGATATTACAACTTGATTCGCATTCACAAAACTTCGGATGTAGTAGAGGCACATGAATTCGCAGTTCGCATTCGCATTCGCGTTCGCAGTCGCATTCGGATGCAATGGAGGCGCGGCCTTAATATGACGCAAATAGTATGTCAAAATGACTCTGCATTAGGAGGATAATATAATCAGGCTTACCAACTACACGATAATTTATCCTAATACAGTGAAACCTCTCAATAGCGGACACCAATGGGACATGAAGTTTTGTCCGTTACTGAGAGGTGTCCGTTATAGAGAGGTCACAGAAATTTGATTTCTCATAAGGGGAATTGTATGCAGTAATTACAGTAAATACATTATGTATGGGTACAGTATATACATTACAGTAAATATATTATGTATGCAGTAATTACAGTAAATACATTATGTAAATACGTACAATTCAATATGAAAATAGTCTTATTTAGTACACATTTGACTTACTGGGAGGGATGAAGGAGACATTCATTTCTATTAAATCATAGCCTATTATTGCTGTTCAATGTTTAACGAAAAAAGCATGCTTTTTCCTCTTCAACGGTAATAAAACTCATTAGCAAGTGTCCTCTAAAAATCCTCAGTACGATTGCAGAAGAAACATGTGTGTGTGTTTGTGTACTGGCGCGGCATCTTCGTTGACAGAATGGATGAAAAGGCAAGCTATTGGGGATGCATATGTTTATTGACCCAGGCCCAATCACAAAGAATATCCTTTTAGAGAAAATGAAAAAGGAAGACGGGAAAACTCCAACTCCGACGTGTTCCAGTATCATGAGTAAAAGAAAAATGTTTCTTTTCCAAAAAAGTAAGAGAGGTAACATTGCTCGTTGAAAATGTTATTGTAAAACAAACAATGTTTGTTTTGTTATCTATGAAATCATCCGTAAAGATGCAAGGTCCAGACGAAAAGGATTAAATTTGTTAGGGAAGGGAAGATCTTTCGCATAGAATTCCTGACCTTACGACTAACCCTGCATGAGTGTTATTGCTTGTTGAAAATTTTCTAGGATTTCCGCCAGAAAGCAGTTTACTGCGGAAAAAATTTCAAGTTCAGCTGTTCTGTTTAATGGTTCACCAGGTCTGGACTCATAAGAGATACACTTATGGGGAAAAAATTTTTCTGTATACTGTAATATATCGCAGAACCGAGAACAATTCCTGTCCGTTATGAAGAGCTTTTTCAAACGTTTGGGGGAGAAAGGACTGTCCGCGTCCATAACTGAGAGTGTCCGTAAAAGGGAGGGTTTTTTTCCGTAAGAGAACATATATTTTTGCCGGGCCAAAAAAATCTGTCCGTATTATAGAGGTGTCCGTTAAGGGAGGTTTCACTGTATACGATAATTTAAGCCTTAATGCTATATAGAATAATGCCCTTACGATAAAAGGCGAGTATATGATAATTCTGGAACGCAGCTATTTTGCAAATAAATTATAAATTTGTATTAAATAATTATATGGTACAGATTAATTGTTGGGATCCAGGGACGTAGCTAGAGTTCTGAGTTTGGGGGAGCCATATTTGCAAATATATATATATATATATATATATATATATATATATATATATATATATATATATATATATATATATATATATATATTTGGTCTAGGAATTAATTCGTGCGGTTGGTACGCACACATTGAAGCTGTAGTACAAACACAAAATACATAAATACCTTAAGAAAAATATTGTCCATCGCTAGCCACCACTTTCGCCCATCTGTCAGGCAATGTACGGATTCCGTGGCGAAAGAAGTCCTCATCCTTGGAAGTGATCCAGTCAGAGACCCATGTTTCGATATCTTCTGAAGAAGTAAACCGCTGTCCAATCAAATCGTTGTTCATGCAATCGAACAACTAGTAGTCCGAAGGAGCAACGTCTGGTGAATACGGCGGGTGGGGTAAAACTTCCCATCCGACACTTTCTAAATAGGTTTTGACCGGTTTTGCGACATGTGGGCGAGCGTTATCATGTTGAACAATAAGTTTATCATGTCTGTTCTCCCATTCTGGTCGTGTTCTGGCCAGAGCTTGCTTCAAACGCATTAATTGTCGTCGATAACGTTCTCCATTCATAGTTTCACCCGGTTGCAGCAGCTCATAATACACCACACCTTTCATATCCCACCATATTCACAGCATAACCTTTGCACAGTGAATATCTCGTTTTGGTTGTGATGGACCTGGTTCACCTGGTTTCACCCAGGCCTTTTTTCGTTTAGGGTTCTCGTAATGGATCCACTTCTCATCACCCGTAATAATTCGATGCAGAAACCCCTTTCTGCTCTGTCATTGAAGCAGCAATTCGCAAATGGTTTTTCGTCTTTCAACGTCTCTGTCTTTCAATTCATGTGGAACCCAATGTGACATCTTTTGAATCATTCCCATGGCTTTCAAGCGTTTGGAGACTGTTGTTTGATCAACGCCTAATGCTGCTGCAAGTTGTTCCTGCGTTTGACACGAATCCTGCTCGAGCAATGCTGTCAATTCTTCGTCTTGAAATTTTTTTGGCTGTCCAGCTCGCTCTTGGTCTGCCAAGCCGAAATCACCACTTCTAAACCGTGCAAACCACTTCTGACACGTTCGCTCAGCTAGAGCATGGTCACCATACACTTCTACCAAAATACGATGACTTTCAGTCGCACTTTTCTGCATGTTAAAGTAATGCAGCAGGACACCCCGCAAAAACACTTTATCAGGCACAAATTGCGCCATGTTCACTTAACTACAAACTGGTGTTGTTGACGCTTTAATCCACTGCCCTATACTACGAACGATACGCGATGACAGGGGTTTGCAACACATGTGTGGATACACGGAACTGTGGGACGCTCCGTTCGTTGCGCCATCTCTTGTCCACCCGCACGAATTAATTCCTAGACCAAATATATATATATATATATATAGATAGATAGATAGATAGATAGATAGATAGATAGATAGATAGATACATAGATAGATAGATATGTATATATAGATAGGTAGATAGTGTGTTTCAAAGCAACACCGACAACGTTTGGGAGGTAATTCCTGACGCCAAGATAGGACAAAAAGTATAGACCAACCTGGGTGCGCAAATGCTTCCTTTATAGGCACCCGAAAACAATATTAAAAAAAAAAAAAAACTGTAAAGGTCCATAGCTTCGAAACTATGAGACCTACCATAGTCGGGTCAAGACTTCACTTAGAAACTAATATGTGCCCTATCCAAGTTTCACAATCCTCCGGTACTTCCACAACAATTTTTGATGAGGTAGTTGGTGAGTACTTCAAGTTATATGTAAGTTGCCAAACTCCCTCTATGTAAGTTGTTACGTGAGTATCTGAGGATTCTGAAACATGTACTTTTGGATAGTGAAATACTACCCGATGGTGTATCTCTTCGGAATACTAACGGAAACCAAAAAACCTTTCATAATACTATTATCTCGCTTTTCTCTGCTCTTTGGTTGATTAAAACATTCTACATCATTTTGTGTGTCATACTCCAATGCTTCAGTGTAGAGACCCAATGAATTTTCTTCTCTTCTAAGTTCTTTTATGGCTCCAACAACCGAACAAATAGGTAGCTGGGCTTCTGCTAGGATAATATCTTCTCCTTGTAGAAAATTATTCAGGCCACTAATAATTCCCATAATCTTGCTAAAAACAATCAAGCATGAAACAGTTGCGAATGATTTTAGTTTGTTCGCAATACAATCAGCTTCAGTAGTCTTCTTAGCATCCTTACCCTCTAATGCAGAGATTATAGCTCCATAATTCTTTTTCACAGCGTTCAGTGAACAAATACCAGTATGTGAAGACCAACGAATGTCTGAAGTAGTAATCGCATGACTTGGCCGAACTTTTTGGCCCCTGGGTCCCTGCCCCAGGACCCATGGTCCCTGGCCGGGGTCAATGACCTAGGGGTACCTAGGACCACCCCCTCTAAATTTTGGCAGGGGTACCTTGGCCCACCCCCTAAATTTTGGCAGGGGTACATAGGACCACCCCCCTTAAATTTTGGAAATTGCCAAATCTAAAAATTTGGTATAGTAGCCTAGGACCACAGTATGTACCTCTATCAGTATTGGGTGTCTATGTCGTTCCCTTTCATGAGTAAAAAATTGCCAAAAATTCAAATTTCGGAGGTTTTTGACCTAATTTATCCCCTTGGATGAGGTATTATTACCCTATATAGTTATATGGGCGTATACAGGGGTTCATTACCTTTCATAAGACATGCGTATATTAATGCACCCCTTGAAAAATTTGGGAGGGGTACCTTGGCCCACCCCTTCAATTTTGGAAATTGCCCAATTTCAACATTGGGTATTATAGTATAGGACCCTAATATGTACTATGATAAATTTGGGTGGTCCACCTCATTCCCTTTTAGGGGTACATAGGACCACCCCCCTTAAATTTTGGAAATTGCCCAATTTCAACATTGGGTATAATAGTATAGGACCCTAATATGTATTATGATAAATTTGGGTGGTCCACCTCATTCCCTTTTAGGGGTAAAAAATTGCCAAAAATTCAAATTTCAGGGGTTTTTGACCTAATTTATCCCCTTGGATGAGGTGTTATTACCCTATATAGTTATATGGGCGTATACAGGGGTCCATTACCTTTCATAAGACATGGGTATATTAATGCACCCCTTGAAAAATTTGGGAGGGGTACCATGGCCCACCCCTTAAATTTTGGAAATTGACCAATTTAAACATTTGGTATTATAGCACAGGACCCTAACATGTATCGTGATAAATTTGGGCGGTCCACCTCGTTTCCTTCTAGGGGTACAAAATTGCCAAAATATAAACGTAAGCAATACGTTGTACCACGTGTTTGGTCTTTTGGCCCAATTTAACCTCTTGGATGAGGTTCTATTACCTTATATGGTTATATGGTTATGTATAGGGGTCTATTCCCTATCATAAGACATAGGTACATTTGTGCACTCCTTTAAAAATTTGGGAGGGGTACTTTGGCCCACCCCTTAAATTTTGGAAATTGCTCATTTTATATATTTGGTATTATAGTACCGGACCTTAACATGTATTATTATGATAAATTTGGGTGTTCCACCTCGTTCCCTTTTAGGGGTACGAAATTGCCAAATTTTAGTACAACCACGTGTTTGGTCTTTTGGCCCAATTTGTCCTCTTGGATGAGGTCCTATTACCTTATATGGTTATATGGTCATGTATAGGGGTCCATTACCTATTATAAGACATAGGTACATTTGTGCACTCTTTAAATTTTTTTGGGAGGGGTACTTTGGCCCACCCCTTAAATTTTGGAAATTGCTCATTTTATATATTTGGTATTATAGTACTGGACCCTAACATGTATTATGATAAATTTGGGTAGTTCACCTTGTTCCCTTTCATGCGTAAAAAAATTGCCAAATTTTACTACAACCACGTGTTTGGTATTTTGGTTCACCCCTTGGATGAGGTCCTATTACCTTATATGATTATATGGTTATGTATATTGGTCCATTCCCTATTATAAGACATGGGTATATTGATGCACCCTTTAAAAAATTTGGGAGGGGTATCTTGACTCATCCACTCAGTTTTAGAAATTGATTAATATAAGCATTTGGTATCTTCGTACAGGTCTTCAATATGTACCACTATAAATTTGGATGGTCCACATCGTTCCCTTTCATGGGTAAAGAACTACCAAAAATCAAATTTCGGATGTTATTGACCCCTATTTAATACGTTATATGGTTTATTACCTCTATATGTTTATGTTCTCTTTTAAATTTGGGAATTATCAAATAACAAAATTCGGTAAACGTTTTCTAGGACCCATTGGTATTCCTCTTATGGCCAAATATTCAAAATTTAAAGGTTATTGACCGGCTTTATTATTGAATAAGTACAGGATTTATTACTTTTTTCATAAGACACAGGTGTATTTGTGTACCAATCTTAAATTTTGGGAGGGGTACATTTCTTATTGTCATATCAATAATTGGTAATTGTTCTTTGGGTAAATCATTGTCAAATATGAGTATGATCACGTGATCAGTTATTAACCTATGATGGGACATTGGTACATTTAAACTTTGTAGGATAATTTGAGAATGCGTCATTGATATTGATTATTACAGCCAAATATAAACGTAATCAATACGATGTACCACGTGATTGACCTTGATGAGGTAGTGTACAGGGATTCATTTCCTTTGTTGTGGTACTTCTTAAGTTTGAGTACACACACTTCTAGAAAACAGTTGGTTCTACTCAGGTAAACAATTGACGGACATTATTGACCTTATTGAACATATAATAATATGATTAACTCTAAGACTTAGGTATATCAGGAGAAGTATTCTTTAAATTTGGGAATGGTGATAAACAGAATTTTAACATAAGGCGCGAAATTAGAAACAATACATTGAACTTTAGTCACAGCTCATAGTCTAAGATCATTGGTGGTGATTGATTTGAAATCTGATAGCTATCCTTATTGAATCTTATGACTCATAGACGAAAGGCAATACATGCTACAACACTGGCAAAGTTATTGTTAATGCAATTTGATTGGTTGATCACTATCTTTCCTGCAATCTGATTGGTTGATCACTATCTTTCGTGCAATCTGATTGGCTGATGATTTTCAAATCTTTGCTGTATTCAGTTTTAAGTTTTTGTTTAACATTTAAAAAATCTTGGTTTCGTTCAACATTTTGCACTCACTGATAAATATGATCAAAACCAAATTTTTTGTTTCAAAATTTTGTTTGAGATTTTTTCGTTTGAAATTTTTGTTTGAAAATTTTTTCGTTTGAAATTTTTTGTTTGAAAATTTTTGTTCGAAATTTTTGTTTAAAATTTTTCGTTTCCAAATTTTTTGTTTGAAATTTTTTGTTTCAAAATTTTGTTTGAAATTTTTTTCGCTTCAAATTTTTGTTTGAATTTTTTTTGGTTTGAAATTTTTTGTTTGAATTTTTTTTTTCGTTTCAAAATTTTGTTTCAAAGATTTTTGTTTGAAATTTTTGTTTCAAAGTTTGAGTTGACATTTTTAAAAGTTTGTGCACCTATTAGTAAAGAACCGGAACTGTTTAGAACAAAAACCTTTGACAACATTGTGGTGCAATAGTACACGTCAGAACCTGGGGTTGTACTTGAAATGAAAAAACACAATTCATTGAAATGGATCATTTTATTACACTCCACATACATCCATACCAGATAGTGGTTCTGGATATTGTCGATACAATGTATTTTGAACTTCTTGCACTAGTTTGTCTTTAGCATATAATTTTAATTCCAGTTGAAGTCTTTTAAGGTCTAATGCAATATCAATTGGTGGAAACTCAATGTCCATTTGATCACAAATAAACTGTTTATCAATACAGGTATGCACCCACGATCGATGTTGACAACCATCACAATATCTAGATACATGTTGTACAATATGCATAACACATTTTTCAAAATAGTACTTTTTCAGGAATATACTAGTTTTGTTGCACACTTCCACTGCATGTTTCACACACTGAAATACGCTGATGAATTTGTTCCATTCAGTTTGTGTTAGATACACCATGTTACGAGGGACATGGAATGTACTCTTTTTACGTAACAGCACCATCTTCTCTTCGAGGACTGTACGCAGCACCACTTCATGATTTGAGCCTAATGATTTGACTATGGTCACATTTAGCTCATCATGAAAATAATCGTTCATTTGGTCGATTCGTGAACATAATATTTGCCATTCTTCACAGGTCAGTTGTACACCAAATTGTTCTGCTTTGCCCAATCGAATCACAGGTTCAAATGTTCTAGCACTGATACCAATCATCACATGTTTTGTTTGAAATATATTTATTGGATAATAGCTTGCGAAGATGAACTCTTTATCGTTAGAAGTACACATCTTTCCTCCTGAAAAGCACTTGCTCAAATGATTTCATGAGCTGACACTGTATTGGTTGATTTATAGAACTACGGCTGACGTCATTGGAAAGGAATGTGCTGACGTTTGAATTTATAATTTCATCACAGTTGCTGACGTCATGCCGACCAACCACATTCATACAACTACAGCTGACGTCATTGGAAAGAAATGTGCTGATTCATGATTTCATCACAATGGCTGACGAATCTGGCTGTGTACTAAATTCAAGTTGATAACTTCGACCCAAGAATCCTTTGTAACATAAAGATACAGATCCAGTATTTAAGAAACGCAGCAGTTCTTCTTGTTTTGATGGTTCCATGGGTAAATATCTTGCTGGTAAAATTATATTCTTATCATTTTCAAGCTTCACTACGATTCTTAATCCAAACTTTGTAGGGATCATTTGGCTAGCTAAGATTCTATAAGGTACATTCTGTTGTAAATCAGTAATCTTGGTAAATGATTTCATCACATCACGCGTGTTTAGAAACTGCAGACAAGTAGCCATGATGACGTTATCATGAATACTAACGCGAACGATACTTATATATGATGCAAAACTGATGACGTTGCATTATCATGTTCTGACGTGTACTATTGCACCACAATGTTGCCAGAGGTTTTTGCTCTAAACAGTTCCGGCTAGTGCATACCTGTATTGATAAACAGTTTATTTGTGATCAAATGGACATTGAGTTTCCACCAATTGATATTGCATTAGACCTTAAAAGACTTCAACTGGAATTAAAATTATATGCTAAAGACAAACTAGTGCAAGAAGTTCAAAATACATTGTATCGACAATATCCAGAACCACTATCTGGTATGGATGTATGTGGAGTGTAATAAAATGATCCATTTCAATGAATTGTGTTTTTTCATTTCAAGTACAACCCCAGGTTCTGACGTGTACTATTGCACCACAATGTTGTCAAAGGTTTTTGTTCTAAACAGTTCCGGTTCTTTACTAATAGGTGCACAAACTTTTAAAAATGTCAACTCAAACTTTGAAACAAAAATTTCAAACAAAAATCTTTGAAACAAAATTTTGAAACGAAAAAAAAAATTCAAACAAAAAATTTCAAACCAAAAAAAATTCAAACAAAAATTTGAAGCGAAAAAAATTTCAAACAAAATTTTGAAACAAAAAATTTCAAACAAAAAATTTGGAAACGAAAAATTTTAAACAAAAATTTCGAACAAAAATTTTCAAACAAAAAATTTCAAACGAAAAAATTTTCAAACAAAAATTTCAAACGAAAAAATCTCAAACAAAATTTTGAAACAAAAAATTTGGTTTTGATCATATTTATCAGTGAGTGCAAAATGTTGAACGAAACCAAGATTTTTTAAATGTTAAACAAAAACTTAAAACTGAATACAGCAAAGATTTGAAAATCATCAGCCAATCAGATTGCAGGAAAGATAGTGATCAACCAATCAAATTGCATTAACAATAACTTTGCCAGTGTTGTAGCATGTATTGCCTTTCGTCTATGAGTCATAAGATTCAATAAGGATAGCTATCAGATTTCAAATCAATCACCACCAATGATCTTAGACTATGAGCTGTGACTAAAGTTCAATGTATTGTTTCTAATTTCGCGCCTTATGTTAAAATTCTGTTTATCACCATTCCCAAATTTAAAGAATACTTCTCCTGATATACCTAAGTCTTAGAGTTAATCATATTATTATATGTTCAATAAGGTCAATAATGTCCGTCAATTGTTTACCTGAGTAGAACCAACTGTTTTCTAGAAGTGTGTGTACTCAAACTTAAGAAGTACCACAACAAAGGAAATGAATCCCTGTACACTACCTCATCAAGGTCAATCACGTGGTACATCGTATTGATTACGTTTATATTTGGCTGTAATAATCAATATCAATGACGCATTCTCAAATTATCCTACAAAGTTTAAATGTACCAATGTCCCATCATAGGTTAATAACTGATCACGTGATCATACTCATATTTGACAATGATTTACCCAAAGAACAATTACCAATTATTGATATGACAATAAGAAATGTACCCCTCCCAAAATTTAAGATTGGTACACAAATACACCTGTGTCTTATGAAAAAAGTAATAAATCCTGTACTTATTCAATAATAAAGCCGGTCAATAACCTTTAAATTTTGAATATTTGGCCATAAGAGGAATACCAATGGGTCCTAGAAAACGTTTACCGAATTTTGTTATTTGATAATTCCCAAATTTAAAAGAGAACATAAACATATAGAGGTAATAAACCATATAACGTATTAAATAGGGGTCAATAACATCCGAAATTTGATTTTTGGTAGTTCTTTACCCATGAAAGGGAACGATGTGGACCATCCAAATTTATAGTGGTACATATTGAAGACCTGTACGAAGATACCAAATGCTTATATTAATCAATTTCTAAAACTGAGTGGATGAGTCAAGATACCCCTCCCAAATTTTTTAAAGGGTGCATCAATATACCCATGTCTTATAATAGGGAATGGACCAATATACATAACCATATAATCATATAAGGTAATAGGACCTCATCCAAGGGGTGAACCAAAATACCAAACACGTGGTTGTAGTAAAATTTGGCAATTTTTTTACGCATGAAAGGGAACAAGGTGAACTACCCAAATTTATCATAATACATGTTAGGGTCCAGTACTATAATACCAAATATATAAAATGAGCAATTTCCAAAATTTAAGGGGTGGGCCAAAGTACCCCTCCCAAAAAAATTTAAAGAGTGCACAAATGTACCTATGTCTTATAATAGGTAATGGACCCCTATACATGACCATATAACCATATAAGGTAATAGGACCTCATCCAAGAGGACAAATTGGGCCAAAAGACCAAACACGTGGTTGTACTAAAATTTGGCAATTTCGTACCCCTAAAAGGGAACGAGGTGGAACACCCAAATTTATCATAATAATACATGTTAAGGTCCGGTACTATAATACCAAATATATAAAATGAGCAATTTCCAAAATTTAAGGGGTGGGCCAAAGTACCCCTCCCAAATTTTTAAAGGAGTGCACAAATGTACCTATGTCTTATGATAGGGAATAGACCCCTATACATAACCATATAACCATATAAGGTAATAGAACCTCATCCAAGAGGTTAAATTGGGCCAAAAGACCAAACACGTGGTACAACGTATTGCTTACGTTTATATTTTGGCAATTTTGTACCCCTAGAAGGAAACGAGGTGGACCGCCCAAATTTATCACGATACATGTTAGGGTCCTGTGCTATAATACCAAATGTTTAAATTGGTCAATTTCCAAAATTTAAGGGGTGGGCCATGGTACCCCTCCCAAATTTTTCAAGGGGTGCATTAATATACCCATGTCTTATGAAAGGTAATGGACCCCTGTATACGCCCATATAACTATATAGGGTAATAACACCTCATCCAAGGGGATAAATTAGGTCAAAAACCCCTGAAATTTGAATTTTTGGCAATTTTTTACCCCTAAAAGGGAATGAGGTGGACCACCCAAATTTATCATAATACATATTAGGGTCCTATACTATTATACCCAATGTTGAAATTGGGCAATTTCCAAAATTTAAGGGGGGTGGTCCTATGTACCCCTAAAAGGGAATGAGGTGGACCACCCAAATTTATCATAGTACATATTAGGGTCCTATACTATAATACCCAATGTTGAAATTGGGCAATTTCCAAAATTGAAGGGGTGGGCCAAGGTACCCCTCCCAAATTTTTCAAGGGGTGCATTAATATACGCATGTCTTATGAAAGGTAATGAACCCCTGTATACGCCCATATAACTATATAGGGTAATAATACCTCATCCAAGGGGATAAATTAGGTCAAAAACCTCCGAAATTTAAATTTTTGGCAATTTTTTACTCATGAAAGGGAACGACATAGACACCCAATACTGATAGAGGTACATACTGTGGTCCTAGGCTACTATACCAAATTTTTAGATTTGGCAATTTCCAAAATTTAAGGGGGGTGGTCCTATGTACCCCTGCCAAAATTTAGGGGGTGGGCCAAGGTACCCCTGCCAAAATTTAGAGGGGGTGGTCCTAGGTACCCCTAGGTCATTGACCCCGGCCAGGGACCATGGGTCCTGGGGCAGGGACCCAGGGGCCAAAAAGTTCGGCCAAGTCATGCGATTACTACTTCTGAAAGGCCAGGTATACTGGATTGATCCAAACCTAACACTGTCTGATCTTGCTTTATCGTCTATAAGCTTTTACACAGAGAAATAATTATGTAAAGTCTGCGATAAATAAAAGAAAGGTAGTTGCTTGTTCAAACGAACACACTTTTACAATTATTAAATATTATTAAATTTAACTGGTGCACAAAGCAATGGATATACAGTGCGAGGGGATGAGACTTCCGAAATAACTTTTGCACACCACCTATGTGGCCTCTCATAACGCTCGCCTCATCGTAAGCTTGCCCAATGCATTTTGAGTCCTTATTAACACATACATAAGCCAAAGTTTCGATAATTGTTTTCGATATGTATTCAGCATTTATCTCAAATTTCAAAAAGTGCTCTACCGTTTTAGAATTTTTCACATATCTCACGCAAACACTAAGTTGTTCAGAAACACTAATATATCGTGTTTCATTAGCTATAACACTGAACTTCCCAGCGGCATTCAGTTCACTTAAAATGACACTGATGATTTCCTCACCGCAGCATAAGATATCTTCATTTTGAATTTCTGGGGACAAATAAGTGGTATTCCCTGGTGCTGCATATTCTTTAAAAACAAAAGGGTCAAAACGTCGTAACAACTCGAATATTTGCTAGAAATTCTCTTTATTTAAACTGTTGTCATCTTCATCTTTGCCTCGTAAAGCCAATCCCTGTCGAACTAAATGGATCACAATCGCCACTATACGTTTTAAGCACTCACGACGGGCAGTTTTTACTTTTCTAGATGCGTGATTTTGTAGATCAAAAATCTCTCCAGTTTCTTTGGACCTCTGAAAACAAGTTATTCACATGAATGTTTTGTTGTGAGGTGCTAGCAACTTCCTTAGCTTCTTCCTTATCAACAGTGTCAGAATGAATATTTTCCTCAGCAACAACGTGCACCTTATCAGGTTCGCTGCAGGTACTCCTCAAGTGTTTCTCAGTTTTTCCATGTGAAATAAATTATCCCGATTTTATAAACCTCTCCATATTTAACTTAATATCAAGAACACATACATAGCAAACTTAACACTGTGCACTCCGCATTCAGTAAGAAAATAGACTCTTTCCCGCTCAGCCTGTTGCCAGCGCCAATACATACTGTATAGGGGCCTAAATAGTTTCTCATCTGTTTAGCTAGAATCGTTGTTAAACATAATAAATATACGAAAGTAAATCTACACTCAATACCTTCTAGTAAAACAATTAAAATATAAAATACTATATTGGAAAACTCAGCAATGGGGGAGAGGGGTCCTCGTAGCCTTTGAGTCGAATCGACCTTTCAGTTTTGTTTTAGTTGGTTATAGAAAGTGCATTCGTTCAGATTTTTAGCCCTTAGCATCTCAAGGTGACTATAAGGCTGGAATCACTCTAAGGGCTAGAAGAACCCCCAAATGTTAACGAAAATGACGCCCAGGCCCCAAAGTTACTGATCTTATACTCTTATTACCATCCACTTAACGTTTAAGAAATAGCCTATAAATTGATTTTTTTAAAAAAATAACCTTTTCTTAGAAGTACGAATCATTTCAGTTTACTATGGATATTTTTTTCATTTATTGTCGGATTTTTAAAAAAGTAACCTAATTTTAAATAAATATTTGGGGGGGCCAAGCCAAGATTTGGGGATGCCGGTGCCCCCTCGTGCCCCCCCTTAGCTACGTCCCTGTTGGGATTCATAATACGGAATGTATGTTGTGTACATGTAAATTATTTTGAAATTCCCCTACCCATGCTAAATGAAATATTCAAGTTGTGCAGACTACGTAGAAGACTTTTCTGTAGGTTTTCATGTCTGTAAATCTGGCAGCTCTGGTGTAAACAGAAACAACTGAAGTACTATTTTTGGTTTGGTCGTCCCTCGTCCGTCGCACTGGTAAATGTGATTTTGGTGATAAATTTGCGGTTGCCCAAAGCTAGAAATACTGTGTCGTGCATATATAAATATTTGGATGTAAGTGTTCGAACGAATGAAGCTTAATAGTGGTAAGCATTCATACTTTTGATTGTCAATTATTAGGGCTTGAAAAACCTTCTTGCTAGTACTAATGCAAGTACTAACATTTTGCAGTCACAGTATTTATACAAATAAACAAAACTCACTTTGCAAGAAAGTAAACATGTCAAAACCCTTTTAGGATTGAGTATAGCCCGCTCCTCCTACTGATTTTTAACGAATCAGTAATTCTAACGTGTCATATTAGTTCATAATGAATCGTAATCGCATATTATAAAGATTTAAGTTGTAAATTTTATGGTAAGGAAGCTTTAGTTTAAGTAGTAATAGTAGTAGTAGTAGCAGTAATAGTAATAGTACTAATAGCAGCAGTAGTAAAAGGAATGGGTTAGAAAACTCCGCAGGGGTTGGTTGGGTTCTGTGCTCGATATTAGTAGTAGTAGTGACTCTTGCATTTCCGGTGACAAAGAACTGGGGGAAGCGGGCTATACACAAATCCATTTTTGGATATAGTATACGTAAGACCGTCTGAGTTCCAGAAGAAGCTGGACGCTCATACTTTTAGGGATTATTCATTGAGTATCTACGAACTTAGAAAGGGGGTAACAAACCCACTTTCATTTACTTATCCACTGATACGAAAATAAAAAAGAACGTACCTATTTGCCCTTGTACTTTATATGCTATAGCGCATTACATTATATGCAACAAGGATTTTGGTCTGCATCATGATATAAATTTAAAAATATTTAACATTTTTCGAATCGAAATCAAAATTTATTCTAGAAAGTAAAAATAGAATGTTAAGCACATATAATGAAGACAACGCAGTGATTTAATTTGGTAACGTATAAATATATAATATGAAGTATCCTCGCGCACGGAAGACAGGGGGTTCTCATGTATACTATTACCCCATTTTTATTTTGTTTATTGGCATGTCTCTCACAAGTAAAAAAAAAAAAAAAAAAAAAAGAATGAAGTTGCTTTTGATTGATCGGACTTTACTCGACAAATGTAAAAAATGAAATGAAATGAAATGAAATCTTTGAGTTTTACGTCCCACGGTTATGCCGGTTAGGCTAAAGGAGACGGTGATGATGAGTAATGAATGAAATGGTGGAATGAAGAAAGTGGGAGGAAACGGGAGAAAACCCACGCACACGGTGTTTGTCCACCACAAAGTTCACTTGGCGGGGGCTGGGATTGAACCCGGGACCCCAAATGTAAAAAAGTACTTGCCAGTGGGGAGTGGAGTTTTCAAGCCCTGTCAATTATGATACAATAAAAGCGAAACTTGTTATGATGATATAAAGAGTGGGGCGCAGATGTACAATATTGGTCCTCGTTTGAAATTACTGCGTAAGGGCAAGTCTTTACTTCGGCCATTTCATTTAATTGAATCGTTCAGCGAATCGATTCATAAAGAACCGGTTCCTCCTCGGAACAGTTCGTTAAATATCAGTAAGAACCAGTTCCTTACAAATCGAATCGGTTACAAATCATGGTGGTTCGGACTATAATGATTCTGCTATTATTTACAATATTTCATATTTCAAATATTAATACATATAAAACGAGCAGAAACACCGCACACCAATCTAATTTTTAAAAAGAAATGTTTGTTTCTTTGTATAGTATTCAAATTCATGCGGTTTGTTTGGCATACTTAAGTAACTTTAACGAAGAGTTCATAGTCTGTAAGATATCATATGGTATTTAAAATTTTTTGATCTTATCCTAAAGGGATGGAGAGGAATGCAGAGTGGAAAAGATAGTTATTTTATATAAAGATGAATGTTCGTTCGCCTGTTTTTCCGGTATGTACAGGGTTTGTATGATAAGTAATGAGACCAGGTCTGGAAACATTGTTTTATTGATCTGATCTGTACAGGGACTTAAAAGCTTTCGAAGTACTCTCCTCTTGCGTCGATGCACTTCTGCAATCGATGTTTCCACGCTGCAAACGCCCCCTGGAAGTCAGCAGCCGGCATGTCCTTTAGAAATGTGGTCACGGCTGCTTGGATGGCTGTGACGTCTGCAAAACGGGTTCCTTTCAAGCGTGGCTTCAGCTTCGGGAAGAGGAAGAAGTCGGCCGGGCTCACATCTGGGCTGTAGGGTGGTTGTGGAAGGACTTCCACCCCAATCCGGGTCAAAAAGGAGGTCACTAAGAAGGCGGTGTGGGCAGGGGCATTGTCGTGATGCAACTTCCACCGGCTAGCGATCGCCGGTCTTTTCCGCTTGACGCTCCTGTGCAGTCTCTCAAGGACTTGTTTGTAGAAGGCGGCGTTGACGGCTTGTCCTTGGGGTACAAACTCCTTGTGGACCACCCCCACATTGTCAAAAAAAAACAATCAACATTGTTTTCACCTTTGACTTCGACATTCTGGCCTTCTTGGGGCGCGGGGACGCAGGAGTGTGCCACTCCGCGCTTTGACGTTTGGTTTCAGGGTCGTACTGGAACACCCACGACTCGTCACCTGTTATGACGTCATCTTCAAAGTTAGGGTCACTGTTCATGAGGTTCAACAGTTCCTGACAACAATCAACACGTCGTTGCTTTTGTTCGTCAGTCAACACTCGCGGCACCAGTTTCGCACAGATTTTTCTCATTCCCAATTGTTCCGTCACAATCTTGTGCACTGTTGTGTGGTTCATATCGAGTTCATCAGCAATCAATCTCAACGATAATCGACGGTCTGAGTTCAGGAGATCCCTCACTTTTGCCACAGTTTCGTCCGTAGTCACTGTTGTCGGGCGTCCAGCCCTCTCCAGATCCTCAACGCTTTCCCGGCCGTTCCGGAACGCACTGTGCCAACGAAACACCTGGGCTTTGGATAGGGCTTCCTCTTTGTAGGCCTCCGTGATGAGAGAAAGCGTCTGAGTAGCCGTTTTCCCCAGGCGAACGCAAAATTTGATCGCATAACGCTGTTCGATGGAACCCTCCATGTTTGTTGATTTTCCGCCGTGACAAGAATGTTCACAAGGGCTTTGTCCAAGGCTTGTCCGCGCTCCACTAAGGCTCGGAGCCAACTGACGCGCGGTGCGTTGCTTTGCTCGGACCCCCCCCCCCCTACATCCTCCATCACCGACAAACCCGCTCCAGCGACACGCGCGCCGCGGCGCGGCGAGTCTCATTACTTATCATACAGACCTTGTAAGTCCACACCGTTTGCTTGACATACCTTTAAGTAACTGCATCGAAGAGAGTCTGGAAGACGCTGCAAGCGTTTTACATTTTTTTATACCCATCACAATGTAGGGGAAGTTAGGCGCAAAGGAAGAAGGTGGTTTATTTTATATTTAAAATGAGTATTTGTTTGTTTATATGTCCGATATAAGAGTTCATATTAATTTCTTGACGTACTTCTGATTAATTTTATCGAATATACCATAGTCTGAAGAGACCGTAAGCTATTTAATTTTGTGATGTGTATCTTAATGAATTGGAGGGGTTATGAAAGAAGAAGTGGCATATAAAGATAAATATATGTTTGTTTGTCCGGTATACGAATCCACGTTGTTTGCATGGAATATTTCTAAGTAACTGTATTGAAGACATTGAAGTATGGAAGAGACCATAGGCTATTTAAAGTTTTTTCTTTTTCTTTTTTTCTTTTTTTTTTCTTTTTTTTTTTAAATATATGCTTACCCTAAGAAAGGAAGAGGTTCAATGGGGAAGAGGTGGTTTAAAGATTTATGTGAAAAACAGAGTCTCACGAGCTCCTCATGTTAGAAAGATGAAACTAAGTTTGTAAATAAGTGACCATGACTTACAATGGGGAAAAAAATACTGTGTGTGTAAGACACAGCTAGCACCGAGGAAAGTGGAAAGAATGTGAAGTAAAATAATTTAGAACAATCAATATTAGTGTTGAATCATAGTTTTCGGGGTCGCTGAGGTGAATAGTGACACTCCAGGTGAAGTAAAATAATTAGAACAATCAATATTAGTGTTGAATCATAGTTTTCGGGGTCGCTGAGGTGAATAGTGACACTCCAGATGCCATTTAAGTTCAAATTCAGCCCATCTGTATGAAGATAAGAAGAGATGGAAAATAAAATGTCCAAAATAACCTACATTGGTGCTGAAGCCGTATTTTTCGAGCTCTTTAAAGCTGATTTGTTACAGTCTATATGACGTTTGAGTCTTTAAGTTTAGCAAAGCGTGTGCATGTCAGCTGGCCGGGCATTGACAGGGGTAACGCCTCGCCGTTACTTATTCTCTCATGTCTTTATGTTGTGATAGGGATTTTTTTCTCGATACTTTGCCCGTTTTTGTAATTTTTCAAACAAAGAGGCGTCTGTCCCAGTCGAAGAAATCTTAGTTAAAATTTATTTCATTGATCACAGTGCTATCTGTCACAAATCCAGAGGAATGTTTTGAATAAAGTTTAACTATTTTTCCTCGTAGAATCCGGATGTGCAATAAAAAATGGGGATCCCCGTTTGAATTTTCAAAGTTGGCCCCCATCCCACAACGGGCTAATTTTATCACAAGTGAATTTCCCCATCAAAAATATTAACCTTTTATTTCTAATATTTTTTCCGTCCGCTGCTAAGTTTTCCAGATATTTTGCAGTCTCAAGTTAAAAAGCCTCGCCCTTTTCTCTTCGTATGTTATTCAAACTGGATCTTTGCAACGATTGAGTCTAGGAAAATAAGTCTAAGGGTCTTTTTTTTCTGTAGAAATCTTTAAACAACAATTTCCCTCATAATTGTTATCTTTGAAAAATTGATAATTTCGAGACAAGTGCACAAAACTGGAATTCCTCCCCCCCCCCCCCCCCACACACACACAAAAATGACCTGTGCTCAACTCAAGTGTACTTTCCAGGATATGCTGAGAAATCAAAATATAGGTCTGCACAAAAATCTAACTTGTTTGGAATTTTTTCGAAGTTTTACCCTTCTTGTTTTGTCTAATTTTCGTGCACTATTTGTTTCTTCACCTGAACTTAAGTTATTTCCTATTTCTGTGGCTAATTTTGAGTTTCTAGTGCATGGGTAATTTTTCATTGGGTGTTTGATAATTTATTTATAATAAAATTTTCTCATCCTTTCCATGATTTCATATCTATATGTCGTTTTCTAGATGAATGGTGAAGAATGGAGAACGGTTCCGTAGAAAGTTATTCACAGAAGAGAGATCAACTGCCAGTTAAGACAAAAACAATTGGAGTTAAAATTGATGGTGTTCATACGGATATTGTAATTTCTAATTACAGGTATGTCAGAAAAGAAGTGTAATTCGTTAGATTTAGATCTCACTCGTGGCTAAATGGTTAGCGTTTGCGCCTTCGAGACAGGAGCCTCAAGTTGATTATCGGTGGGTGCTAATAGGTTATGAAGCTATAGGTCCATGTTTCACATGGCCTAAGTGCTGAGAACTCTTTATACTTCCTTGTACTCTTCGAGAGGTTGATGTTTTCATTGTAGTCAGACAATTGGACACATTTTCTGTACATCCTTGTTTTTTTTTTTTTTTTTTTTTTTAATCCTACTTCTTTGAATTGTAAACTCAAAAAATAAATAAATAAAATAAAAATAAAAAAATAAAATAACACGTGGCTCTTCAGCTTGAAATAAAGATGCCACTTTTTTAAAACTTTCGATTTTACAAGACTGTACATTATAAAGTATAATTTGGTAGCTTTTTTTTTTTTTTTTTTTTTTTTTTTTTTTTTTTTTTTTTTTTTTTGAGAGAGAGAGACAGAGTGTGTGTCTGTAGACTTAGTTATGTAAAGTCATGCACACATGCGTCCCCAGATTTGAATTCGGGAGAGAGAAGCAAACTCCCTACAGCTGGGTATTCTAGAAGAAATAGAGAAAAATTGAAATAGGGGATTAACCTTTCCTAAAGTTTTGATGCGGATAGCTGTTTTCGGTATATTGAACAAGTGAGTTGTACATTGTATGTCGTTTCGAGAACCATTGTTCTCACCCTCAGGGTAAGTATGGAGTGACCAGGCAAAGAGACTGTGTATATACGATCTGAGGTAGACATGATGAGTTATGATTGGTTGGTGGATTATCAAATTACTTACCGGCCTGGATGCTGGCTGTGATTTTTTGGTCCATATTAACACATCTAGAACAGGGTGTCTGCTGATACTGGAAATACTGGAAACACTTGAATTATACTGAAATTTAATTTTGATACTGGAAATAAACTGGAATTTTGATCCACATACTGGAAAAATCATGAAACTGGTAATTTGTCAACAATACTTTTTTGTAATTGTTTTAATAGTCTTGAAAAACAATTTTATATCCATTGAGATTGTAAATTTTTCCAAAGCAACGATTGTATACATTTTGTAATTAGACATTTAAAGCAATAGGTGGAGTGGAAGGCTGTGAGGAGAGTTAGGATATCCTTTAAAAATGTTTAAAAAATCATTGCATTTAAAAAAAAATTAAGGTTAACTAAATTTATTAAAACTAAAATATTCTTTTGATGGTAAAACAATTACAAACCTGAAATCATCAAGAGTGTGATTATTCCTAAAGAACTTTAAAAAATCATTGTATTAGGTACAGGAATTTTGCTGATAGTTATACGGAATATACTGGAATTTTGAAAATGAAACTCAGTAGACACCCTGTAGAACCTTTGATATCTCCGAGGACAGCTATAAGCCTTATTTCAATATCTGTAGACTATCGCAGTTATCAATATTGCGTATAGGGAAAGCCCGAATGCATATAAACGTACTGAAAATGGACTATACTTCTTTTCTGCACAAGTGACTTAGGTTTCGGTAAACATGCAGAAAATTAGCTTGTGTAATATATATATATATATATTTAAAAAAACATTAATAATTGAAATTCAACTACTCTCTCACATTCTATTTTACCTTTGTTCTCAAGAGAGTGATTGGAAGTAAATGAAATGTCAGAAATCGGGTCCCAAAATTAAATAATGAAGCCAATTAGTTTCTTATTTTAATTTTGATGAATGTAGCTTCAATTCATTCCCCAAACTACAATAATTTAAAATATACAATGAGACCTGACCCCAAGATGGCAATTATTTATTGAAATTCCACAATTGTATAACTATTGGACAGCAAATAATCTTCTACAATATCCAGATAAGTACTTAAGGACGGAATTTGTTGTTTGAATTTATAAAATATAAATGGCGAATGGAGTGCTTGCTAAGGGCATTAGAGTAAGGCCGCGCTAAGAAGAGCTCTGACAACTCTCACGTGCGATCAAGCGCGTTTGCCACATTTATCTTCTGTAACAATACAATATAACAAGGGGTACATTTTATGGGAAAAGAATCAACTATGTATTACAACAAAAATATTATTTAACATTATGCCTGACGAAAGTGTTAGTCAAAAGAAACAAACAAATTAGTATTGCGTTAAGATCGTAAAGAATCTTAAAGAAAACAACCGTTACTTCTAAACACATAGGGCCTTATGCAGAGTCGTTTTAACGTATGATTAGCGTCATACTAAATGCCTGACTACTGCATGGAAACATATGTTAGTCGAACTCTTTAGTATGACGTCGAGCTTCTTCGTGGCTAAGCGGTTAGCGTACGCCTTTGGCATGGGAGACCCCGGTTCGATTCCCGGCGGGAGCTCATGTGGTTCGGATTCCACGTTAAACAGTAGGTCCACGTCTCATATAGCCTCGCTGCTGAAAGAGACATTAAACTCAATATCAACTCAACTCTTTAGTATGACACTAATCACGCGTCAGAACGACTCTGCGTAAGACCCATAATGTTATATCTTTTTCTAAAATTGAAAACTACATACGTTAGAGAATGGCTTTCAATTGTAGACAATCTAATTCCGTTTACTGTAGAAATCCTACGTTTTTCTCCTAGGGTAGATCAAGTTTCCGTCGGTTCAGCGAGGTCTTTCGGACACTTCTCTTTTGTGATTCTTTTCACAGTTGTAGGGCTAATGTATAAAGCTGAATCTATTCTTCCAATCACTTTATTCAATGGCAGTAAAGGACCGTTGTTATGTTCTTTTTCGAAATATTCCCTAAGATTAAACACAAATTCCCGTGCCTGACTTGTCAAGGGCACCCCCTTTCCGCACTTCAGGCATTGTGTTCATAAACACACACACACACATACTAAATTTATATTTTAAGTCTATGTGAATAATACAAATACAAACTATGTTCCACTGATGAATGAAAATAACAACGATTACACCACAATATTCACACCAATGCACTGAGATGATAGCACAAAAAATCAAAACAACCTAACAACACAAAAACTTTCACAGTAATGAGTAGGTATAAATGCGACAACACTGTTCTGTTACCATGGAAACTACCTAGTGTTTCCAAATTTTTTTGTGGGTCTAAACCTATCCTCCCCTTCACATATTAGTGAAAAAAAAGTCATACGAAAAGACAAACATAGCTGGATCATGTTCGTTACTTTCCAACTACTCAATTTCTAAATCAGTCCTTATGAAAAGCTCATTATAACGGTCTCTGTAATATATAGACTATGTACATTTTTTTTTCGATGTCAACAAATTTCCTACAAAGACCATTAGAAATTCTACTAATTTCAGCCTGACATTCAAACTTGTCAAAAGGACAGAGTTGTGTCAATAAGTGAAAAAAGAAAAAAAAAATATTCATTATTGTGGCAATAACGTTAGGTCTAGTGGAACTACGTTGTGCTAGAACGTTGAGGAGTAAAGTGAAGTACGATTACTTTTTAAATATCTAGTTTGTAAATATTTCAACTTATAATCTGATTCAATCAGTGATAAAGTTATTCGATTCCTTCAACATTCTGTCAAATGGTCGCTTTGATTCTTCTTATGACAGTTCGCAACACTGTCGTCAACTTACACGATGTTAGATCTGTCAGAGCTCAGGTTATGATGGCCTTAGAATAATTCTCCTTTCTATACTACCAAAATTCTAGCTTTTTACTGGCTAGTTTTCCACAATAAGAAAGGCGGACAGACAGATTGTATATTTACCATTTGCACTATGGCGTCTAACTTCAAGCAGCGTTCACTCTGACCATTTCCGACTACTACAGTGTGCTTTATGCACAATGAGTCTGATATTTAGAGATTGCTTTTACATTTATTTCAAATTAAGCTTAGCTTTATTGAAATTTAAGCAGTTTATTTAAAAGCTACTTCCATATTATTAAACTGCTATTAATTAATTATTAAATATTTATTCTGTTACAATTTATAGAAAGGAACAATGAAAAGTAGTTATATTCAGACGTACAAACCGCACTATAACTAACCTTTCAGTTTATTTAGTCAAAATGGGTGCTTCTGTAGAAATCATCGTTTGTTACTTGTTTTATTGCCCAATTTATTTCTTGTCCCAAGTTCACTTTTATTCTAAGATTTTTAAATTAGGTTTTGCACTTTAAATTTTACTGTTTGTTTTACTTTGATCACAGAGTACTGAACACTGCAATTATTTGCCTCGAAGTACTGCAATTATTTGTCTCGAAAATGTTTGTTTTCGGCAATAACTACATCTTGAGCAAGTAACCCGTATTTTAGTTTTAAGGCACTTTTATCAATAGTATCATTTATAGAAACCGACACTTCTTTATTTAGTAAATTTTGCACTGCAGATGATTTAATTTCACTATTTTTAGCTTCAAGAAATTACCTGTGTTTAACACTACACAACCCTTAAATTTCTTCCGCCATACAACGCAGCACTTTTGCAACAACAAAATTATTTAAATAATGAAATTTTTTTAACTTCTCGGTTTAACTGCGTAGTCACTTTACGTTCTCTACAAAAACTGTTTTAGTTAAATTCACTTATTTAAGAACAAAACTTCACTTTCATAACGTTCCCACTTTTGTACCATTTAAACGTGCCAAACTCTGGAGGTCTCGAGTTCACCCCAATGCATGCCACTATCAGCTTTTTTCCACATACTTCTTATTTACTTACCACAAATACGAAAAAAACAATTGTAGTTGAAGACATGTAACGTCGTGGAGGAAGCCATGCTCCTTCATCAATTACAGCAGGCACGCGTGAAATACGTCATAGCCTGAAACCTGATATCAAACAAGTTGCCCTTAGAGATCCAGTTTATAGTTTAGAGATCCAAAGCGTGTATATATATATATATATATATATATATATATCAAAGTAGAAACTGGCTCCAATTGACTAAGGATAGAAGTCAGTGGAGAGCTTTTGTGAACGCGGCATTGAACCTCCGGGTTCCATAGGCCATACAGTTATATATATATGCGCTATATCTTTCATAGCCCTTATGGCGTGTATATGTATATCTTTTATTTCGTTTGACTTGAAAACAAAAACAATGATCTTACTTTATTATTATATTTTTCTTTTTTCCCTATTAATAGTCCATATTTTTTATTTCATTATTTTTTCTTTTTCGTTTTTTTCAAATTTCTGAATAAAATTTTCTCAAGATGACATCTGTCGAGATGCGGTATTCTTCTTGGTAACATCTGCACGTTACAGGATGACTTTATTACTACAAAATGGCTATAACGTGAAAGATATACAGAGGATCCTAAGCTTCGCTTGTAATTAAAACCACAAGATGCGTACTGCGAAAAAACAAGAAATTTACTCGTATTCCGGTAAATTATGACGAAAATTGAACAAGATTTTCCAAACATGAAAAAAAAAAAGAAAAAAAAAAAACATTCCATCCAAAATTAGATTTTTTACAAGAGGCTAAAACTCAGGCTTATGACACTAAAGGTTTAACGCATTCCTTCTGAATGTGATAAAGCTTACATTGGAAAACCTGAATACACTATTGAAGTTCGCTGCAAGAAATATGACAACTACATAAAATATTTCCACGCAAGACAAATTGAGACTAGCTGAGTACAGTTCTTTCGCGACCAATTAAGTTTGTGGTGAACAACCTTATATACCTTATATACCTTAGGGTACCCGAGCTACAGGTACAAAAATGGTTTAAGAAAAGGGAAATTTGAGGGGAAATTTCCCGAAAATCCCTCTGTCACGGGGAAACTGAGGGTGATGGAGAAAAACTGATTGCAGATTCGAATTCTACGTGAAAAGTTCTATTAGAATCAGGTATTTTTATTTCTGTGCCAAAATCTTGTTCACTAGTGGTATTAATGAAACGTAACAAAGAAATCCAACTAGCTTAGCGATCGTCTGTCATAATAGTTTATTTTTTTTTAATCTTATTTAAAAACAATTCTCATATTCTGTATACATATTTTCTTCTTTTTCAATTGATGCTACGTATGCTAATATGCTAATATCTAGGGCTGCCAGACGTCCCGGTTTTCAATGAAAGAATTAACTGTTCCGAAAAAGGCTTTCGGGACACCTGTTTGTCTCGGTTTTCGTACTTCAGATTGAAGAAAATTCAAGCTCTAAAACGGAAAGTTTTCGAAAGATTTGTGCAGCCAATTAATTTTATTAAACAAACAACAAGGGGTTTGAAAATGACGTCCATTCTTTCGTCCTATGGGTTGTTTAGTTTCTAGAGGGGAAGAAAAGGATTTAGAAAATATTCATTTTTTTTTTTTATCCTTCTGAATTTAGCGTAAATGTATCTTTTCTTGCTAAATGCTAAATTTGTATTTCTTTTAGGATAATGACTCAGATGATGACACAGCAAAGAAAAAGAAATCATAAATGGGAGGGTGTGTCGTAATTGGCGCAATATTTAGGACCTGTTAAACACAAGAAATCGGAATTCGGAATAAAACACGCCAGGCAACTCTTCTTATGTTATCTTTTCTTATTCTTTATACATCACTTGTGGGTCTTCTTTTGTGTTAACTATGTATAGAACGAGCTGGAAAATTGAAAATAGTAACCTGGAAAAAACAGAAGTAATTGATCAAATGTGTAGGGATGTGAAGTTTTCGTTTTATTTTATCCCTAAAATTGGTGTTATTTTTTGCTCAAAATCGGTGTTATTTTTTGTGATTTAATGGAAGCAAATAGGGATTATTTGCTTTATTCTCTAATGATTTTGAAAAGCTAGTATATTGTAAACATAGAGAAAGTGGTCTGTGAAGGCTAATTAAAATAAAATTTTAAAATTAAACGAATAGTTTTAAATTTTGACATCTTAAATTTAAAAGAAGAAATTATATTTTCGGACTTAACCATCTGAGAAAAAATGTTTCGATATTCCTCCTAAACTTGGATTTATTTAATGTATGATTTGAATACATATATCGACTAAAAACCATACTGCCATACTGCAGTGTTTCTTCACAAGAAAAAAAAAATCACAATAATTTTATCTAAAACGAAAAAAACGAGATTTATAGCATAGTGTTTATTAACATTTTCTTCACTTCAAAAAAATCAATCTTCACAATATACATATTTAAAACGCAATTCATATCATTATCAACACACATTTTCACGTAATGTCGAATTTGTAGTTTCTTCAATTTTTCTTATTTTTCAAAGGACAAAATTGTCAATATTTCCACATTTTCTTCTTTAAGGTTTTGCCTTCTTACCGTAACTACGGAGTTGTATTCTGAAAAATATCTTTCAGAATCAACGTTGGAAGCTGGTAAAGATATTGCTTCAAGAGTATAGGCAGCAAAATCTCAGGGGGGAACTTTAACTGACCAACCGGTCTAAAAATAACAGGACTGATGGTCTTCTCTGAATCACATTTTGTTGCAAAGGAAACTTGTGTTATTTTATTAGTATTACCGGCAAACATGGCGATTTCGTGAATCTATCGCTTTATGTAATGCATTTCGGAGTTCTGTTGAAAAGGTACCAAATTCGCGTTATTTCGCGATTTAAAAACACCAAAAACGGCCTTCTGTCATATATTTAGGTATATCTATATACTTTACTTTGCCTTTTTCAAGTTTTCGACGTTATCAAAAACTTCACGTCCCTACAAATGAGTAAGAATCTGGACCTTATACAGGGTATTTTCAAAACAACACCGAAACGTTTGAAAGGTTATTCCTGACACCAGGACAAAAAGTATAGACCCATCCTGGGTGCACAAATGCTTCCTTTCGGAGTTATAGGCTACCGAAAACATTATAAAAAAAAAAAAAAAAGTTCCATAACTTCAAAACTATGGGACTTACCGTACTCGGGTCAAGACTTCACTTAGGAACTAATATGTGAGCTTTCCAAAAAATACGTGTTTCAAAATCCTAAGGCACTCACGAAGCAATTTTTATAGAGGGAGTTTGGCTACGGGCATATAATTTGAAGTACTTACCAACTACCTCTATAAAAATTGTTGCGGAAATGTCCTAGGATTCTGAAACTTGGATATTTGGATAGGGCACATACTAGTTCCTCAGTGAAGTCTTGACCTGACTACGGTAGGTCCCATAGTTTTGAAGCTATGGACCTCTAAAGTTCTTGTTCCTTTTTTTTTCTTTCTTCATGTTTTCGGCAGCTTATAACTCCCAAAGGAAGCATTTGTGCACCCAGGATAGTCTATACTTTTTTTGTCTTATCTTGGTGTCAAGAATCATCTCCGAAGAAACACCCTGTATATAGCCTAAGATTGGTGTCCCGGTTTTTCGTTTACAAAATCTGGCAACCCTACTAATATCAGGAAGTTGTCTTTGAATGAACTGTATATAGAAAATTATTGGTAGGTTTTGATCACTTTATTATTATTATTATTATTATTATTATTATTATTATTATTATTATTATTATTATTATTATTATTATTATTATTATTATTATTATTATTATTATTATTAGTGAATCTTGGAAAACAAATGATTTTTTCCCCTTTCCGTCTACTGTGCTATAATTTCGACATTATTTAATCATTATTTCCTTGTATTTATTATCGTTTCGTTTGGTTAGAAGTAAAATCTGTTCTTTATGATTTTCTCATAGAGAACTTAAAACAGAGAAAGAAGAGAAATGAGTCTACAAGAGCGTACATCAGTTTTAATACTAGATTTATAGATCGGATTAGTATTAGCCTGTTTCCAAAGCTAAGGAAAACCCCTTCCACAAAACGTCTATTAAACAAAAGATAAGGAACTAAACTTTGGTTTAATTGTCACCAAGAGTACGACCACGAAAACTATGGATTCGACGTTACTTCTGGTTTTTCACATTGTAGTCTTGGAGAATCAGAATCCTTCTCATGTAGAGTTTGTCTTGCCTAAAGAAGTACACATCAAGAGGTTGGTAATATTTTGTTGTTTTCGATGATAATATCTGGAGCATAACATCCTTGTTCGGAAAACGTACATCTAACAGAATATGATCTTCGTTGTCGTTTTCGATCATTTTTATATGCCACCCTCTCCCCTTGTGTGCCGCTGTTCCACAACATTGTTTTCCAGATTGTAAGTAATGAGTACCAGATTTGACTAAAATTGCTCCAGGCGCTTCAGAGTTATGCTGGAATATACACATACATACGTTTTATGTATATAAGGAAGAGATATCTTATCTTTAGGTAGTATTATTCTCTAATAATATTGTAGAATTTATTTACTATTTTATGTATTATTTTGTAGTGATTATTTATTTCCATTTTATTTTATTTTATAGCGATAAATTGTTCATTGTGTTAACACAATTCAGGAAATTTGGAACCATTGTGGCGGTGTGTGAAGATATTGTTCAGGGCAATCGTATTGGTGATCCGTCAGTGAAAGGCTACAATATAAGGTAAGAAGATATATAATATCGTTTCATTGCTCAAGAATATAATGTCATTTGATTGCTCAAGAAAATCATTGGTTGGTGTCAGTTTGAACCAGAGATGACCGTTTTGCAATTGGAGCGCATTCGGGAACGGGCAAGCTCAGGCTCACTATTCTCAATGAAGCACGCGTTTACTACAAATAATATCTATCAGACTCATGATAACTTCAGGCTTGCTATCCTTAATATGGCTCGCGCTCACCAAAGAATCAGCTTTGCTATCCTCGATTAGGCTTACATTCACTTGTAGTTGAGCTCACTGACATTGGGGCTCGAGCTCGCTTTACTCAATTATTGGGCTCGAACTCAGTTGAACCCGAGAGTAAGACTTCTAAGTTCGGACATTTCTGGTTTGAGTCAGTAGTTATATATTACTCGTTTGTACGGTTTATGTACTTGTATTTTTTCTTGTTTTCATTTAAATATAAATATTTTTCATTTTTTTTTTTTTTTTTTTTTTTTGGTAAGAAATGGGACTACGTGGGAAGGAGAGGGGAAGACGAAACAATACTTCGATCATTAGAAATAAAAGATCGTTCATTTACCGTATTTTACAGACCATAAGACGCACTTTTTCTTCGAAAAATTGCTCCAAAATTCAAGTGCGTCTTATGCTCGAAATTAATATAAAAATGTCCAGTGTTTGATTTAAAATTCCCGCCAGTCTTAAAAATGGTCATATATTCGATGCCACGGGAAACCTATCTCTATCTGGCAGCATTGGATTTAACTGGCAGCAGCAGTGCACCGCTGCAATGAACATGAGTTGCGGAAACTAGAATATACAGGCCATAAACTCTGCGAAAAACTGGAAAAATGTTTCGGTATTTTTTTAAATGCTTAAAAATTAAGGTGCGTCTTACAGTCCGTAACATACGGTTCTTTTTCCATACATCGGTATGTGATAGTAAAATAGTAATACTACTAGTTCACATAGTATTAACAAAGGCATTGAACTTCATGGATATTCTTCAGATCAGTTATTCTTAACCACATGAATCCAAATTTTCCATAGTTCAATACTTATACGCGTTTAGTGGTTTTCCTATGGGTATAAACAAACACAATAACGTAAAGAACCTGAAAATTAATCGCCGCGGAATCACAAATTTATTATGGATGAATCCAGTGAATATGATTATTCACAGTGCTCGAAATCTTGCTTTTATGCTCTTTCATTTCGGTTTACCTAAAAACTTTCCAACTAGAACTCTACGTCTCGAGCATATTTCTCATGTAAATGACATGGTCATTCATTCTTAGGCGTCTCAGCCTTCTGTTTTAATGTTCAGTGATCTGTAGCTATTATGAAACTTCGTATTCAGTACCTTTTCTATTCACCCATTTGTTCATCTCCTTTTATTTTGAATATTCTCGTCAAAACTTTGCTTTTGAAAACTCTCAACCGTTATCTTTCTGTACAATTTACCGATTAACTTCCACATCCAGACAGCAAGATCTTGAAGTCTCTTGATAGATTAAGTCATGTAAAATAAAATCTTTAGTGTTCAATGGTAGTGTTCTTTGAGTTTCAGGTAATTTTAGTAAATGATAGGTGATAAAATATCTATATGAAAGAAGCCTATTTTAGTTGAGAAAAGCAGTATGATCGAGTTCTTGATTGTTTCAACATAGGAATGCTGTACGATCAACACGAGACTATTTTCTGTAAAGGGCGAGAAAGATTTGATCTGAAGATCTCAATCTCAATCGAGATCTTAATCGAGAAACTCTTTACAGTATGATAGTTTTTCTTTCAATCAACGGATTTCGTAATAGCTGAGTTATTAGGCATACTCAGATTTTCTAACAGGTCTGGATCTATTGGGATATTTGCTATGTTACCTGCCCGAATATTTTCAAATAAATTTTATAAAACTAAATTCGCCACCACCGTATCCAATCGCCGTATCTGCTCATTCAAACTTTAGAGGTTTTTTTTTTTTTTTTTTAAATGAACTCTAAAACTCATAAAAAATGTAATTTACAAGTAATGTAGTTTTATTCTTGTTATATAACACCGCTTTTATTGCTCTTTAGTCATAATAAAAAGCTATTTTATCTGTGTAGAAAAAGAAAAGAAACGGGCCACATACACAATTTAAAGAAAGAAGAAACCTACTTACAATTTGAATTTTATACTTAATTGTATGGGAATTAACAGCTAATGTCTTCCGATGCGATTGGGAATAGTTTACAAGGAGAAAATAAAGGCAAGGTTTTTAATAATTGTAATTTTAAATAACCACAAATTTAGTTTACTAATTCTCATTTAATATTAATTCATTTACTTATAGGTATTACTTGAGATGTTTGAAGTGCAATTTACATCAAAGTCAGTGACGGAAAAATGTGCGTTTTTGAACGACACCGCATCCGTATTTTAGCGTTACAATTTTAATAAAAATAGTGCAGAAATTATTTGAACGTATACGGCAACGTAAATCATTTTCAGTGTCGTGCAGTTTGGATAAATCTTCCAGATTTTGTAGACTTTATTTTATTTAACTTTCAATATGTCATAGTAATGATAGCGTTTGCTATTCCCACATGTCAGCTGTAAAGAAGAAAACATTTTGGCAGTTAATACAATTTTTAACTATAATGTTGGAGAGGCTTAGGTTCATCAGAAAGCTATTTCCGGACCTTGGTGGCTGGTTGGTGGAATTTAGCGTTCTTTTCATCATTTATGCTATATGAGATGTGGACTTACAGCTTAACGTGGAATCCGAACCACGTGAGTTTTCGTCTGGAATCTAACTTGTATCTCCCGCAACAAAGACGTGTAGACTAACCATTGTCGTATAAATTACTTTCGTCTAAAAACGCAATACATACATCGGTTCGTTTCTTTTTTCTGTTTGTCAGAAAGGATGAGAATCAACTTAATAAATTTTAGTGCACAATTTATTGTATAGTTCAGGACACAAATTAGTTTGCAATACAACAGTTTAAATTTCAAATACACTAAATTGATAATTACGTTCTACCAGATGTAAAGATATTATCATATCAAGGTTATGGACTATTATAAAAGTGAAGCATTACGCAAAATAATATTATCTAATCTTAAAATTTCGCTTAGTTAATAAAAATAAACTTTTGTAATGGTAAATCCCGCAGGTATGAGTCATTTGTGGAAGTTTTAACCAAATTCAACACTTTGAAATTAGAACGTACTCTAATTATCACCATTTTTTGTTAGCTGCTGGTGATAGGTTTTAATTTATTCACGCTAATTCACTGAAACTGTATTATCGGTTTTCAACAAAATAACACTCACGGAAAGATTGTTTCTCTTATTTTGTATTGATGCTTAACACATTCCGACGGGCGAGCTATACTTATTGTGAAACTAATGTCTAGTAAGACAGGTAATGAACATTGCTTTCCCTTTTCTTTACTTACATGAGTAATTTTCAAAAATGTCTTAAAAATATAAAAGCCACTTAAATGAATCTTTTCTGCGAATTTTAGACAAACACCAAAGAAACCTTCAGCTGCTGAGAATAACAGTTCGTCCACATAGTGTTAGTAATGTCTGTCACAAGAAACTTGAGTTCTTCTTCAGTGAGGTGGTGTCTACTGTTTGGTAATAAGAAGGTTAATCTTCCTTGATCTTTGGTGTAGAATTCAGTTAACATTTCGCAGAATCGCAGCACTAACAGTTAAAGATGGTGTTGTTCTTAGTAGCTGCTACTATCATCTTGATGCCAAACGTACCCGAGGCAAGGTTAAATATTTGCATTCAAATATGTATATTAACTGCCATATTCAGTGCGCAACTCAACGACTTACTCCGACTTGGCTTTATGATATGGGTTCAGCGTTTCAAGAGTAACTTCTTTCTCTGTCCTTATTTCTATATTACAACTGCAAGTTATAGATCTTATACGACTAGCTTCAGCATTGAGTTCACATATTATTTGTCCCGCGAAAGATTGGGGCCCAGGTAAACAAAAATACGTGGCTGTGAGTGAACTGTTTTTCTTCGACCTCTTTAGAGTTGGTTCCTTCATGCGTTACGGCAAGTAGTCCCTGTTAAAGCTGCTAAAAATAAAGTATATGAGACTACCAACAATAAATAGCTCTTTTGAATTGTATAGTGTATCTGCACAAGTAAAGTTACCTTCATTTGATATAACACTACTTGTGAAAAATAAATAAACCTAAGTAGATTTAAAATACTTTCCTTTATAGCACAGAATGGCTGCATAAAAGTCAGAGTAGCCAACGTATTTATTTTAAGCTAGATTTTGGTCATGTCTGGGGTGGAAAATATATAGTGACTTGGAATGCAGCTAATATGACTGTTTGAAATACCGTATGATTTGAATATACGGAATTTGCAGTTACGTGCAAGCAGATCACTATGATTAATTCTTCTGTTTCGCGTTACATGTCTTATCTATGATACAATCATTGCCCTGAATGTAGTAAAGTGGAAACCTGCAAGTAAGTTGCCAAAAACACAAATTGTTAACCCTTCTTTATTACCATTAACTCCCAGCTTACCGTTATGTTCGTTGTTACTTGACGAGGATAGCAGTGCTGATTTTGGCTGCTGGCGCGAGTGTTGTGTTTACTTCAGTTGTTGGGCGAACGCGGTGGGACATCGCAGCGAAGAGTGCCACTGCTGTAGTGTATTCAGCGGTTTTTCAAAATGGCAGTTCAGATATTATAAGTAACCTAATCTGATTGTGCTTATTAAGAAACGGGAACACCATAAATTACACAGTATAGTTTTAATGAATGCGAGAATGAGTCACCATTCCTGCAGTAATGAAGACGTATTGCGAATAGTAATATATGCATGGAAATTACTAGTGCAAAAATAATAGAGCACAGTTGACAATTCAGTGAGCTTCTGCCGTGCATTAAGCAGATTGTAAAAAAATTAGGTACTTTTTATTTGATTTCATTATGAAACAGGAACAACCTGTAAAAGGCAGGAATGACAATGTCAATGACTGAAGATTAATTTAGGGTTAATAGGCGCCTTTCGGGATTGATTTGCGCTATATCTTGATGTCTAAGTTTAAATCAAGTCAAGGCTTAACAAGCTCAACAAACTTTGTGTTTGTGTTTTATGAGTAAATGTATGTAGTCCCGGGTTCTATTCGCGGAGAGAAAGCAGAAAAATTTAATTTTACAATTCTCCATTTTCATTAATCTTTTGTCTCCTTGAGCCTAAAGGGCATAATCATGGGACGTTATGATTTAAAAGTTTCATTTTATTTTTTCGATGAATGTAAACTCTTTGAGAGAAATGGAGGTAAAGAAGAAGCTTAGCTTGCACGTTTGAAATAATTATGGGATTGGATGACTTGCCTTTCAGGAATGATTGTAAAATTGGATTACAATACATCTTTTTTGAGGATCATTATCTAAATCAAAGTCTTTTAATAGAGTTAGAATAAAAGTATTTGATAAAGCGCGTATGAGTGGTGTAAGCGTAAGTATCATTGCTTTAGCATATAATAAATTCACAACTTTTATTTATGAGGACAGAAATGCCTCCTTGATTTCCTCTGAATTTCTTTCTGGTTCTAGCATTCAGGTGACAAAGAATTAATTCTACTAACTATTTTCACACACAGTATAACTTTGAAACTTGGGAGCCTAGTGTTATCTTAGTTTATGTGGGACATAACGTCAAGACGTTATTCTATTCATCTTTTTTATGATATTTGTCGATTGACACATAAACTATGTATTCTTTTTGTAGGTACCTTCTTGGCAGAGAGAATGAAGAAATTCATGTTGCAGCCCGATACCTTGCGGAGAATTTGCAGTTGGAGAAGCCAGTAATTTTTTCATTATCACTGAAAGATTATCGTTTGCCTGTGATTAAGGCTCTTAAGGACGTTCTTCTTGAAAATAAAATTTGGCAGCAATCAGTAACTAATATTGTATGGTATGCAGTTTTCATTTCTAGAAAAGAAAGTTGTAAATCATTGACATTCGTAAATTATAACATACTATTATAATTAACGTGCGTTGTTTTGTAAGACAAATAAATGCAGTCCTTATGAAGTAAATAGAAGTTAACTAAGAAACCATGTTTGCTAGTTAGGATTTTACTTGGTAAATATTTATAGGCAAGTTAAAATTTTTCAGAAAATCCTAGAGTTGAAACGCCAACATAATTTTAAAAAATCTCTAAATACAGCAAAATATTAAATTTAAAATGAAATAAATAAATAAAATAAAATATGGGGATTTTAATTGTAATGCATTCAGTGCGTTTAATTTTGCAGCAGTTTGTTTGTTGGGAAACCAGTTTTGAGTGAGCTGTTAATTCACAGTATCATAAATTAAATTGATGAAATTGCTGCATTTTGATAAATGATGTTAAAAATAGATAAATTTTACTAGCAGATACTGCAGTATGATATGCACACTGTTAGTCCGTTATACAAACATGTAAGTTTTACTTCTAGTTTACCGTAATGGCTTTAAATTCTTCAGGAAAGGTAGTCAAGTAAGAAACAAACAAACAGAAAGAAAAGGATTATCGTATCATATGTATGACAAACGAAGATAGGAGAGAAGACAGTATGGTGATCGTGAAAATATGCAAGTAAATAAACTCGAAATTTTAAGGGATTTACACGTTTCGATTGTTCGTTTGTCCCGATGTATGTACACTCGCGTAGAGAGCATACCGCTCAACATATCCGCAACAAATTTTAAACTTAAGCTTTTTAGAAGATTCTCTAGAGGGGTTTTCGAATTTCTTTCCGTTCCGTTGTTGACGGGTGAAACTTAAAATTTGCTGTTTTGTCGAAAATATGTCTAACCAATTTGTTTGTATTTCATACATACAAATATTTCATTAACATCTCTATACCGTGATATAAATAATTTCTCTAGGGAAAATTTAGTCTACTCTTGGGGGGCAAGTTCTGTTGGGAATATTTTCTCAAAAACGGCACAGGTGCTTTTGTTTATATTTCATAATAACACTACAATACAGAATAAGCCATTTCTTACGAAAACATCAGCAAGGGATAGTTTACTCTTGGGGTTAGTTTTTCCAGCGTGGCGACAAACCTGAAAAAAAAAAAGAGAGAGAGAGAATTTAAGAAAACGAAGAAGTCAGGGAATTTTCAAGAAAGGTTTTAAATCATTTAAAAATGAAAATTTTAGATTACTTCAGATGTGATTGGGAGGATGTTGTTTAATTGGCAGCTTCAAACTTAGAAACTTAAGTGAGTTTTCCACTAACAGTATGTAACGAATTTGTGTTCTGCAGCTGTGCGCATTGTATTTTGCTTTCCGCTTGTGTAGTGGAATATCATATTCGTGAATCATCCAGAAAATGCAGTTGGATCAACGATGCAATTGTAAACTAATTTTCGACCCACTCATTGAGACACCCTGCTAGCATTCTTCTCCAAAAATACGTAATAAAGACTGGATTTTTTTTTTTTTTTTCCATTTAGCAATTCGCAGTTAAATGAAAGAAAAGAAAATGGAACGGTTAGAATGTTTGGTTCTAATTATCGTAAAATAATATTCAATTGTTTGCCGTGTACTGTGGATGTAACGAAGTTTCATGATGTGCAATTCCTGTTTTAATGTTGACATGTTGATATCCTTACTGTATGGACAATGAGTCGTAAATGAGATCTCCATCATGTTCATATGTTTCTGTTATGTATCTTGTTTTTCGTGAAAATGGGATCGAGTTTGTTTCATACGGTATGCAGGTTTGAAACATTTTGCATGTTGAACCTAGAATACAAATTCGGTGGCGTAGTCGGTAGAGCATTTACTTCTGGTGCCAAAGATCTGGGTTCAAACCATGGGTACGCGATATCGGTTTTGTGGTAAATAAACATCAAGTGGAAGGGTTTTCTCGAGGTTTTTCAATTTCCTGCCGTATTCGCATTCCTTTCGTTCATAAATCATTGTCTGTCATTAACTAACTGTAAGGCGCCTTCGAGAATTGTGAAACTACGAATTTGCAGTGATGACATCTTTTACCCGTGTAAATAATGATCCGGGACAAGATTTTATTGTTCTCAAGAATAAACTGTTTTTAGCTCCTTTTCTACTCTTTCTGGCATGAAAATTTAGTTTTACTTTCACAATAGTATTCATTGCTGAAAAATGGAAGTTTGTAAACACTCAAGTGAATAGTAGCAACCTGAGAATGAATGTATACTCAGTGCATTCAGTAAGTTCCGGGACTACCTCGAAGTAAAATACTTAACGGTGCCGGAAAAAAAATATTACCACGTTAGTTTTTACATACATCTCTTCTCGCTCCACACACTCGTGGGACCAGTCATACAGATTCGGGAACGCCATAGGAAAGTTATCCACTAGAATGCTGTTCAGCACTGCCGTCACATTCGCTTGAATCGATGCAAGTCATCAAGTCGCATGAAGTGTAAAAAGTATATACAGAGAGCTGTGTCCATCTCAATATCAGAAACAGTTAATGCCTTTATAAAGCAAGAAAATAAGTCAGTACCATGTGCTACCTACTGACGTGGAGTGTCATTCTATTTGTACCTCATCTATAAAGGTAACCAAGAAAGTTCCGTTGCTTTTTCACCAACCACCTTCGAACATCGATATGGCACCTAAGACGTACCTGAAAAATCAAAAATAGCCCCATTAGCATCGACGACCTTCTGCCAATGTTCTGGAAGGCCATGGATTCCATCGTGGTAGAACTTGGTGGGCCGTGAAGGGAAGAAGTTATCAAGTGCATTTTGCAATGCAATAGTGTTTCCCATCCAATGCGTAGAATGGTGTTCCGGGTCATCCTAGCCACATGGGGCTTAGCGTTGTCCTGTAACAGGAGGACTTCTTTGCGATTCAGAAGTTCTGGTTCCAGAGTTTTGAGTTTTTCTTGAACACGGCTCAACTGCTGATAGTACATACAGCTGGTAGCACTTCCCGATGCACGATGCCGCGAGCAGTACACCAAACATACAGGAGGACCTTCTTCTAGTGCAGTGCTGGTTTCGGCTGTTTTGAAACCGGTTCATGGGATGCTAACCAATGATGACGGTGCCGTAGAGCTTCGTACAGGACCCACTTCTCATCACATGTGAACATCCTCTCCAGAAATGGCTTCTCCCTCAGACGAGACAGCAAAGAAACACAGGTGTGTGCTCGCGTTGCCTTCTGGCCCGGAGTCAAATTATGTGGGACCCATCGACCAAATTTGTAATGCTTCCCAAGTTGATAGAGGTACTGCCGAACGATTTCTCTACTCACACTGAATTGTAGTTCCAGTTCCTCACATGCTCTGTTACTCCCTGAAATTCTTTATTTTGTACTATAACGCTATCGTTATATATACTTTTTAATCAACCCTCGTATACGGAAGAGGAGTTTTAGGAATCAGTGCGCAGCCAGACAAAATTCTTAGAATTGATATGTGGCGAACTTTTTTGCACACAAGTTTCTATGTGTGTATGTTCACTTGTCCATTGTTTTCTTTGTATGCCTTAATTTGGAAGAAAAATGCGGCTCAGCTTGCCTTTTTCCCCTACCTTCGGAAGCTGAAGTTCAAGCCTAAAAGGCAGCGGCGAACTATATGCAAAAATGTGCATATTTTGTGTTATTTAAATGTGGTTAATGTGCTTTTACTAATGTAATAATTACTCACTTACTTTTTTTAAGTGAAGCAACTACCTAAAGACTAAGTGTTTTATAGGAACTAACTTTTGCCCTATCAATATATTCATACGCCTTCATTGTGATAGACAACTGGCTCTAACAAAGAGGCGGAGAGTGAGATGCTAGCCACGAACGAAGATAGACAATTTTGTATGGCTTCCCACTTGACTTTAATTTATTTTACAATTATAGTGAAGTGAACTTACTATAAGTAGTGAAATTCCTATAACAAATAGAGTAAAATCTTGGCAACGGAAGAGATGAGAGGATATAATTAACCACTTCAATATTTTACATAGTTATAAATGCAAGCACAAAAGTTTCAATGCAATTCTTTGTGTTAATTTCATTAGTATTGTTACAACTAGAAAATTAATTTAAAAAGATGATTTCAACATGAAAATGCATCAAAGTTTTAATTATCTACAAAATCTACAAAATGATGCAGCGGAGTAGCCTGTACTAGCCAGAATGGAACAAGCACGCGGAAGGAATGAACATTACAGTTAATAGTGCATTAAAACGTTAACTCCAGTGAACAGTGTTTACGCCTATATTTTCGGTTATTCGGCTTTCGTTACCGAGAATACGTGCGCGATAATATCGGTATTCGGTCGTCGCGTAATACGGGCCACATTATTACAATTTAAAAACTATTTTAGTGCTTGTAAAATATAGTGCCACAAGATTTGAAAAGCTTAACATATACGTATCAAATATATGTTTTGTGTGAGTTAATTAATATGCAAGTGACGTAAAAGTGTGCACGCTATATAATAATATTTTGTGTTAAAGGATAAGTATTGTGCATGTATTTGTCTCATTATGTTAGCAGTTTCAGCAGCACAAGAGGTTGGTATTCTTTTTCGCAGAATACATGAAAAGAAATACATATCTCACCAAAGTTCCCCGAATACTGACCGTACGCTGGGTAACCACGAATGGAACAATCAGCTGATTCAACTGAGGTGGAAACAGGAAATAATCACGAACACGGTATATATCAAAAGTCCATGGTTCAAATCCAGAGTTTCACCAGTTTTGTTCTCAGTTGGCTAATGTTTACTTGCGGGTTGGTATCACTTAATCTGTTTTCTTTTATAAATTAGTACAAGGATACTCAGGGATTAAACCCAATACCCTCATAACTTGTCGTTCCCCCACAGGGACTTGAACCCTCATATCACAAATGGTAAAAATATATTATGTATGTATCATCGCTATGCTTACTTGGTCTTGTTTACTGGAAAAGCCTGTTTGGCTTATTATCAGGGCAAGTTTCGAAAACGTTCTGGAAAGCCAGGGAAATCGTGTGAGTAATTGTTCTGTGATTTAATATGAACATATTGTATTTTTTTCTATATTACCCTAGTTGATTAGGGTAAAAATATATTATGTATGTATCATGGTCTTGTTTACTGGAAAAGCCTGTTTGGCTTATTATCAGGGCAAGTTTCAAAAATGTTCTGGAAAACCAGGGATAGCCAGAAAAATCGTGTGAGTAATTTTTGTAGCGTCTTGTTTCCAGGCGATATTCTCACAAACGACTCCGGAGATTTTGTTATATTTCACAAGCAAATATTTCACTAATAACCTCACAATATGACAAATTCATTTGTCTTGAAAAAAATCCTCAAGGGCAGTTTACTCTTTGGGAGTGAATTTTTTCAATTTTTTTCTGAAAAACCACTCAGGCGATTTTGTTCATATTTCATAAATAAATATTTCATTATTAATCCCACAATGTTACGTGTATCACTTCGCGTAAAAAGAAATCCGTAAGGGGTAGTTTACTTTTGAGGTGAGTTTTCTTCGGACGAAGTTTTCCAAAAACTTATAATCATGTTTATATTTTACAAATAAATCCTTCAGTACTAACTGCAGTATAATATTTTGTAAAAAGTTGTTACTTTACCAATATATCATCCTATGGGAAAACTAAGTATTTTCCCGTACGAAAAGAAGCACTTAAAAAAGAAAAAGTTGAAAAATAAAATAAGGCAGTATATGGCCTAAATATCTTAGATGGAAAAAAAAGTGTACTAATGGTTGAGAAAAATGAAGTCATTGAAACTATTGAGTCAGAGATTGAAGAAAAACTTTTAAAAAAGTGTTGTTAAGCTTTATGTATATGTCAAGTTTTGTGTGGCCATTCCCCATTCAGGATGAAGTATGAAGCACTAGTTTTTATATACATTAATAGACAATACAGATCTACCTCTATTGTTAAAGGATAGTTTTATTTTTCATCGTATCCGACCTTCTGATAGGGATTTTGTATAAAAAATATTGTTTTCTTAATTTCTAATTTTCAGCCTTTCTTAATAGAAGTTGATTTTTTAAAAAAGGGAACAAGATCTTTAATTTTGTTGTCAAGAAAAAGTCACGATTTTTTATTTTGCTATTTTGGTAGACAACCTAATGTATTGTTCTTGCTGTTTCGTGGAAGTGGAAAATTTTTAAAATACAGCATTTTTCATGAAAAAAAGGCTCGATATTAGTATTGACCTTGAGAATGGACAGAAGTGAATTTTATTGTAGATACGTAAATTTGCTATGGGGGCATATCAACACTGCGTTAATATTCCTAGTGGTTTTTGTTTCGTCCAAGTTCATTATTTCATCTATTATTGTTCATTCCACCCCATCTTTTGGTATCTTGTATCGTCATATTCATCCTATAATGACGTACGGTATCTTGCAAACTAAGCTAGCTAATAAATTAACGAACTTTACAGACAACCAGTTCATTGACTTCACCCATAGATCGCAGTTTCTTTAAGTATCAATATTTTGAAATGCCTAAAAAGATCAATTGTTTTAAGTGCGAAAATTGTATTGTATACGTAAGAAATAGCCAGAAGAATCGGTGGCTGCGACTGAGCTGGATATCAAACTAGAATCTCCGAGTTACAATAACGATGTGCCAACCACTAAACTAAACCGCTTATTCCCAAACCAACCACATGTTTCACTCTGTGATTGGTATTTGGCTCTTCTTAATTGCTTGTTCTGTACCGCAACTAATATTGTTTGGACAACCAGTTTTATTTACTTATTTTAGGCATATTTCTGAGCATTACCGGCTTGTATAGCCTTAAGCTTTTCAAGTATGAGGAATGGCGTCCCTCATCAAGTACACTATTCGGGAAAGGAGGAATGAAGAAAGGAATGGCGAAGGAAGGTAACGGCCTGGAACCTGTATCCTAGGTATCATCCCGTCATTTGCTTGGTATGAATGAGGAAAACCAGGAAATACTTCACAAAGGTTGACTGGACTGAAAAAGCTGTTAAACCTTTTCAACCAAGTGTTTCCACTGGAAATCGAACCTGATACGGACAGCCAGGGTAATGACCATATCTATGTAGTAATTCAACCATCGTAATTGTTAATAGATGTATAAAAATTGAGTTGTTGAATCACAACAGAAGTTATATAAAACTTGTTTTCTGAATGGCTGAACATACAGGGGTTGGACCAAAAAAAAAATCTAAAAACACTTCATACAGGACACGTAAGTTTGGCCCTCCACTGTACAACACGTGTTGTGGTTGCCGATCGTTTTTTGTTTCAATGTGTCATGTGGACTTTCCTCTTCCGTCAGCAGTAACAGTTCACCTGTAAGTGTAGTGGTGTGAAAGTGGTGCGGTAAAATGGGCGACCTGACAGACTTCCAAAGAGGCATGATCGTTGGTGCCTGTCTGGTTGGAGCTTCAGTGGCAACAGTTTCGAACATTGTGGGGGTATCAAAAGGCACTGTGTCCAATGTCACGAGGACATACACAATTCATGAGCAAACGACGTCTGCAAAGCACAACAGTGGTCGAAAGACAGTCCTGTCAGATAGGGACTGGAGGGCATTAAAACAGATTGTAGCAGCTAAAAAGAAGACCACTGCAATGAAAATTACGTCTGAACTCAATTCCGGCCTACAGAAGCCGGTTTCATCGAAAACAGTGCGACGAGAGCTTCATAAAATGAAAATTCATGGCAGAGCCGCTATCGCCAAACCCCTGATCACAACAGTAAATGCGAAGAGGCGTATCCAGTGGTGCAAGGACCACAAGGCGTGGACTCATGAGCAGTGGAAACACGTAATGTGGTCCGGTGAATCGAGCTTCACCTTGTTTCCAACAACCGGTCGTATTTACGTATGGAGAACACCGTCGCAAGCCTATGATACGGTCTGTCTGCCCCCAACTGTAAAGCATGGGGGTGGTTCTGTTACAGTATGGGCAGTGATATCGTGGTTTTCTGCAAGTCCCATCATAGCTCTGCATGGAATGATCAACGCTAAGGCGTATGAGGCCATTTTGGAGGACCAGGTTCTACCCATGTCCCAAATATTGTCCCCTGATGGTGATGGCATCTACCAAGATGACTTGGCACCCTGTCACGCTGCAAAAACGGTGAAATCATGGTTTGAGGAGCATGACCAGGAGCTATCACACCTCTCCTGGGTCCCACAATCACCAGATCTGAACATCATTGAGCCATTGTGGTCTGAGTTAGAAAGGCGTGTTCGGTCTCATTACCCTCCACCAGCATTCCTTAAGAAACTGGAGCATGTTTTCTAGAAACAATGGTACAAAATTCCACACACCACGATTTAGGAGCTGTATACGTCCATTTCACGTAGGATCCAAGCTGTTTTGGATGCAAAAGGAGGCCTCACACTATACTAGGTATGATTTTCACACTTTTGCAAATGTTTTAGATCTTTTTGTCCAACCCCTGTAATCACAGAAGTGAAAATGTATGACTTTTCTGACTGGGGAATGACAATTTGCTTACCAGCATGATAACCTGGAGGCAATTTCAGTCCAGACCTGAGTTTTTCACTCATTGAATTGTATTTTATACTATATTTTTCAGAGATCAATGATGAGCGCAATTTACGGTCAACTAGTGATTGGTCCACCAGGTAGTGGAAAAACGACTTACTGTAATGGAATGAGTCAGTTCTTAGAGAGCATTGGTAGAAAAGTAGCTGTTGTCAATATTGGTAAGTACGCAAATCAGTGTTGTACTAGTTTCGGAAAGCTTTATCCAAACAACAAACATTTGTCGATACATGTAATAATAAATTTTATTTTACCGTACATTTGTGCGTTTTTTCTTTTTCTTTTTTTACTGCTAGAAAGAGTGGTCGTATACATTTGTGTAAAAGAGAGAAAATAAATACTTACAAATGTATAACAATTTATTAGGATCTTGTTTTACCATATTCCAATAAATTTAGGACCCGTCGAGAAGAAAAAGTAATATTTTCAGTTTCTTTTTACACATTAAGGATAATACCAAATCTATAGAAGATAATTGAGGTGTGTGTGATCTTTAAGAAAAATAGTTCGACTTTTCTTTTAACCCATTAACCCTGAAGAAAAGTTCAAAAAGTTTAGAAGTGAAAATTATGGGTGAAAGAAAAAATAAACGTCGAAAAGTAAAGTTAAATAAAACTTATTATTATTATTATTATTATTATTATTATTATTATTATTATTATTATTATTATTATTATTATTATTATTATTATTATTATAGTATTTAGATATGAGTGAATACAGTTTGCGATATGAAAGCACTTTAAACATTTATGAAACGAATTAGTGTTAAACGTGTTGGAATTACTGGATGATGGTAGTTTTTTTTTTTTTTAACGATCACTAGTTAAATGTAAGTTTCTATTTGTGGACAATGAATATGAGAGCAATGTGGCGGCTAGAGGTTGTATACAAAAAACAGCAGTGGAAGCAAATTTAAGTAAAGGTTTTAAGTTGTGTAATTGTGGGGCAAAAAACAATGCCAATAGTATTATAGAATATTGTGATGAGTGTGAAAATAAAATGAGAATCAGGGACACATTCATAAGTAAATCAAAGCCGAAAACTCTTCAGGTCCCCAATCATGCTTTGGAAACAAAAGACGGTAATGCATCAAAAAAAGTCAACTGTGATTGTAATATCGAAAGTGTAGAAGCATGTTTAAAACTTCTAACAGAAGATATACAGGAACTGAAATCTGAGTTGAATGCACTAAAAAATGAAAACATAGAACTTACTACAAAATTGCTGCAAATCACTAACGTCAGCCTAGTGCAAGGTAAAGAAAGTGAAAACAATCCACAATATATACAAGAATTGTATAGTGATGCTGTGAAAAATAACAGTAAAACAACAGGGGCGGGATAAAACTAGAAATTGGATAACGGTAAAGAAAAAAGACGGCATAAATCGTGCAAAAAAGCAGCAATCATTAGCTACAAATATTGAGGTAACAAATAAGTTTCAGATATTGAGTATTACTACTGAGTTAACATCAGGTCAAAATTTTATGGTGCGCGAGTCAAGAAATGTCATAAACGGTATACCAGTGGAAAATAAATTAAAACCAGTGTTGACGGTAAAGCAAGTTGAAGACTGTGATTCAAAAGTGAAGACCCCAAATTTTCATGTGCAAGGGAATATTTATTTATTTTATTTATTTATTTATTTATTTATTTATTGAACAAATTCCCAGATACAGCATAATTGTGGCATTTTACACGGAAATGTCAACAAGCGGAAAAAAAGAAAAAGAAAAAGAATTAAAAAATAAACAGCAACAGTAACATCAATAGTATTAACAAAGAGTGCACAAGTAATATTATTTAGCCAACACGCGTTTTATTGCTCTTTCAAACACCGGGTAGCTCGAAAAAATGTCCACCTCACTTGTTAGATTATTATAATAGTTGGGTACTTGGTGAAAAAGAGACCTCTGTATAATTGTCAACCTAGGGCGTGCAAGATGGAATAGGTGGGTATTCCGGGTTTTGCGGGAAGGGGCATGTAAGGATAGTTGTTGAATTAGGGTTTCTGATCTTAGGTTCCCATTTACAATCTTACGAAGAAACTTCAAATCAGTTATTTCTGCGTACTTCCGGCGTCTGGATATTAAGATATCGCAAAATTTCCTCCTTAGGTAATATTCGAAGTGCGGGAACACGAAAACGTACTATTGCAATAAAGAAATTGAGAATAGACTCAAGTCCAGAGAGCTGTGCAGGTGCGGCCATGGCCCATATGGGAGAGCAGTATTCGATCTTGGGTGCTATTAGAGTTTTATGGAATGTTAATGATGCCACAGTATGTAGTTCAGTGAATCGGTAAAGAAACCCCAGCATATGCATTGATTTCTTAACTATTGAGATGTGGTTAGAGAACGAGAGTTTCGAATCAAGATAGTCATGGAAGAGGTATAGCTGAAAGAATGAAACGTAGTAGTGCAAATGTGTAAATTGTAGGGATTGTGAAACCAGGCGCAGGACTTAGTGAAATAATTAAACCAGTAACCAATGATAAAGTTATGACAAGAAATATGATACTGTCATTGTGATAGGTGGCGCAAATGTTGCAAAAAATGACTGTGGCGCAAATGTTGCAAAAAATGACTATCGAAGCGTTGTTGAAGTATTAAGAAAAACTTTACCCAACCTAACGCATACAAATGTCATAGTAAGCACTATACCGCACAGACACGACCTTATTGAAGCATCAATTGTGAATAAAGAAGTGCAGAAGACTAATAAAGAAACAATAAAAGTGTGTAAACATTTCAAAAATGTTAAAGTGTTAGATATTAGCAACAGTCCACGGGAGTATCATACCAAACATGGGTTGCATTTCAACGGGACAGGTAAAACAATTTTGGCAGAAAAACCATGCAATCTAGTCAAACAGCAGCCTAAAAGGGATCCTATACCACTAGCATGGCAAGTCTCAGTGGAAAATACGAAAGGTGTAGCTCCTGTAGTACTTGACAGTAGAAATATCACAAACAAGAGCCTTGATGTTCAATTCAACGAAAATGCATGCTCTATTGGTGTAGGGTTAGATTATGTGGATAGAATTAGTTTAGTACAGAGGTCAAATGGTTTAAACCAGAAAGCAGAAGATAGTAGCAAGGTGACAGCAGATTATGATGGCGTTATAGGGTCAGGCTAAATTAGCAGTAACGTTAGTAAAGTTAGTAGTGTTAGTAATCTAAATTATGAAAACAAGTTATTGTATCCACGCACAGAAAACAGTCGAGTAAACGATGTAACTACAGAAAATGGCCAAAAGGTAGAACGACGGAAGAGAACGCGAAAAGTGTTATCCAGTGATTTTTATGGTAGGGGATACCGATACTAATAAATGTTCAAACATTCGTGAAACGATAACAAATTCATAACCAATATTTACGCATCACAGAAAAAACTTAAGCAAGAAACAAAATACTCCACATGTATCGATAGGTAGTATTAATATTTTGCATCAAAATGGTTAAGGTCTCAATAAGGTAAAAATTAACATGCTAGAAGTACTACTTTCCACTGAATTGGATAATATACATGTAATCTGTATAACGGAACATTGGCTAAAATTAGATGAAATAGAATATTATAAAATCCATAACTATACATTAGTAGAGTGGTACTGTAGAACAAATACCCAAAGAGGGGGAGTTGCGATCTACATCAAAACAGGATTAAAGACAAATATATGTAAAAATTTTACTTACCTCAACACCAAAAAAGTCCTGTATAATAGAGTTACCAAAACAAAAACTATTTATCATTTGTATTTACAGAACCCCAAATAGCAATATTAAGGTACTAGTACACAATTTAGATGAGATACTGAAAAAAATAACTACTCCAGGTAATAAAGTAGTAGTTATAGGTGACCAATATTAATTTTTTGTCAAGCGAAATCGATAAAAACGTACAGGTTCTTATTGATTCATACAACTTAACGCCAGTAGTTAGGAAACCCACCAGAATAACACCGACAACAAAAAGCGCAATAGACCAAATGCTTCTAAACAAAGATGTTTTAGAATATTACGTGAAAGTTTTCAATACCGGATACCATGAAGCTCAAATTTTTACCATTCTAAATGTAACCAGTACCAATACTAACAGAATATCGAAAACTATCACTAAAAGAAATTTTAGCGAAGACAATGTGGTTTACTTCAACTATCTCTTAAGCGGCGAAACATGGGAGGATATCTACAAGCAAACTACAGTAGATAAAGCCTGGGAATATTTCCTTAATATATATAGTAATTACTTTAATGCAGTATTCCCGACTACCACTTATAAAATTTACACACATAAGACAAAGTTGTGGATAACTTCAGGAATAAAGAAATCCAGAAAACAACTAGAGAGTTGACACAAAGAGTCAAACAAGAGTTATCGAACCGGGAAATTAATAGCTATTACGCGAATTACAAGCGCATATATAGACGTGTAATAAAAATGGCTAAAAGAATGGAATATGACAAACAAATTGAGCGTTCATAAAATAAATCAAAAAAACTTTGGAAAATAGTAAAAAGTGAAACAAATAGCAAAACATCTTCCAAGAAGATAGGAAACATTGAATTGAATCATGGCGACACTAAAATAACTGACCCAATATTAGTTGCTAATATTATGAACATCTATTTTACTGAAATCGGAAATAAAAGTATAACGGGTACTAAATTCGAAATAAAATCTACGGAAAATAGGATACAAAAAACGATGTTCCTTCAGCCAGTAATACCTAACGAAGTTGCTCAAATAATTTCAAAGCATAAAGTCAAATGGTCTGTTGGTTTTGATAACATCCCAATGGCAATACTGAAGAAAAGTACCGCTTATATAGAGGAACCTTTGACATATCTTATAAATCTTTCCTTTTCATCAGGACAGTTCCCTCAAAAATTAAAGTTAGCACGAATTAAGCCAATTCATTAAAAAGATGATAGGTATAAGGTAGAAAACTATAGACCCACTGCCTTACTTTCGCCCTTCTCAAAAATCATCGAATCAACTATGCAAAAACGTATAGTAAGCTTCTTGGAAAAATATAATACAATAGACATTGCTCAGAATAGTTTCCAACGCAAAAAGTCAACTGAGACAGCAATATTTAATTATCTCGATTATATTCGGGATGCATTAGATGACAGAAAAAAATGTACTGGCATTTTTCTAGACTTAACTAAGGCATTCGACCTTGTTTCGCATCAAATATTCCTCGAAAAACTAAACAATATCGGTGTAAGAGGAGTTGTAAATAAATGGTTCCAAAGCTATTTAGAAGATAGAAATCAAACCGTAGTAATTGATTACACGGATCAGCGGGGTACAGGTTCCAAATATACCTCTGACATCAAACCAATAAAATGCGGGGTGCCACAAGGCTCGATTTTAGGTCCTACTCTCTTTATAATTTTCATCAATGATCTTCCAGCTTACTTAAAAACAGCCAAACCAACCATGTTTGCTGACGATGCAAGTCTAGCTATTACTGAATACACTGACAGTAAAATGAAAGTTAGTATCGAACAAACAATAGAAGAATTAAACTCATGGCTTGAAAATAATAAATTAAAATTAAATACCGATAAAACTACAGTAATAAACTTTCATCACTCTCGAAATACAAATGTAAATAATCCAATCATATCTATTAAAAATAAATTTGTAGATAACGATAGAGCAACGAAATTTCTAGGACTCGGGTAAGTGATACACTAACGTGGGATAAGCACGTATCTGTACTCCAAAAAAAACTTTGTAAAGTGCACTATGCCTTAAAAAGTGTGAAAACATCATTCAACATATCAGCATTAAAAGTAATTTATCATAGTCAGTTTGAGAGTCTACTTACGTATGGAATAGTACACTGGGGAAACGCAGCAGAAAGTAAGACAATTTTTAAGATTCAAAAAAGGGTATTGAGAACAATGAAAGGTACAAAATCAAGAGTATCATTCAAAAGAATATTCTGTGAGCTTAAAATTTTCCCACTGCCTTGCCTTTATATATTACGAAGGCAATCTTTATAAGAAAATACTTGAAACCGTCTCTTAAATGCAACAGTGACATTCATACATAGAATACCAGAAACAAAAGCGATCTTGCAATTTCCATTCATAATACAGCACTTTACCAAAAGGTCCAAAATATACAGGAATACAAATTTATAATAGCTTACCCATCAACATAAGAAACTCAAAATCTGATCAGACAATTCCATTTCAAATCGTCCAGGCAAACCACAATTGGGCCCCATCATAGTCTCAGATTTCATTTATTTTTTTTATATGGGATCTACATGCAATATTATTAGACCCATATTTTTTCTTTTTGCTGAAAAAAAATTTTTCCTTCCAAAATGGCCGCCCTCCTCTCGGATTGCTCGAAAAACTGAAAAACATGTCAAATTAAAAGTTTTGTTGTAGAGAAACGAGTGTACTTAGTAACGTAATCGCAATAGCAGGAAGAGTATAAAGTTGTATGTTTCGGTGGAGGGCCAAAATTCGTCTATTGGTCCAATAGGAATCGCGCAATTTACTCGCAATGTTGCTAACTTTGGTGAATTTTTTGCTAACTTCAAACATTTGTTTTTCTATCCTCACGAGCAATATCAACCATCTGCTTCTAGCATCGAAATCTACTCCATAAGGTCTCTTGAAAATGTAAAGGACTTAGGTTTCTGATTATTACATCCCACGTTATAGCATGATGAAAAGCTGAAAATTTCATTAAGACGCCATGTTTGGACGCCATTTTCTCAAAAAACCCACCTTTTAAAAATCTGAATTTTTTACATGTATTGGAGAAGTACCTAAGTATTTAATATCCGTTAACCGTTCATGCGGCTGCAGCCCCTAACATTCGCAATTAATTATTGAAATTTCGATTTTTGTACTTGCAATGTAAATATTTCCTATGGGCATTTAGGTCCTATACACAAGGCGAATTGAAAGGGAGTAGGAAAATTTTGAGACGTGAATCCTGACATCAAATCCAGTAGAAAAGTTCCTATAAACATGGGTCGAATTCCGCTTCGTTTTCGAGTTACAGGGTTTCAAACTCGGGACCCAAAATCAGTTCGGGACAATAGAAAATGAAATATATATTTCGCGTTAAATCAGAAACTATGTGTTAAAGCTTTGATAAAGTTCAGAAAGTTGATTTGTATCAATATGATAATTTTTACGCGTGTTGCAATTCGGTTGGCAGTGTTGCCAACTTGCTAGAACTTTTATTTGTTTCCAAATGACACTACGTGGATTTTATTTGATATTTGGTATTCATTAATGATTGCAAACATCACATGAAGCACAATGGCGAATAAAAAGTACGTCTGTGTAAGTTGTAATAATAATATTATTAATAATAATAATAAGAAGAAGAAGAAGAAGAAAATATTTTTATTATTGCAAAACCTCTTGTAACTCCACGCATCAAGTTTGAACTTAATCAAGAAGTTCTGCTGCAACCACGAAAAAGTTTATTACGAGATTCGGTGTCGTGAACATCGTCCTAGTTTTCTCTGGAACCATGAAAATTGTTTTCACTGGTAACATGACATTGTAATGCATTAGTTATAGTGTTTGTGTGAGTAACAATGGGGAAGTCCTACAAAGATAAAAGTCCGTTTTCCGGACAGCGGTATATCAGGGTGTCTACTGGTCATGAAAGTCATGAAAGTCATGAAAAAGTAATATATTTTGCATGGTGGTCATGGAAGCCATGAAAATGTCCTTTATTTACCCAACTGGTCATGAAAATCTGAAATCTCAGAGTATATTTTTATACTTCATACTTTTATACCTCATACTGCATGTACTGAAACAGTTGTATCAGGTCAGTAATTGTGAGAATTTCCACCACCAGTTAGTGCTTGCTAACTGGTACTTTACTGTCTTCCTAGCTGCTCCCCATTTCATCTTCTAGTCTCTGTAATATAGTAACAACTTTTTACTGTCCAACTTTCTGATCTGCTATTTCTTTACTTCTAAGAAATGTAAATTGTGTATTTTTTGGGCCTTTAGACTTATGCAAATAATATTATTCGTTTGAGTTTGCAGATTTTAAATTTGATGATCTATTTTTTTTAAAACGAATTTCTTTTATAATTTGTTTTGTCTTTGGGCAGTTCTCTGAGTGCTTAATTTCAGACAAATTTCTGCTAGATGGATAATTATACTCAGAATTAAAACTTCAAATACAGTATAGAGTGATTCACTGGTTAAGAGCAGGCCCGTATTTAGGTAAGTGCTATTCTGTGCTCGAGCACAAGGCGGCAGAATTTTAGATTCTTTCTTTAAGATTCACAATAAGTTATATTTAAGACTAGCAACCCGCATAGTTCCGATGCACCACTGATGGTAGGGGTTTATTATTACTAATGGTAAATTTTTATCGCTATGGTCATGAAAATTTGAACAAAAAGGTCATGAAAAGTCATGAAAAAGTCATGAATTTATTTTCTGGTATTCCAGTAGACACCCTGTGTATTGTACAAATATACGGTATCCTCTTGCTTACTATAGATATCAGTACGGAGCATACGTTATCCGTATGCTACATAGGCACTGCCCTTAGGTGTTACATCATGCCGTTGCAGGATGTCTGACATCTAACAGTTTTCCGTATATCACATGCATATACTTATGTTATTTTCGTCAGCTATATGTTATATACGTCCATTTGTATGTGAGATCCTGACCGCCTACATTGTTTTATACAGAAAGTACATATAGATGGAACACTTATACAGAAAGTATTATAAAACATGCGTTTTCAGTTATACGTCTGCTGTACGTTGTTCAAAAATTACAGGAATTGTGCATGTAACCTATCTCTTTAAGTGCGCCACCTACAATTTTTTTCTCACTGTATTACAGTAAGGGCCGTATTAAATGTGTTGATGATTCTAAAAGGCATAAGATAATTGTGTACAGAAAGAATTTTTGACAAACATTTTATCTTGCGGTAAAATATATGTATTGCGTACAGCGCGTCTGCCAAAACGTAGTATTAGGAGAGAATGATTATTCGTGTAAAGGGTGCTTTGAATATTTACCGTGAACAACGTGAATGTGTGTGACATATTGGTGTGAATGGTGATCACGAAAGATGTAAATATGAAATTATGCGCCAGCAGGATAAAGAATTTGTTCCTCTAAATGTAAATTTGGAAACCATTAACCAGACAGTTAACATGCTAAACATGAATGTCCTCCCATTAAAACGGCCGTTATCGGTGAAACCGAGACTACGGTGAAGGATTAACATCTCAAAATTTTTCATACTGCCTTTCGCCTTGTGTACAGGACACTAATAATCATCCTCCCCTAATAGTACGTTTGGGCTGACACGCTGTACGCAATCCATATATTTTACCGCAAGGTAATTTTTTTTTGTCTAGAATTCTTTCTGTGCATAATCATCTTACGGCTTTTAGCATAATCAACACGTTTAATAGGTCCTTACTCTAATAGGACTTCCCCATTGTTATTCACACAAACGCTTAACTAGTGCACTACAATGTCATGCTACCGTTGTAAACAATTTTAATGGTTCCAAAGAACACTAGGACGATGTTCACGACACCGAATCACACAAACTATTAATAACGCACAAGATAAAACCTTTTAATGAAATACATGTAAGTTTTCGAAAACAGTAGTGATGTGAGGGAAAATTGTGCTTCGTGTGATGTTTGCAATCATTAATGAATACCAAATATCAAATAAAATCCACGTAGTGTCATTTGGAAACAAATAAAAGTCCTCAAGTTGGCAACACTGCCAACCGAATTGCAACACACGTAAAAATTATCATATTGATATAAATCAACTTTCTGAACTTTATCAAAGCTTTAACACATAATTTCTGATTTAACGCGAAATATATATTTTATTTTCTATTGTCCCGAACTGATTTTGGGTCCCGAGTTTGAAACCCTGTAACTCGAAAACGAAGCGGAATTCGACCCATGTTTATAGGAACTTTTCTACTGGATTTGATGTCAGGATTCACGTCTCAAAATTTTCCTACTCCCTTTCAATTCGCCTTGTGTATAGGACCTAAATGCCCATAGGAAATATTTACATTGCAAGTACAAAAATCGAAATTTCAATAATTAATTGCGAATGTTAGGGGCTGCAGCCGCATGAACGGTTAACGGATATTAAATACTTAGGTACTTCTCCAATGCATGTAAAAAATTCAGATTTTTAAAAGGTGGGTTTTTTGAGAAAATGGCGTCCAAACATGGCGTCTTAATGAAATTTTCAGCTTTTCATCATGCTATAACGTGGGATGTAATAATCAGAAACCTAAGTCCTTTACATTTTCAAGAGACCTTATGGAGTAGATTTCGATGCTAGAAGCAGATGGTTGATATTGCTCGTGAGGACAGAAAAACAAATGTTTGAAGTTAGCAAAAAATTCACCAAAGTTAGCAACATTGCGAGTAAATTGCGCGATTCCTATTGGACCAATAGACGAATTTTGGCCCTCCACCGAAACATACAACTTTATACTCTTCCTGCTATTGCGATTATGGTACTAAATATACTCGTTTGTCTACAATAAAAGTTTTAATTTGACATGTTTTTCAGTTTTTCGAGCAATCCGAGAGGAGGGCGGCCATTTTGGAAGGCTGTATATCGAAGGAAAAAATTTTTTCAGCAAAAAGAAAAAATATGGGTCTAATAATTTTGTATGTAGTTTCTTATTTTAAAAAATAAGCTAAATCTGAGACAGTCGTGTGGACCACCCTGGACGATTTGAAATGGAATCACTCATCACCTTTTTAAACAAAGACTAACAAAGTACCTACAAGAACACTGCTTTTATACTGTCACGGAATTTTATGAACATGCTGAAGGTAGAAACTTGTAGTTGTATGAATCAATAGGAAGGTATTTATGTTATTATTACATAAGTAGTCATACTTATTTATATATTATTATAATCAAATATCTTCAATACGTGTTTCCTAAATACTAAATGAAGATAGCATAATGTAAAGAAAAACCTACAGATTCTCGCACTATGAATAAAACCAGGTACATGAATAGATAAGGTGTGGTATTTCTATGTACATATATGTATCATGTTGTAAGACTAATGTGATGTATAAGGAACTATAGTAGTAGCTTATTATATAGACAATAATAGGATTTGACATGTTCTATACCGCTTGTACAAATGAAGGGTAAGGGGAAAAAAGAAGAAATGTCCATGTATGTGCTTTTTCGGGTGCTTTGTCCTATTTGTTGGTGACTCTTTGTACTATTTGACTGTATATGCCACGCATACATAGATGTAAAAATGTCCATGTAAAAAGGGGCAAAAAATGTAACTAACCCTATTCTTCTTACGCGGTTTTCAATATTAAATCGAAGTTTTCTCGAAAATGTAGTTTTGTGATATTCCTTCTTTTTTCCCCTTACCATTCAAATGTACAATACTGTGGTCTCCTGAACGCAAAATAAATAAATAAGTAAATAAATATATAACTTCTTACATTGAAACAGATAAGATGTTATTCTGTATGTACATTGCGAAAGGAGTTGGAATGTGTGAGCAAGAAAAATTAATCGAAACGTGTGGAACTGATAAGAATAGTCAAATAAGAAATTCTGTATTTTTAAAGAGGAAATTAAAGATCTCATTCTCAGAAATTCATCAGGGATTGATAGTGTCTGTGGGAAATTTGTAATGGTGATTTATAGTGTTCATGATCAGTAGCCTGATTTAGAAAACCTTCACATATGCAGTACGACAGCGTTGGCAGTTGAAATTTACAATTCGACATGGAGTTGGATTTTGTACTTTTCCTGATTATGGTATTAGTGAACATCAAGTTTTTGTTTTTGTTGTTGTTGTTGTTGTTGTTGAAAAAGCCAATTCAGTTCGCACTTCGGTAGTGAGTTTGAAATTATTTTTCAGTCTTAAAGTTGCATTTGAATGTAATTAAATAATTGGGAGAATTAAAATTACGAAACTATACGAAATATGTATTTTTTTTTTTCTGTTTCAACATTCAGCACTCAAAAATGTATCAGTCATTTCGTAGGGAGTTCCATTTCAATATTGGATAACACAAGCCAAGGAGCAAAAATGTAAGAAAAACTATTTTGAAATATTGCATTAATTATATAGCATTTAAGCTTGCTGAATTCAAACATGATCAAGATTTCTTTCATCACCCACTGTTACATCCTAAAATGCATAGTTGTTTATATAAATATATAAGTATTTATAATTTTATATATAACTATGTGGTACTAGTACAAATATATAAAATACGTACTGAATAAAATGAGGTCTATTGTAAGGCTACAGTTCGTAGGTTTAGTGATAAAACCATTAATTTTCTTATTTTACCGTGTCTCTTGTATGTGATGACGCGAATGTTGCTGGTTCTCTTTTTTACATTTCTACAGAAAGTTGTTCGCTGTATATCCGACCATTTTCGATTCGGTGCTTTTATCTGGAGTATCATGCTCGAACTATGAGTTTGCTGGCTGGAGCAGTGTTGTGTCTGACCTTGTAGGTGCATGAGAGTTATGGCGCCGAAAATTAACCGGTATTGGGAGAGTTATGTAATGACCCTTTTCCGTGTAAAGTTTTTGTTCGTACGCGTTGTTAAACAGTGTCAGACGAATGGGTTAACACTCGGGGTGACTACTGCGAAAGCTGTTCTTGAAATGTTACAATTGCAGAAAACTGCATTTCAGAAGCATTTACAGTTTTTGTTCTATGAAAATCAGTATTGAAACCGGAAGCAATAGTAAATTTCAACCACTTCCGTTTTTGGGAGTGTGTTGTGCATACTTATGATATATGTTGTCTTGAGACGCTGGGGTCCCTGGTTCGATCCCAGCTCGCGCCACGTGGACAAACACCGTGTTCGTGGGTTTTCTCGGGATTCTCCCGTTTCTTCCCACTTTCTTCATTCCACTATTTCATTCCTCATAATCACCGTCTCCTTTAGCCTAACCGGCGTAATCATGGGACGTAAAACTTAAAGATTTCATTTCATTTTTTTTTTAAACGGCTTCTCAGTATCTGTTACCGTTTTTGTACTATAGAGATAAACGTTGAAATCGGAAATGGCTAGTTTGAACCACTTCCAGTTTGAATAGAGAATTAACAGAGGAGCTGGAACCTATTTTTAGAACGCTGAGTCGCAAAAAGAAAAACCAAAAAACGCTTCTCGATATCTCGTACCGTTTTTGCTTTGATACTTATCGACATATGGATGGACGGATGAACAAAGCCATCCTATAAAACTTCCGACACGTATGCATAGCATAATTTAGAAGTAATAATAATGATTATCATCATTATAATCTAATAAAGCCTAATAAAGATCTGTAAATGGTTCATTTAGCAAAAAAAAAAAAAAAAAAGGCTGAAAATGAGATTATTAATATGTGTAATTAATATGCAAATAATAAAATACAATTGATGACTTTGTACCTCCGAGGGGCATGTTACAGAAAGGACAGCGTTATAAAGGTAATTTTGAAGATGAAATGTTAGTACCTAGTTATATCATAAATACTATCACAAGTTTGAATGTGAATAACACAGAGAGTATTAACACCAAAGCAATTTATTTTGGTCATGTTTTACATTGATATATTTTACACCTGACGCACGAATCATTTTTCGAAATGTTCCCCCTTGGCCTTGATGCAGGCACGAAGTCTGTCCGGCCACTGGCCAATGGCATTACGCACCACGCCCATGGGAAAATTCTTCACTGGTCGGGTCCAGGATTGTTTCAGACTGTCAATAGATGTTTGCCGTTTATGGTAGACCTTTGCCTAAGGACTGCCCAAAGTTTGTAGTCTAACGGGTTAAGGTCCGGGCTGCTAGAAGGTCAATCAGCGGTAGAAATGAAGTCGGGGACGTTCCGTGCCAGCCAGTCCTGGGTTGTTTTCGCTTTGTGGCCTGGAGCGGAATCCTGCTGGAAGGTCCACCTTTCTCGAGGGAACATGGTAGCAGACAATGGTTTCACTACAGGTGTTAGCACTGTGTCCTGGTACACCTTGGCAGATGTTTTAACACCTTGTTCGCAAAAATGCAGCTGGGTTGTGCCTGAGTAGCTCATTCCCCACCAAACCATCACTGAGGCAGGATGATGTGCCCTCTAAACCCCTGGAGCTGCCTCAGCAGCTGCAGTAGATGACGTGGCATACACACGGTCATTTTGGGCGTTGTAGGCCTGCTCAATTGTGAACACCTTTTCGTTAGTGAATAGAATCTTTCTGTGCAGATTGTTGGCGTAATGCCGCAACAGTCTCTTTGATTTAAGGACCCTCTGCGACATTAATGTTTGGGTCAGAAAGTGACCAGTCTGTCTCTTATACGCCCGTAGATGTAGGTCACTCCTGAGCACACAAGACATGGAATTTCTCCTGATGTTCATCTCAGCAGCCATCACACTTTGTGTTCGAACAGGATTTCTTCGAATTCTTGCTGCGACTGCTTTCCGGACCTGCTGGGTTCGTACTGTACGTGGTCTGCCACTCCTTGCGCGGTCAGCTGCCGTTCCAGTCTAGGTGTATGCTGTATGGCGCGATACGCGAATCTCTTGCTGATTTGTAGGGGTTTCAGGAGGTTGAAAATCTCACCTTCCCGACCTTGTGCAGTGCAATTACTGCTAGACGATTTTCGTAATTGCGCCACTCCATCAGAACTCAGTATAATATCAGCGTATGTCATGAACAGTCAAACACACACTACATGCATCTTCCGCTTTATACACAGATGGCAGCACTGTGCTACTCCGGATGCCTACAGCGCCACTCCAAACGCTGTGACAGTATTAATGATATAACTAGGTATTATAAACAAGGCGCAACAGTCTCTTCCTTACTTTACTTCGATGTTCTTTTTCCTTACACCCTATAGATCCGCGTTCACGAGATGAATGATACTGCATTGTAACACAAAATATAGGAATAATGTGTAGTTGTTTTAATACATTCGAGAACTCCAGTGCATCATGATACTGCATTGTAACATAAAATATAGGAATAATGTATAGTTGTTTTAGTACATTCGAGAACTCCAGTGCATCGCATAAAATAAGGTAAATTTTAAGCTATAAAACAATGCATTTTTGTCTCTGATCATTAATCTAAGTAATATACCTTTTACAGAAGATTGAAAACTGTGTGCGGTGGCGGCCATTTCAATGTTTCCGTATGAACACTCCCATTTAATGCTTCTCCTCAAGTGGCGAACCCTGACAGTGGTAGATAAAATTTTTCACGAGAGAAAACAGTAACAGCAACCGTTTTAGTGAAAACAACTACGGTGGCTCCGTGTGAACGCTCCAATTTAAAACAATGCTTCCCAAGCAGTGGCACCACTGATTCGGTGTGTGTGAAAGAACATTAATTTTCATATTTGTCAATAAAATTATTGTAACATCATCTCACAAAAATAAATATTCACCTCAACAAAGAATATTAACAATACGGTTTCTAAAATTTTATTAGATGTAATTCTGACAGTATCATTGTTCCTAGTACCAAGAGCCGCCATACTAAATACACTAATGTCGTAGTATACATCTTCGCGCACTACGCACTATGCACTCTCATATTTATGAATTTGAACCTTTCGATTCACACTAGGTGACGTCAGTTCTGGAAATAAGTACACTTCGAATGGACAGGGCATATATTGTGACTAAATCTCGACTTCCGTTTATGGTCTGTCTGTGACAACTTCGTAAAGCAATTGCCAGTGATTGCAAATTATATGATTAGAGATTTGGCTTACACCAGATTGTAATGTCAGTCCATTGTAGTGATGAGCTTGCAGGAGTCTTCATTTCACCCCAGAACCGTCAAGGAAATATTTTCGTACTTTGTGTGAAGCTTTTTTTTTTTTTTTTTTTTTTTTTTTTAAGTAGCTATTTGATGAACATAAACATGTCATTTTGATTATGCTGTAGTAGGTGCCAATGTCTAGCCAGATAAGGATAGAAACATTACGGACAACAAAGATACCGTCGATAAAGTAATAGGCAAGGTTACTCTAGACAATGTTTATAAACCAATTGAGTATGCATGTTCTTGTTTGAGATTCAACAATCAGCTAGAAAGCTATGAACACAAGATACTCAGGCTTTCAAACCAAGAAGCAAAAATTTTATGTGAAATATTGCTTGTGTTGACACAAAGTGTTCTGAAACAAATTTACATAACCTAAATGGATTTGCGAAGTAAGCAGTCTTTAAACACTCACTGAATTTATCCGAGTTATTTCTATCTCTTGAATTTGCAATACACTAGCTGAATTTATCCATGTATTTAATTTTGAAGTTAATTTCTATGAATTTAAATTATTTAACAGTTATGACATCAGGTTACGCAGTATATATATTCTGCATGAACTTGCATTGGATATCCAAGGCATAAGCTTAAATATTCTTCTGAACGTGGCTACCAGAATGTAAACTTAAATGCTCCAATGTCCCCATTTGATAACACTTTGCAAATTGTATTTCCATATTGGAATTTCTTTCTTTAGTTCATAACTAGCAGCGTTCACCCCGCTTCGCTGGGGTCACCCCGGAACGCAATAAACTTTGTTACTTAGATAATTTTTACTTTTTCGCTTTCAAGTGATATGATAAAAACCATAGAAGATTGCAGTAAATGTTAACATTATATCGCCTGTCATTTATGTTAACCCGCCGAGTGACACGGTCATGTGGGTTGCATATAAATACGGTTAGATTTAGCTATGATGAGCTAACAAAGGATTTCTACGTTATGGACACTTGAATGGTCAATTATCTCAAGACACTGGTAATTGAAAATTAAAGTGATATGATAAAAACCATCTAGGGTCCAAATCTTAATAACCCCCCAAAAATGAAAGAAATTGGTTCAGCCGTATTAGCGTGATGAGCTAACAAAGGATTTGTACGTTCTCTTTTATATATATAGATTGTGTAAAATAAATTTAAAGGATAAGGTATAAATAATGCAGTTTCCGTAGTTTTCTATTCTACTTCTCAATTCGACATGTGGGGGCGCGGTGGCTCAGTGTAGAGCGTTCACCTCCGGTGCTTGGGGTCCGTGGTTCATCCCAGCTCGCGCCGTGTGGACTTTGTGGTGGACAAACACCGTGCTCGTGGGTTTTCTCGGGGTTCTCCCGTTTCCTCCCACTTTCTTCATTCCACCATTTCATTTATTTCTCATCATCACCGTCTCGTTTAGCCTAACCGGCATAACCATGGGACGTAAAACTGAAAGATTTCATTTCATTTCAATTCGACATGTATATTTTCATCTTTGACCGGTCAACGCTGCTGTGACATAAGAAAATGAACTATCCTACCCTTCGGACATGTCTCCGGAACATTTATCCTAAGTCACTCCGAAGCAAGTCTTCATTCGCCACACATGCCGTACACTATCTTGACTTTGTCAGCTACCTCACAAATTTCTGTTCTGCAATCTATTAATATGGTAGCCCTCATATTAATATATCATATTAGGAGTGTATATATCAATTGTTGACTTGTCAACTGGGAGTAGAAAACGTTTCGGTTGACCTCTGCTAACATTTAATTCGACGATGCGAATGTTTATCAATATCATAAGATTTGATACCTGGTCCACACACCATCATCATCTCCCGGAGTATTTTTTTGTGCTGATAGCCGCTTTCTACACCACTCGCTCCATTCTTACACCTTCCTACATCCTCATATCTGTAAAACAATTACAACTTGCACAGTGTCATATGTAAACGTTCGTCTCCCTATTTGCGTACAATTTCATTCTATAACCACTAAAGGTAACATGTGCAGTAGCAATCATCGCCAACATAAGCTTTAAATATTCCTTTTAAATGCAATTCTCCCTACTAAGTGGGTCCCAATGTTTCTGTGTGAAGATGATGTCTATTGGGAAGGAAGCTATAATATCAGCGGTAATGTGAAATGATCCGTACAAAAGATCCAAATCACCATTTGCAACGTAAGAATTTTGAGTCTTTAAAAGAGAAAGATGCCATTTTCATAATGCTTGTATACAAAATAACGATATAGATAGAGATGCAAAAAACCGGCTTTTTTGAATCAATGTTGTTTTTTTTTCATTTTCATGATTTTTCTATCTAAATAGCTTTCTTATAGTACATTCTATAGTTAGATAAGAATTCCATGACCTAAATGCCATATTTCGCTCTGAAATCCACCATCAAGATGGATGAGGCACATGCTTTACGAATTAAAGCTAACATGAAGAATATAGTATTTGAGGGCAATTTTAGAGGCTATTTAACTTTATTTTGAGTTATCGACATTTTTTCTTCTCTAGATCATTTTAGTTTGTCATCGTGTTTCATTTGTAAGAGCTTAGTGCTCTAGCTTCTAGCGCAAAAGTTAAACTTACGTTTTTCTATATATCCGTCAAAGCGTATGTTTTTCAATATATCCGTCAAATCGTACTTCCACATTTCTGTTATACTGTAACTGTGCAACGATTTAGCAATAATTTTCCGAATACAACCTTTAATACTAATTTATACAAATAATCAGTAGCGGATTTAGAAAAGTACTTTAGGGGAGGTTTCTCTGATTGTTTCGTTTTGTAAAATGTCTTAATTTTATTTGGGAGGAGCTTGAAGTTTATGAGTACAGGCATAACTAATATTTCGTTTCGTTTATATATTTATCGATAATCTTCCGGATACAACCTTGAAGATCATTTTATACTGAGAATCAGTGACGGATTTAGAAAAGTATTTTGGGAGGAGTTTTTCTTACTAATGTTTAGTTTTTCTAAACATTCATAATTTTTATTTGACGGGAGCTTAAAGTTTATGAGTAAAGGCATAACTAATAGATATTTCGTTGGTTTTAGACATTCCGTAATTTTTGGGAACAGGCTTCAGTCTGAAAGACCGCCCTCCTAACCTTCGCGAAACCGTCACTTCTGATAATTAGTAATAATAACGATTTAAAAACAATAAGAAAGGAAGTCGGCCAACTCTCAGTACACGCACTATTTCTACTTCACAGATGGAATGAAGAAATGCTTTGTCAGAATGGTCGAATGCTAGATTGAATCCCGGACTTCCCGATAGAAGCGCAAAAGCTCCACTCAGTCATGTTTGCTGTGCAGTTGTATTTATCTTAACTTAAATATATTCTTTTTTTTTTTTTTTTTTTGTGTGTGTGTGTGTGGAGGGAGGAGGAGAGTTCCGTAATGATGTGAAGGGTATGAGCCAAAAACATGGTAACCAACAAATTTTCAATTGTTGAGTTATGCAGCACCAGATAGATAGCAACTCATACCGCTTCGTTTAATCCTTCATGTATAGTCTTATGTGAAAATCAGCTTTCCGACTTTCAAAATGGATTGTGCAGCAGAAAATCTCTAATTTCTTAAAATAGTAAAATTGTGGGTTACCATGTTCTTGCCTCACACCCTTCATATGTTGAATCCCTCTTGTTAAAAGTTCAGAAAACTTCAGGACTGAGTAAACCGTGATGGTGGTTATTTAAAACTGTAGAATTTCAAGAGTATACAGAACCAAAAGCTCTAGATGTGCAGCCTTTAAGTGTATCATATAAATCTAAGTATTTCTCTTATGTTTTATTTTAATTTTATTTTGTTCCAAAAAGAGGGTATGGGATATTTTGAAGTAAAAATACTACATAGAATTTTGCTAGTTATTTGTGTATTTTTTAAAAGAAGTATTTACTTTTAGGGTTGGCTGGTTTACACCAGCTGTTTTTTTTAATAAACAACTGGTTTACCCCCCCCCCCCAAAAAAAACGAAAAATGCGAATCGTGTGAACTTCATGGTGACGTTTCTACACATCAAACCATCTGCATTAGTTTTATTTCCTTTTCACCTTTTAATCAAGGTGTCCGATGTTCAATTCTCGGTCGAACCACAACCTTTCTTTCATGCGTAAACAAAGTAGCGTTTCGGATGTAACTTTAAGCGAAAGTCTTCTCCTTGATAACCTCGGTATAATGTAAGGATGTTAAACCTGAACATACGAAACAAAACCAAATTGTATATTTCTGCATGCCTGAATGCCTGTTTTATAAAGAAGCCAAGGTTGCTTAAATATATTGATAGAAATTGGCAAAATTTATCGATTGCCTACGTAGCTTCCAACATTAGCTTGGATTGGACTTTCAATGATATGTACGTACTAAATTTGTAATTTAATACCTCAGTTTTAGCGTACTGATTATGATATATTGACCCTTAAATTTTACATGCAAAGCAATAAGAGGATTTTCCTTATTGTTTTACATTTAGAGTAATGACGGGATTTTCACGATGGCTAGGGCGGGAGTTTCCCAATTTAAGAAATTTACTGACCGGTCTTGTTTAAGCTTATGTGACCTCTTCCGCGTAACCCCGTTGTTGCATAACAATACTAAGGCGAAACAAACTTATTTGTCAATATGTAATATAAATAAACCTGATTTAAACCCAAAAAACCTAGTTTAAACTCCCCCAAAAAACGGGTTTTTGGCATTTTCAAAAACAACCATGGTTCTTGCCAACCGTGCTTACTTTTGTATATAGGAGGTTAAAAAAATCTTATTATATGCATTGGTTAATCCTTTGTAATTCATAATGTAAATATGTTGAGAAGTAAAATTGTTTGAAATATCTTTTCGAAATTCATGGTTTGTTTTCGAGGTTTTATATTATTATCGACATCAACCACTAATTAAATGACTTTTTGTGTTATAGAGACGCGAAACAAAATCTACTTTGTCAATTTAAAGCAGAATTTTGAAAAAAAGTCCAAAATTTCCCAAGCAAAAAAGCGAAGCAGAAAAAACCGAGTTTTTTCCAAAAAAAGCCGGGTTTTTTTTCGAGCCCTTGCATCTCTAGATATAGATATATATAGCTTGTGTTGCTTCATAATTTCAAAGAGCTTCTCTTTAAAAGGACGTAGGAATCTCTTAGATATTTCCATTTAGTGATCTGCAGTTCCGATTCTACTAGGCAACAATGAAAATATAAATTGAACAAAATCACTTTCTTTTCAACTTTAGTTTATGGTGCTCAAAACGAATTTGAGAACGGAAATCAAAATTAGCTGCTTTTTTAAAAAAACAACCGTGTCTAATACTAACGTTACAGTAGTGAACACATTCGCTACGTTTCGGGTATGAGGTAACATATTCACATTGACGTGGCAATACTGGAAGAGCTGTATCAACACTTAGTTTCTTTCCGTTCCTTATTTCACTTGTATTCTACTAGTATGCGAAACAACAATTTAATAACTTGTCACAGAGTTCTCTATGTTTTTTGTGAAGTGCTGCACATTACACGCGTTTGCATGTATATTTGTGAGCAGTTCCTCAGAATGTATCAGAAAGTGTTTAAATAGACAAAAATGCCGCGATACAGTTTAAACAGTAGGGATAATTTCTGCTATGTGGGGAAGTGACATTTTCTTCACCAAAACAGTATATGACACCATTAATCAAAAAAGTCTATTATTGTTATTTTGAATATTAAATTGGAGATCAATATAACGTTTGGACACCCCATATTGTTTGCAATATTGTACCAGGAATCTAAGAAATTGGATAAATGGAAAGAGACGTTCAATGCCTTTTGCAGTGTCTGTGATTTGGAGGGAGCCAACTGGCCACATCAGTGAGTGCTACTTTCGTATGGTTCCTCCCGTCCAGAAGGGAATTTCTAGGAAGAAGCGGACATTGATCTGTCCTAATATTCCGTCTGCAATGCCCCTAATTTCACATAGAGAGGATACGTTTCCTTCACTCACCCAGAGAGTACAACATTTCGTCTGATGATGATCAAGAAATTGTCTCCTGAACCAAGTACATCGAAGGACCTTGAATTTGTTGTAAACATACCCTTAAGTGAATCACAAGTGATTTCATTAGGGAATTGGATCTTCCAAAAAGCAAGCTGAAATTTTAGCGTTTTGGCTAACAATGAAGTTAGAAAAAAGTACCATAAATAGTTCAGTGTATCGGAATAGGAAGAATTATATTTTATTGTTTACTATACAAGACACATTTGTGGCATTGTAAACACAAATGGTTTTCTGAAGGCCCTCAAAATTAGTTTCGATCCTATGGAGTGAAGGCTTTTCATAGAATCTTCAAAGGCGAGTTTAAAATCCGTGCTTTTATATATTGGAAACGATCTCCCTTCGATTCATCTTGCAATTCATATGAAGGAATCTTACGAAAAAGTTTACTGCGCGCCATTGGGTATTATGACTTAGAGTGGCTCATTTGTAGTGACCTTAAAGTAATAGCGCTATTGCTAGATATGCAGTTAGATTATACAAAATATTGTTGCTTTATTTGTGAACGGGATTGTAGAGATCGTGCCGTTGGTGTACTAGAAAAATCTTTAGCCAGGCGTAGAAAACGTGCAGCATGCACCTTTGTGGTTCCTAAACGAATTTTGCTTCCCCATTACATATTAAATTAGGTCGTAATGAAATGTTTTGTTAAGAGTATGAACCACGAAAGAGAAGGCCTATAAATACTTACGAGGTAAATTCCCTCTATTAAATAATGCCAAAGTTAGGGAGTGCATCGTCATAGGTCCACAGATTTGACAGCTATTTAGAGATCAATAGTTGGATGAAATGCTAGAAGGTGATGAGAAAGTTACATGGGAAAGCTTTAAGAGTGTTCTTTGAAAGACACCAAGCAACAAAGAACTTGTGACTAAGCCGTTTCATGCTACGAAAAACCTGGTTGCAATATGCTTCTAAAACTCCACTTTCTTCATTCACACCTAGATTTCTTTCATGATGATTGTGGAGCAGCGTTTCCATCAAGATATTGCAACCATGGAGAAAATATATGAAAGAAAGTGGAATCTTAACATGCTACCCGACTGCTGTTGTACTGTTGTTAGGGATGCTCCATGTAAAAGGCAAGTTAAGAGAAAACGCTCAAAATAAACCCAATATGAATCTGTTATGTACAAGAGATTTCAATATTGCCTACATTGAAAAACAGTTGCTGATGTTAACTTTTAAATTGTATTGTACTTTTCTCCTTGTCAAACTTTCGGGTTTTATTTGTATCACGTGTGAGACCATATTTCGCTGCACCAGTATGATTTCATGGTCATCGTACTTGTATAGCCTATAGAAAAGAAGGGGTATATATATGTATTTTTTTAAATTCTAAGGTTAAAACTGAATTTGGCATTACTGTATTGATAATGTTTGTCTTGTACATTATTGTTTAATTTTGTATACTGGAACACTTCACATGTTTGTTTTACTGCCATCATTCGACGTGTGTTACGTGATTTTAACTTGCTAATTTTAATATTAATGTATAAGGCTATAGGAATCTGTAGGTTAGTATATTACTTAATTCTAACCCAACTTGTCACGTTAATGTCAAAAATCTTTTCCATAACTTCTTACAGTGATTTTGTTCAGTGTTTTCACAACATTTTTATTCTAATTTCATTGGGAAACGTACTGATTTTTCTTTTTTTTTTTTTCTTTCTTTTTTTTTTTTTCAAAATTAGAGGTAAGTATACTCTCTAGAGGTATTATACATACAAGGGAAATTTTGCAAAAGTAGAACCATGTATATACTTTTATTATCCAATCTGGTCATACCATGCGTAAATGAATGTAAAAATTGTAAAATTAAAGAATTTTGTTGAACGTGTTAGTTCAGTTTCACTGTAGTCATACAAATATTGCATGTCTTTTTTTTTTTTTTTTTTTTTTTTTTTTTTTATCTCCAAATACATTTCTAAAGGACTATTCTTCATATTTTGATATATCAATGTATATAAATTAATTCGGTGCGGGAATTTGTTCGCAAGGGACATACTTTTCCGTACAGTATAATTTTTTATTCACAAATGTAGTTAATCCTGGAAAATGTATCTTCATTCTGAAGTTAAGTAACTTTTATCAAGCTGTAAATTAACTGATAACACTTACGTATGCGTGAATACTCGTAAAAACAATTTTATTCCGTACTTGTACTATATATAATTTTTTCGTAAAACTTTCTCTAGCTTATTTAAGTGGACAGTATTATTACTACGGGGAGGAAAAGTTTGGAACATCTTGCATTTGTAAAAAGCATCTTTGTACCAAAATTGCATAAGCAAGTGTGTGTTCTGTGTGTGTGTGTGTACTTCCTTTAAAAAAGAAAAAAGCACCACTTGTATCTTGCTCGGCAATGTTATTCTCTATTAAGAAGTTGTTAATAGTTAAATTAAATCAATAACCATTACTCTTAAATTATTATTTTACTGTACAACCATGTTCTTAGTTGTATTAGAAAACATGTAAGTCTAGCATGATTCATATCGTTCCACTTGTACTTAATTCTTGATTCTTCTTCATTTTTCTTGATTTTTTTAAAAAGTAAATAGGAGTGTTTATGAAGGAAATATGGTAACCTACATTTGTTTGGAAGGAAAAAATATAACACTTAAGTGGAATAATTTTATGAATATTCTTGCAATAATGATTTTAAAAAAAAGTAAAAGAAGCGAATGTAGAAGAATAGTTTAAATTCTTGGTCAATAATCGAGAGTTCTTGAGTTTGAATTCTGCGTCGGGTAATCTTGACTGCAGTGGCGGGAACATAGCTTTAATGCATGGGTTCTTAGCAACTTCTAAGTATTTCTTCTCATCTGCGTTTACGTTTATAAATACTTAAGTGTAACATAGCTGTGTCTGATATTTCTTTAAGTAAGAAAGTGTGTTTATGTGAAAATTCCACCTATGAATGCGATTTTAAAAATTTGATGGTACAAGTTTCTAGAACAGAGCTATATAAGTAGATTTTTTAAAGCATATTCTTACGAATTCGATGTGATTCTTTTGTAGGACGCGCTTCTCATTAAAATAATAATTTACTGTAACTTTTATATACTAAATATGTATCTTAGTATAGTTACATTACACACGTCTGCAAAATTAAACTTGTTTCCTGATGTCCTGGATATGTTTGCTGATTCTTATTGATTTCGACATGCTGAAACCGAAAATGACCTCCTTTGCCCTGCATCACGTCAAGTTTTCAGGCAAATGAATAATTCCCTTAAAAATGCGTCATTTTTTTCGTGTTTTGTGTAAGTTTTTACTTAGGGACGTATCGTAGAGAAATGAGAAATGAGAAATGAGTCATACCTGTTTTTAATCGTCCGTGACCACATATTTAGAAAATGTACGAATACTTTTAGTCAAATGCACCAGTGGGAAATTATGGACTGAAAACTGGGAGAAAGTGTCCTTTTCTTTTAAAAAGATAATTTTTGTGGGTTAGCAACCCTGCGTGGTAAAAGTATAATTTATATTCGAAAAATAACTTTTAAACACTGGTAACATAATCTGAAAATTCGGTCAGGATTGGATAAAACTGAATTGGGAAAAATATATTTTGTACCTATTTCCTCCTAAAATTTTCCCCATTTCATCCTAATTAATTTAGAAATTTCCTATGCCCTCCGTAATTGGAGCAGAGAAATAAATTCTATATCAACTTACTCTTTTAACTCCATGATTCCATACAATATCATAATCATTCCGGTACCCAATACCAGGAGGGAAATTAAGTACCGAAAATGTACGGAAAAAATTCCTTTCTTGAAAAGAAAACATTTCTTGACTTTTGGTTGGCAAACCTGCCGTATACTTGTATGTGAACAAAATATCACCAAAAGCATTCTACGCATCATGAAATGTTATACTCAAAATCATTTCAATACCTATCGTAGATCCAGCGAAGAGACTACATGGCATTTATGAAATTGGAATAAAGCTTACCTGTCATTGATGCTTATGGAAACACTTCTTTTTGCTTTGTAGACTTCTGGTGCATTTCTGCTTTTAGAATGTTACTGGAATGTCCTTGACAATCATCCAACAAAAGTCCACCATCATGTTAACAATCCATTTGCTTTGATATCTTCTTTCCATTAGCCTTAAGTCCTGATGGAACCGCTCCCCTTGTTCTGGGCTTACCAAGTTTTCGGGGAAGTAGTCATCATGAGAATGTAAGAAATGGATCTTTAAGCTCATGGAACAACCAAGAGCTTTGAACGCTGCCAATATATTTTGAATAATTTCCCTGTAATTTGGCACTTTCAGATTGCCCAAGAACTTTTCCATTTCTACGAAAGCAATCCAAACTTGTTTTTCCGTGTCATTCATAATTCCAAGGAAACGAGGGTCGGCGACGAGTTTCCTTGTATCAGGTCCAACCAAAATGCCTTCTTTCAGTTTTCCATCTGATAAATCTGGAAACTTGGAGCACAGTTACTTGAGACATTCACCATCTTTAAGGAGAACTTTGATGAATTGCTTTACAAGACCTAACTTCATGTAGAGCGGTGGTAGCAGAACTTTATTAGCAGGAATTAGGCCCTCCCTCACAGCATTTGCCACTTCATGTTTGAGAGCATCTCTATGTAGCCACTGTTTGTCGGTACAATGACTTTCTTTGTCACGGCTGTCCCATAAGCAAAGGAAACATGAAAATTTAGTATAACCCGCTTGTTGTCCCAATAACATAGAGAGCACTTTAAAGTGACCACATACTAACCACCCGTGTTCTTCATACTTAATTTTCTCCAGTACTAATTTCAGACTCTCATAACGTTTCTTTTACGTGAGTGGAGTGGCCAATTGCAAGGGATGCCATTATATATTGCATTATATATGTCAAGTATTGCCATTATACAGGAGGACAGCTTTTAGACTGTTTTTAGATGAATCGATGAACAACCTCCAATCAGATGCATTGTATGGTATTTGATACTGTCCCATGAAACCACAAATATCATTACAATCAAGGATCTTATAAAATAGAGGATCTGTCCCATATATATCTTCATCCTATTAAATAATGAAGCAAAAAACAACCGAGCATCAGCACGTCTGATTGGCTACTCTCGTTTCCGACATCGTCTGATTGGCTACTTTCGTTTCCGCCATGTTTGTTGGCTCAAAACATTGCGATCCTATTGGGCGGAGTGGGCAGAGTAGGGGTGGCGAAACTGTGACGTATGGCTTCAAGATTATATTGTAAGGGCAGATCCTCTATTTATAAGATCCTTGATTACAATATACAAGAGTTTGCTCTTTAGCGAAATATAGAACAAACATTTTTTTTTTTTTTTTTTTTTTTACGAGACCGGTACCAAGAAAACGCGCAAGAACTTCTTCTTTAAAATTTCAATTGAGATCCTAATGAGTCAGCAGAATCCTTAGGCAGTGCAAGATTTTTTTTTCAAAACTTGTGTTTTTTTAGCTTTGGCAACACTGTTACGATTTTCTTCTTTTTCTAAGGGTATGGGACGGCGGGGCATGAGTGATACTTCGTTGCAATTTGTGTTCCATAAGCTTTCCAAAGAGGTATCATTCATGTAACTATGACAATTTGGCGTCGCCAGGGCAGCCAAACGGGGGGAAATGGTGGTGGTGGGGAAATACAAGGTGACCATTGAAGGTCGTGGTTCCGAATTTTTTCTCCCTTGCCATTGGATCTACGCCCCTCAATTTTATGTGTGTGGACCTAATGCCTGGTCTACATGTGAGATTGTTTTTTTTTTTTTTTTTTTTTTTTTTGCGTGCGTACGCCAACGATCAGGGTTGCCAGAGCCCCAAAAGTAAAAGAAAATAAGGAAAACAATTTTCTTCATCATCTTCTTCTAAGAGTATGAAACGTAGAAGCATGAGTGATACTTCGTTAAAATCTGTGTTCCATAAGCTTTCCAACGAGGTATTATTCATGTCTCTGACAACTCGAGACGTCGCCAGGGCTACTAATCTTTTGAGGCGTCTTTAGGATAATAATGATGATGAAGTTTTGGGAAAATGTGACGTGATGGGCAAATTCTGACTTCATTTTCGGACTCAACACCCCCAAAATCTATAAGAAACGACTAAAATATCCCGGGCATCATTTTGGTCGCAGAACTGTGTTATTTTTATGTGAAAAGTAAGTAATGTCAATTTTTTGTATTCATTCACAGATCCTGCTAACGAAGGTATGGATTATAAGCCAGCCATTGATATATCTAATTTAATTGCGTTGGAGGACGTAATGGAGAACCTGCACCTAGGCCCGAATGGAGGGTTAATGTATTGCATGGAATATATTGAAAAAAACATAGATTGGCTATTCGAGAAAATAAATCATTTTAAAGATCATTATTTTATATTCGACTGCCCTGGACAGGTTTGTATTTATATATAAAAAATATACAAAATTATACAAATATTTATAATTTGTAATTGTTTCTTCTTAAGAGTACCTCACAGTGTTTTATTAACTATTTGAAATTACTTAAAATCGGTTATGTTTCTTGTAGGCAAAATGTGAAATTCGGTATTTTAAACCATGCTTCGTAGACCAATGAGAGTAATGATATTAATGTTTCATAGTATGTCGAATCGAAACAGCGTATTTAAATTTTTATATTTCACATTATTTTGACAAAATTTTCGTGTTTAGTAAACATATTCATATTTCTTCTTATTCTGTATGTGTCGTATGGCTAACTTGAACCTCTAAACTTGTTAAACCCAATGATCTTGCTTTACCTTCCCCTTCCTTGTTCTCGCTGCGCGTCTAGTGGTTAGCGCTCTCGTCTTTAGTGCATGGGTTTGATTCGCACTGGAAGAGGATTGAAATTTTAATGCATTATAGTAGTTCGGATTCCAGCTTAAACTAGGGCCACGTCTCACATAACTTTGATGTTAAAAAAGAACGCTAAATAACAAGACACTTCCCCATGTAGGAGGGGAGACTCCTTTCTTATCAGATCAGCACCAATAAACCGAAGCCCATCTCCCATTTACACTTACTAGTGGAAGGAACTTCTCTAGCGAGTGGGAGTCTTCTAATATTTCCACTGTTAGCGACGGTGCGTTTTAAGACGAGCTCATATAATTTGGTTTGTAACAGAATGCATTCCGACATCGTAAGGTGTCAAATCTCACGATAGGATCACAACTCGACAGAGTGCAACTCATCGCCTAACAATATTTTGGAAACCACGGAGGGGTTACAGTCCCTGCCCTGCATACTTCACACTAGGTCTACTTGCACACTAGGCAGAGGTCTACTTGCACTACAGGAACAATGATTCGAGTAATCATCCCATATAGGTGTGAGATAGAATTACTTCCAGTCTGGTAAGATTTATCTTCATATTTAACTCACCTTACTATATGATAAAGGAAGACATTGCAAGTGTAGTATTTATTTGTACCTCCCGTATATTTAATTGAAAAAAAAATATTCTATTATATCCTACGACAAAGGGAGCTATGCGATGCTAACGCAAAATTGAGGGAAACCGAGAGGTGGCAATTGAAAATTTTCAGACTTGTGTCCTTTATTTCATTTTTATTGATGTTACGGTGTCGTTTAATGTAGGCCTATAATATACATTAACAGCATCAATTCTTAAACGGACGTTTTTATTATTGAAATAATGGTTTAAATTTACGTCCGATAGGCTTTTAAAAATCTTATTGATGCGCGATATAAATGTAAGGTGATCTGTACATATATAGTTCATCTTTTAAAAGTATATAATTAAAATTTTATATTTTTTCATATTTTGGATTTTCATGTTTTCTTATTTATTTCTTCACGCTTTTCTCTGTTTACTCATTTGTATATTTTGTGGTAATATACTTCACAAATTCAGTTTTAAAACTATCAGTTATACATGCACTCATTATACGTATTTCATTTTTGACAGGTGTTAATACGTTAGAACTTTGTAAGAAGTCCCTGTAATATTTTACTAAAGTATACGAACTGAAGAATTTTTTTAAACCATTCTAAAGCTCGGTAAATAATTTTAGTTATCAGCATAAATTAAATTGATATTTTAGAGAAATTTGACTATTTCTCAAGCTTCTCAGTTTGCTATATACAAAATTTTAGTTCACAGCCAGTATATAACGACCAGTATACATATTGTAACTATTCTGTTTTAAATCAATGGTCAGGAAATGCTTTTGCAGCCTACTAGAGATTTCTACGCATGGGTCATTCCTTGTCAAAGAGACCAATTCGTCCAAAGACCGTCCCCGATCGACCATTTCCAAAGTTAATGTTATTTGGTGGGAAGGTTCTATATAATATGTGAATTTTCATTTGAATATCTTTGGTTGCTGTAATATTCGCAACGGTGATAAGTTTCGCTCCGCGTGCAACGGTGATAAGTTTCCTCAGCGTTTTTAAAGTTGCAGTAAACATTAAGATCTATTCTTGTGCACATTTGGACAACTTTTGACGTTGATTCATAATATGTTAGTAATTAGCCGCTGAAGCATATCTCAGTATAGATACAACTCGTGAAAGCTGGCAAAAAAATCTTTACGCAATTCAGGAATCTTTACGAATTCCCACATTAAACACATCATAACTAATGCACCAATGGAATCAAAACTTGGAGACATGAGTCCCGCCTATGATATCGATTTGTGGATTAATTCAGTGTCCACTGTGCAGCTAGATCCAAAGATACTTGCAGTGTAGGTCAGAATCTCGTAGATGCAAATTTTTTGGTATCTTTAGATCAGGGCGCAAAATTTCAAAGTCAGACGCACTCGCCAATCCAAAAATGATGGTCGCTAGTATAAGCAAAAGTTAAAAAGCACAGAGCAGCATTACTCAAGTGATTGCAGCAACTGCTGGTATGAGTAAAACTATTATTGTTAAAACACAAATGGAAACGGAGTGCCAAAAAATGTAAGGACAGGGACATATTAATTGAAGGAGTTAAAATTAAACTCCAGAGTGTAGATCGGTCCCAGAAAGCAGATTCTGACCCTGACTCCAGTTAGCTGGACTATAGCAAAAATAGCTGAAGAATTTGCTGTTTCAATTAGAATGATGAACTTAAAATATGGAAACTTGCGTTTTGGCAGCACCTGTAAATAGAAAAGGGAAACGGCTCACTGATAAACTAAATGTCCTTAGCTTGTTTGAGGATGATGAGTTTTCTCGTCTGTGCCCAGGCAAAAAGGTTTATATTGCAGTAAGAAATCCATGGTAGAAAAATTCATAAGCGAAAATGTGTGCTTCTTTATAACTTGAAAGAAATGTTCGTAGGTTATTGTAACCACTATAAGAATCAGCTTATTTTCTCGAAATTTTGTGAGGTACGACCAAAGTGGTTCATTACAGTTAGTGCTTCTGGAAAACATTCAGTATGTGTGTGTGTTTGTGTGTGCTTGTATGCAAGTCACCAAAATGTGAAACTGATGTTGGCTGCAGCAACACCAAAGACTACAAGGAACACAGCAAGAAAACTTTATGTAGTTTTAAAGCAAAAGGCTGTATCCTGCAACACTGTGAGCAATGCCCAAGAAAGCTCAACTTGGGTCTTATTTGGGACTGATAGGGACACATTGTAGAGAATGCTATGCAATTGTTAAAGATTTCACAGAAGAACTGATTTTAAAAATTGCCAATTTGACAAGCCGTCACTTTGTGTCAAATACCAAAGGTCCTTAACAGCTTAAGGAAAATCTTGCGGATAATGAAGTGATCATGTTGATTTTTGCGGAGAACTAATTATTTGTTGTGCACAATGCTGTCCCATGGATGTCATTGGTAGAATGGCAGGCCACATTGAATCCCTTTGTCACCTATGTTGGTGAAACGAAGTTCAAGACATTAACACATGTGTGATCAGTTACTACCACCACTATGATACCATTATTATTCATGCTTTTCTAACGCGTTTAATTGAGTATCTGAAGACAAAGATAGAAATAATCAAGAACGGTTGTTGGTTTAGTGATGGATCAGCTGCTCAGTATAAGAATTTCATTAAGTTATGTTTGCATGAAGAGCACTTCGGCATAGTTACTGAATGTAATTTCTTCGGAACAAACCATAGAAAGTCGCTTGTGACGGCATTGGAAGAACACCGAGAAGGCTAGCAGCTCTAGCTAATTTACAGAGGCTCTTAGATAACCAAATATTGACTCTACATGATTTATTCAAACTCTACCATTCAGGCTGATCATGGAAGAAGATTTGCTAGGAGGCACATCATTGATAAAAGAGAAAATCACCAATTTCAACCTATTAGTTTCAATAAGATCAGAGTAAACAGAGTATTCAGTGATGCTGCAGCATTCATAGTTATGCCTTTGAAGTAAATGACGAAATTTCAGCCATTTCAATTGCAAGTTTACAACCTGGGCAGTATGTTGCATGTATGTATGACAGTGTTTAGTAAGTGAGAAATATATGTTATGTTTCCTACCCAAATAAGGATGAAAGTAACCTGAAAAATTAACACACGCAAATATTGCCATCGTGGTAAAATTGTGCGCTAAATCAAACTCGGGCTGATTTACCTAACATAAATCTATTTACTACAACTGTCTTAATAAATAGGCATACTTACAGGATGGCAGGCAGAAGAAAGGAAGAAAATAACCACAAATATCAAAATTATACTTAACGAGATTTGTTATATAGTATATGCCATTGACTACATGAGTGGACAATTGCTTCAATCCGTGTTCTTATGTCAAGATCGAGCTGCGTAGTACATACGGAAGTTTGTGCGCTGCTACCGGGGTACTGCACTGAATCTTGAATCCAGAATGTTTTCACTGAAAATCGTACTATCCACTCCATCAAATCTTAGTTTTTATTCTTGTGTCGTCTGGAAGCGGGCTCTTATTAGCTATTACGGTTCGATGACTCTTAGTAAGCTACTTGAGAACATCAGCACTGGAAATAGCCCACGATGTTAGAGATAACTCAGAACAATGCATTGTTGTATTAACTGAATAAAGAAATGAGAAAAGCTTTCCCCTGCACAGCAAATTGTCCCCATAAATCCATTTCACTAAAATAAAAATAATGTTCAAAATAACGTAAAATAGAACCCTTATAATCTTCATGCATCCCGAAGTCCTGCTCGCTTCTTCCATTGTCCAGCTGTTCCAAGATATCTGTCGGATTCCAGAACAACATATAATCATGACTAGACGCACCATCAACAACATTCAGGAAGACAATATATTCATCCAGAACTGTGTAAGACGGGATTGCAGTCCAATGTAGCTAAGAATGAAACTGATTGTTCAGTATATTGCACGTTTCCAAATTACCACACGTGTTTCTATTCAGTTTAATGTTATGTTTATACTTTAAATCGATATGCATTTTTGTCATTACGCATGTTCAGTACAATAAAAATCATTTTCGATGTCCTTGCCTCACCCTATATTCAGTGAACACATAAACATCAGTTGCACAAATTTTCACCAAGGATTACAAATACTATTTTTTGAAATTTTTTAAAATTATTTTTTTAAAATTATTATTCATTAATATGTAGGACTGTCGCTTCTAGTGCTTGAAGCATGCTCTTTCCAGCCGTAGGAATTAAAATGAGTTTAGAGAGGGTATAGTTAAGATATTGGCCCATATTATGCCCAAAGTTTGCATCTACGAGATTTTGACTAACTTTGCAAGTGCATACTTTTGGATTTTGCTGGACAGTGGCAACTGAATTTAATCTACATATCGACATCATAAGTGGGAATCGTGGCTGAACTTTCGATTGCATTGGTGCATTCACAATGTAGTTATGATGTGTTCAATGAGGGCTCCCTGATGTGCGCAAAGACTTCTTTTTGCCAACTTTCAAGAGTTATATCTCAACTGAGGTATACTTAAACGACAATTTAGTAACATTTTTTGAATCAGTGCCAAAAGTTGTCTAAATGTGCGAAAGAACAGGTCTTAACGTTTACTACAACTTTTATAAACGCTGGGCCAACTTCGCACGCAGAGCGAAAGTGAGTGGTTTCACTTTGAAACGCCATGTACATGCAACTAAAGCAGATATTCAACCGAAAATTGGCACATAACCATCAAAGACAATATAGAACATTTACACCAGATATCATTAACATCAGAAATGCTCGAGGTGGAACTCCTGTTTTCTTGACGTGGAATGGGCCGTATGTTTGATTAAAATGTTACCGTAAAATTTATTCGTAGACGGAATTTGTCTACTTGTATAAATTGTCTCTGTGTATTATCATGTTCAAAAATCCTGATCTGCCCCTTCAAAAAATAAAATTAATAATAATAATAAAAACAGTATCTCGTGCATAGACGAAGGTGTATCATTTGTGTCTCCACCTTTGCAATTGCATCCAATTGCATCTCTTTTTATCTTTACCTCTTCTGAACCCGAACTGTTCCTTCTCAACATTTTCATTTGATCTTTCATACAACCTTCTATTCAGAATTGAAAGCGAAAGTTTTGCTGCCTGAGAAATGAAACTAATAATCCGATAATTCTCACATCTCTTTGGGTTCGATTTCTTAGTCATTGTGTCATGATCGTCTTCAGGAAGTCTTAGAATAGGATATTTCAATTTCGTCTTCTACCTTGCATACCTGACAACACTACTAACCTTAACAGAGATGTTTAAGTCATTCGTGTTTAATTTTTTAAGACTGTACAGCTGTATAAGAGTTACTGACCTCATAACTAGATATTTCATTATCGGGAAAGTAGATATCAGTTTTGTATTCTTGATTAAACCGTTCGTTATAGAACACCTAATCGTACAGTGACCAATCAGTTATTAATATCACGGTATTTTTTCTGCTTTGCGTAATTTTCCCCAGTCGCGTAAATGCATATCGGAATTTTAAAACTTATATAGCTCATATTTTCTTATTTAGTTGATTGAATATATAGAACACTATGCACATTAAGTTTTTGTGAACCATCGTAGTATGATGTATCGACATGTTAACATAAGGAAATCTTGTAGAAATACTTACGTGGATTTTTACAGGGAACTTTACATTGCAGGTTGAACTGTACACTCATCACAAAGCAACTAAAAATATTGTATCCAAATTAGTTCAGTTTGGTATGCATTTATGCACAGTTCATTTGGTGGACTCTCATTACTGCAGTGAGCCAGGTACGATTAATTAATTATTGATTCATTACAAATGTATGTATTACTACAGAAGGATGTTCTATTTATATCGGAACAAATTATGGACGCTACTGCCATCTTGTGAGTGACGCTAGAACAACCCGTTTGCTGTCGTGAGTAGTAGTGTCTGACGTAGATAAGTGAATGTCGTCAAATGGTGCTTGAATTAAACCGTTACTGAAAACGGCATGTCATGGCCTCTTTCTGTGAATGTTTTTCGTAAGTGCATAGTGAAACAGTGTTGGGATAATGGTTTCAAACTCGGGGTTCGCGAAAGCTATTGTGGTTCGTTAAACAAACTAATTCTGGCGAAACAGTCACCCACGAAAGGTGCCTTTAAGAGGGCTCCAGGAGCAGCGACACCCGCAGTTCCGTAGGGGATCCGTTGTAATCGACGTGCTAGGGAAATCAACCACCCCAACGTGCGATGGACCAGCGATTCAATTTGGCATCTTCTACTGTGAACATAGCCACTCGTAAGCAGCTCCGCTGAGGTGCATCCGTAAGGCCCGCGTACACCAGTTGCTGTTGATTCAATTTGCAGAACAAGAAACTAATTCCAGGAGCTACATATTGATCGTATGGAACATATTGTAATAATTAGTAGAATATTCACCCAGATAATGTTTCTTTCAATTGTGTTTCTTGGTTGGACAGAAGCCCTTTGCATGTGCTTCTCCGGAGTTGCTCCAGTGGTAACTTAGATGTCAGACGATAGTCTTCAGTTGTTGGGGTCCAATAGAACAGCATCAGTAGAGGCTGCAAGATTTCTCATGAGGTGAAAATCTTTCAAAATCGATCCGATATAAATCGAACAACCATTATCATTAATTTATGAATAAAAAGTTCTGAAGTTCGTTTTTACTATGTATTTATTTTCATGTCTATCGCGTGCTAGGTAGCTCACTCTCTTCGAGTCCTCGAATTCAACTAAGTCCATCACCTTCCGTCATCGAACTTTAAAGCCGATGACAGTTGATGATGTCCTGTGATTGGTCGAGGACTGTCAGAGAATCGAGCTCCTGCTTGCGATAGCCCACCTGCTTTATTGTTTTCAGACTGAACATGTACAATTGTATAATTACAATGTTTGTAAATTCATACAAAATAGGCTTCATATATAGCATAGAGCATAGGAACTCTACAAATTCTGCTCAACATACAGTATACACGGCAAGATTGTCACAGTAGACTAGGGCATCTTTGAACATGAAGATAGCCAAAGCGAAAGCAATAAAGATAAGAAATTTATGGTCCCATTCGAACATAAAAGTAGGGCTACCATCCTCATGGTGACCGCAATTGTAAACGGAGTAGCATCAACGTACATGGTTATGTGCGAGGTCGGTCTGGACCATATGAGTACAGGGCGGGATGCTGCGTTTATGATTGCGTACAAATACAGAAATGTTGTAATACAGCATGGGCTAAGGGATAGGATAGTGTGGACACCGGGATGACTCACCCTATGTATACTACTAAAACGTGACAAGCCCAAGTAAATATATAAAGCATATCCCAGAGACAAGATTTAACAATATCAAGGTGAGGTAATAACAATGTAGGTATATTGGACTGACATAGTAACTAACTCTATTGCCTATGGTACCCGGAGGTTCAATGCCGCGTTCACAAAAGCTCTCCACTGACTTCTATCCTTAGCTAACTGCATCCAGTGTTAATCTCAAAATTCAGATTGAGACCTATAAAGTTTAAAGCTTTAACGGATGTTAAAATTGACTTTGACACATTACTGCGAATAGGTACCGGTAAATCCTGCAAAATATGAATAGCTTGTAAAAGCAAGGATTTTGGACGTAATAAAAAAAATATCGCAATATAACAAGAAAGAAATACCTTCAGGCATATGATTCCTTAGCTCCATTTGTATGGCTAATTGCAAGTCGAGGAGGCTTAAGTACCATCCATTGGTAGTATAGTGAAACGAAAGAAACATCCAGCAAGCTAGGCGAATTCCAAATATCTTTCGGTGGTACGTTTTAGAGACACATAATAGAATCCTTGTCTCAAATCAATCTTGACCATGGGATAACGTTTGAAGCTACATCGTAACCTTAGGCAAGGTAACATGCGATGAATATTTGTACAATGAAGTCCATTCAAAGCAATCGTATATGACTCAAAAATATTTCTCTCCTTTTGGCACGCAAAATATTGGGAAAAAATTTAACACTTTTGTTCTGGAAACTTCTCCCACTAGCTGCAGTTTGTTGCAGGGCGAAAACTACTGGAGCATAAGCCAGTTGGGTGTGACGAAGTATTCATTGTGCATATTGGGAAGTGTATGGGTGACGCTAAAAGCACAACACAGATCTTCCGGAGATTTAAAGGATATACTATAAGGCATAACACAGGGCGTACGAAAGTACGCTATCTTAGATTCATTAGGCACTTCTTGTTTTTCAGATTCGTCAGAAAAACCACGTTCACTGACTTCACTTTCGCTATCCTCTTGAGGAGGCACTTTACTTAAATCCTGAATCAATTGTCTCCAGAAGTGCCAATCCGGAGGTAACAGTTCAAGAGGTTCATGTATATCTAGATGTTGACAACATCAATATATAGTTGATGGGCAAAGTATAAAAATAACACTCGTGGGTTCCGTGAGGGGCCACTGCACATCGGGTTGTAGGTCCCAGTGAAGGATGAGATCTGCCAATGGGTTATGGTGTTCCATTGGCAGCAGTTGCTGGGATTCGATGTCATCCTGAACTGGATCAGGAGGATCGACTGGTATAAGTATCGGTGCCCAGATATCATTTTGCTGCGATTGAGGTTGTAGCCGCACCACCGTTGGTCTTTTTCGTCGTGGTCGTCGTCTTCTTAGTGCCCTGGGAGGCGCCCGAGCGAAAAAGAGGAGAGAGTGATGGGCGCCACGGCCTGGAATGGGCACATAATTGCCATTAGCCGAAGTTGTGCACCAATCAAACTGTATCGCAATTGTAAGGAAACGACGCGTTTAGAGTAGAAATTTTTGTCCTCTGGAGTGAGGTCATCCACAAAAGGATGAAGCATGATGAGTTCTTGAGTTTCTGGTTAGTCTCGTTTTCCTAAAGTGTTGACGTTGAGACGCTACTGTAAAAGAAAGCAATCACTGCATTAATGTCAAATATTTGATTAGGCTGAGTTGTGGCGGTTTGTTGTCCTTGACGCTCCAGGCGGGCAACGTGGTTATTATTATTATTATTATTATATTATTATTACTTCGTTCATCATCATATTACACAAGTTGAAATAGTGACTTCATGCGCTTCAGCTACAGTTTTTATTAAATGTTGATAAATAGTAATTGTGTGTGCTTGAATGTTCCCTTGAATGAGGTTTTTATACGATTCTCTAGTGCTTTACTTTTTCATCTGTTTTAAGTTTCTTCCTAATTCCCCTCTCCAAAATAAAGTAGCTTAATGGAGAGTGAAAATTAAAAAACAATAAAAATGTTTTCTCAGAAACGGCTCTAACGAATTTTCTTAATATTTCATAAATCAGTATTTCATATTTAATTGTATAATGGTGTAAGTCATTTTCCTGGGAACAGTCCAGAAGGATAGTTTACTCTTAGAGAGTTTTTATGGACTATTAAAAAGAACAGGACTCGGGCGATTTTGTTTATTTTCCGTTAATAGATATGTCATTAACAACCTTACAATATGAAATGTCATTTTGCTTGGAAAAAAGAATCACATGGCTAATTTATTTATGGAGTGAATTTTTCTGGATAATTTAGTCAGTAACGACCCAGACAAATTTGTTCGTATTTCATCAAAGACTGGATAATATCGCCCTACGTCATTTCCCTTGAAAAAAAATCCATAAGAGAGTTTAATCTTAGAATAGCTTTTTTATGGTAAAATTTACTCAACGGCGTAGGTAATTTTGTTTGTATTTCAGAAATAAATATCCCTTTAACAATCGTACAATATCAAATATAAGTCATTTTTGATTAAATGATACACGAAAAATGTTTGAGTTGAGTTTTTCCCAGATAATTTTCTCAATAAAGGCGTAGAGGATTTTGTTCATATTTCGTAAATAAATGCTTTATTAGCAACTTTACAGTATGGTATAAGTAATGTCTTTTCAAAAAATGTCATGCAGTAGTTTACTGATGTCGATGAGATTTTCGGACCATTTTTTCAAAAATGATATTGGAATGAGTTGTCTTTGGACTAATTTAGTTTATATTTCGTAAATGTATGTTTCAGTGATAACTTTACGATGACATGATTGAATTTAAGTTCACTATAACATGTTTATTTATATTTTTTGTTTTCCTTCCAGGAAAATTTATTTCTGTCCTATTGATGTCGTTGTCCACTATGCTACAGATAGAACTACCTCATATAAATGTTCTCTCGAAAGTCGATTTGATAGAAAAATACGGTAGACTGAACTTTGGTATTGATTTCTACACGGAAGTTTTGGATTTGAGATATCTTCTGGAGCAGTTGGATGATGACCCGTTTACCCACAAGTACAATAAACTCAACGAGTGCATAGTAAATTTAGTGGAAGACTACAGTTTAGTTTCTTTTATTCCCCTTAATATAAGTGACAAGAATAGTGTTTTAAGAGTCAAGAATGCAGTTGATAAGGCTAATGGTTATATTTATGGAAGTGGTGAACAACGAAATATTCAGGCTCTCTTAGCGTGTGCTGTTGGCGCCGAATTTGAATATGAAAAAATTGGTGATGTTAGAGAACGGTATATGGCAAATGAAGACGATGATGAATGCTAGTAATTTAGAAATTTCACGAATTGCCTGAAATGTAGGAAACAGTTGGATAGATGAAAACGAAGACGTTGTATTCAGTTATTTGTAATCTTAAATATGATTAATCGAAATAAAATCTTACGTTAACCGAATTTTAATTTCCTTTCCAGAATGTACTCATAATATTATTGTTTATTTATTTATTTATTTATTTGGTAACGATCCCAATTCACATAAGCCAGGAAATATGTGCAAAGGATTACTTAATATTTTTTTAGTTGGTATGAAGTTTATGCATTTTTTACACAATAATAAGCATTGTATAATGCAACTTGAACATCAATTTCTCAACTACGTCACATGGTAAAATAATTGTGAATAAAGTAAAACTTGACATACACAACTCTAAAATAAAATATAACGAAGAAAAGTCATATTTTTCTTTCTCATTAAGGAGTTTGATATATTTTAAATAACGCAAAATTAAAACTTCCAATGCAAAATGGAAATAAAACGAAAATTCAAGCCTAAATTCTGTAATTTTACTTGAAGATTTTAACTTTCTTATGAAACTTTTCTTGAAAGAAAGGACATTTATATCCAAGTATATGCTATACACAAGTATGATAAATTTGAAAGAAAACAAACGTAAAATCAAATATTTTTGCATGTGAAGGAGTTGAAAGATTGGAGTATTCGATGTCATTTACATGTATGCTTCAGGTTTTCATTAATTACAACATGTACCACACACAGATAAAACACGTCCACTAATAATTTAAAATTAATACACATTTCTTCAATTAATGTATCTAAATTGCTGAACACACTCAAAAGAAAAAGAAACCAACTTGATTTACTAAGATTATTCTCTTCAAAGATTTATTTAGTTATATCGTGCACAAGCACACATACACAGATACAAATAGCTTAAATAATTGATTTCACTTTCTTCACTTAAAATGTGAGGTTTTGTTTTGAACACATTCGAAGATAAATCGAATTGAATTCGCCAAGTTACCTCCTTCATTTCAAAGAATTCGGAATATAATCTGTTGCTGATTTTCCACTACCTTGTGAACTTACTAGCATCTGGGAATCAGTTGAGTCGATTCCTTAACCCTTAACGGTTCACTGCCTTTTCTGTCTGCTTCCGGCACTGCTTCAAAACATTATATCCGCAGACTTCTTCCAGTTTAAAATTCACCAGAATTGTCACCAGGGGGGCAATAGCTGCTCTACCATTGCGGAAAGTATGAACACAAATAACCACAACGAACAATACCTGAAAATAATACTCTTCAAACGCAATAGGCAAGATAAAAAAATGTGTAACCAAATGGTGACGAAAACTCGTTAAGGGTTAATTATATCGACAATGGTTCTCACCTTATACCAGATTTTTTCAGATTGCATTTTAGCCATGTATCTCATGGTGGATGCATCAGTTGTATCTCAACCAGAGTCGTCATCGTAAACAGTGATAATTTCCACATTAAGTTATTTCTCATGTTTCACAAGCCATTATTGTCATATGATTTTATTTATTTATTTATTTAGTTTTAAGCGAGATCATGAATGATGAATCGGTTGTCTCGATCTGTATTAAAATAATGGAAACCAGGATCCCAGTAGTTGGCACTTTGGGTCGAGTATTCAAAGTAGTTGAAGTTGCAACATTTCATCTTGTCTTAATTTTCAAATCGGAGCTGGAGAACTTGGTTGGTTTTAGAATGTTCACACATTTTCAACAGATTATCTATATCTTTTATATCTTCATTTCCCATAAAATAGTTTGATAGCTGTCCGATTTCTTGAATATTCGGAGAATGCCTTTGTATCGACAATGTCTGCTCCTTTTGCTACCACGTCACCAGCTGCTTTTTTGAGAAGTGCTCTGTCACTATCTGCCTCACATTTGCCGTGTTCTGCCTCGAAGAAGTTCCATGAAGAATCAGTAAATTTCATTTTGGCAAGTACGGTTGAAAAGAAAAAGAAGTTATTCTTGTTCCGATATTGGATTTAGGACCATCGCTGAAGAAGTGTGTGCTTTTCACGCTTGGCATTCCATTTTTGGTGTGAAGTAATATTGGTTTTAGATGTCCAAATTGCAGCTGTATCATGTCTGCGAGAGTGTGTCACTTGAAAATTTTGAGCGTAAATTTTCTCAATCACGTTCACTTGAAATCCTTCCAAATAGAACAGATTTGAAGGCCGACTAACTGCCTGGACCCACGAAGTGTAATTTTTCCCAAAATCTGTGTAGGATCACTTCAATAGGCATATTTTTTTTCTTTTTTTTTATCTCAAACAACTCTCGGTATTGCGTGTACTGATATATTATAAATATGCGGGGAAAATTCTTCACGAATCTTTTTCTGAAACAGATCGTATAATTCCTCAATTGTTCGTTCTCATTTGATCTCTTCGATCGTTCATCCCATCTTGTCAGTTGTGCTTTTGCACTTCCACCACCTGATCCTCATGGTTGAATATACAAGAACCAACTTGAATTTCTTAATTCTGCAGACGTTGCATTCAGAATAAAAACATTCTTAGCATTTGGAATTTGGCATACGATGTTTGGTGTATTGCGGGTGAAACTCAACGTTGTCGTTTTACCGAAAAGGTCGTGTTTCCGAAGGAGATATTGTCTCTTATACACCATCGCTTTGAAATACGAAGTTCAATACTCTAATTTCACAATACTTGCTTTTCTTTAGGGTATGCGTACTTCGAATGGGCCTCAAATGGTGTCTTCAATTGGAAATTTCACTTTTTTCAGATAATCGTCTGTCAGATTTCACACAAACGATGCAATTACTCTATATGGCCAGACCAAATTCAGAGCAAAACATTCGGGTAGGAATAAAGCACCAAGAATTGCTATTGAATAGGAAAATATTTTGAACTTTTGATTGTTATTTGAGAAAAGACATGTGTGGGAACAAACATATGTAACAATACGTGCGGAAATCAATCATGAAATTTTGCTGATTTTCAAAATTACATGCCTTTACGGGAATGAACATAAGTTATAAAATATTTTACTGTTTAAAATGGACAATTTGATATATTGATTATTAGTCAATTAATATATTGATTAATCTAAGTGACATTGTATTGTTAACAACTCCATCATGTCACTTCAACTTTGTCATAATTACTCATGTCACAGAGTTGAGGATCTCATAAAACTGCTTTTAATGTGAAAAATTAAATCGCGATTTCAGTGCGTCGGGACAAACAAGGTTATTTTAAAATACGTATAGCAAGCTATTAACTTAGTATAAATTACAAGCTTTATTTCTATATAGGGGACAGAGTTGGGAACCAATTAAAGTACATCAAATTGTATATTAACCGTGCCAAAAAAGAAAATATATAATCTTTGTCTATCTCTACAGGTATCAGCAGACAGAATAGCAGGTGATTTGCTCTAAATTAGACGAAAGCCCCTTATGCAGAATTGTTTTGACGTATGATTAACGTCATACTAAAGGCCTGACCTCAGGTAACATGTTAGTCGAACTCTTTAGTATGGCACTAATCACGCGTCAAAACGGCTCTACATAAGGCCCAAAGTGTTTTTAATTCAAAAACAGAAAATTAAAAAGAAGAATGCCTTGGCGGAGTTGAGAATAAATCTGGGGACATCAAAAATCCAGTTAAGAATGACTAAATTTTATACCCTTTTGACTCTTAAGCGCTATACGCAGAAATAAACAAAACAACAGTTAGGAATAATACTGTAAATTTTAATCACAGATGAGGATTTATACTAATAAGTAGACTTCGGATTTTTGCATGTTTTTTTCCTGATGTGATTTTGATATGCTCTTGAAACAGAAATTCGTTTCAGGTGTTTTGGGGTAAATGAGCAGAGTTTTATAGTGCATATTTTTGCATATTTCGGAGGTTAGTGCATGTTTATAACGTTACTGCATATAAATGCATATTTAAAGAAACGACCAAAATGATAATTTTTAACGTTCAACTTTCCTCATAAATCGAATTTCAAGTTACTAATATAAATAGACTCAAGATTTTTAAATGGTTCATTGTTGTCGGTTTAGAATATCTTCCAAGGTCATGTGAAAGGATAATAAGAAAAGGAGGAGTGATTGATCTTCCCGGCAATGATGCATGACTGTCACCTGTTTGGAAGAAGATATAAAGAACGATGTTAAATCATCTACAACACAATTTCCACGTCACCTATCTCGGAAGTTAAAGTTCCTACTATTGCGTGTGTAGATTTGAAATTGTGTGGTCCCGTTGCGGTATAAGAGTACCAAAAGAAAAATCTGGGTCCATTTAGTTGTAGTGCGACATCTTCAAGTTTCAATTTTAACTAGCTCAGAATTTTGTCCAATGTTTGCCCACTTTGTCCACCCAAGAAAAAATTGTACTATTCAAATTAACGAAGGAGGGCCACTCCAAAATTTCGAACACTTCGATCATCTGTAGGACAATATCTTCAAATTTGAATTTTAACTTTCTCAGAATTGTGTCCAATTTTTGTCCACCCAAGAACAAATTTTGTACCATTCAAATAAACGACAGATTGCCATTTCAAAATTTCGGCCACTTCACCTGTAGATCAACATCATCAAATTTGAATTTTAACTAGCTCAGAATTTTTGCCACCCAATGTAGCATGCTATGCTACATTGAGTTGGAGCTGCCTATACCTTGGATCACCCTGTATATACTGGTTTCTGGATGTGAAAACAAATATGGACTAACGACAAAAATAATGAAAGAAAAGAATGAAAAATGTCTAAACTCTTGTATAAAAATTATTACTATTTCTGTTGTTCCTTGATTGAGAGAATCTATTGTGTTTGCTTTTTTTTTTTTTTTTGAAAGTAAAATCTTTTGGTAAAGAGAGGAAGAGCGAATGCTCTAGAAGCGAGTTTGTTATGTAACTATTTCAAGGTTATATCGTATGACGTTGTGTCTGGTTGTTTGCGCGTGGGCAGCTGCCTCGTTTGGTAGCGGAAGCCGAGAGCGAGGTAGTTGCTGCGTCGAATACCTATCTGGTAATACCCTTCTGGTTGTGCTCTTCTGTTGTATCATCTAATGTTAACGAAGTATGGAGGAATAGAAAGTTTCGAGTTTGGATTTTTTTCTCTTCGTTTGTAATGTATTGGATTGGAAGAATACGAAGAAATTAAAAGCTATCGTTTGTATTATTTTTGAATTCGGTTTAACGCTCTCTAGAAACATCGGATTTTCTACCAAGTTTTCTACTATTAACCGCACTAATTGGGAACGGTTGAGTCAAGTAGAGGCAATATAGGACAGACTATATCAATGGCGGAATGGAGCAGTTTATAAATTGGTGAGTATAAACCTAGTTGTAGATACTAGAACCTCAACTCCTGGTAACCCTGGTTTATTAATTTAACTAATAATTTTTTCCTGCTAACCCAGGTAGTAAGAGTTATTAGATTAATAGACTTCTAGATTTAGTACTTGGTAAGAAAACTTCGGAACTTTACTCGGAACAGAAAAGTTGCATTTAGCGTCCCATTATAGTCATTACTTTTTCTATTTTTGAGATTTCTTTTGAGAGATTAGCATTTTTCGGCGTCGAATTATATTTCTTGTTCTTGCTTTTGCGTATTTAATAGTTTTGGATTTTTCGCGTTAAATTGAATTTAGAATTGTAGGTCAAGTTGTGGTCGCATTTGAATAAGTATTGATGCTTTCTATTCCATTTGCCTTTTAATAACCTTTGAAAGCACTTAAGCACGTTTTCAATTTTTCATATTAATCAACTCATTCACAGAATTTAAATTGTTGTTGTTAGTTTATTTTTTTTAAAGATTTAATTGATTGTAATGAAAATCAAATTGAATATTTTCTTTTATTTCAAATGATATCTTGTAGCTGAAACATTTACGATTTGTTCTAAATTAGATAAATTTGCGAGTTATATATTGGGAGATTTGAAACCTGCATTATTTGGGGGATTTCTTTACGCAATTATTTTTGCCAGAAGCTAGAGCCGTGTCACATGATAGTTTGGCTAATCTTAATCAGTATTTATTTGTCTTGATTAGTATTAAGAAAGGTGTCAAACAATCCTCGGCACAAGGTTCGTTACAAGTTCGACGCAGCAACTCTCCCCTTGTTTGATGGGGCATCTCTCCCTGAAATTTGTAAGGCATTTAATTTTTTCATTTTTGGAATTGTTTGTTAGAAATAAGGTTAACTACTATTGTTTGGTATATTAATGATATATATATTCAAAAGAGAGGAAAGTTCCAGAGAGCAAGGAAAAAAATGTGATTGAATTGTGTATATTTAGAACCCTGGGGATAGTTTCTGTAGTATCTCGTAGTTTGCTTAGATTTAGTGGTAGTTTGTTTTGTTAATAGTATATGTATAATCTTTTTGCAATATTTTGTATTTTGCTTGTTATAGTTGATAAGTTGTATGCTATTAAAATGTCGGAGGAGTACGTAAGCATAAACATGCCTGATGTTGACTCGAGTTTCGATTGGAATACCATTGATCAAACCGGATTTGACGAAAGCGATTTTGGTAGATTGACAATGAGTTTAACGCCACCGCTTAGAGATTCACTGTTATATGATAGTTCAAGAGAAAATAGGGAATGTATTTTGAATAGCCCGAGTGATAATAGATCAGAAGGAGATAGAAGTCAACCTAATTTGTTTTGTATGTCAAATAGCTCAAGTTTAGAGAATCCTATTAGTAGAGACTTTAGTTGTTTAGCTCAACCTCCTTCAACTGTTCATAGGTCCGTTGAAAGAAATAGGTTTAATTCTGGAAGGAATTTGTTTTTGAATGAGCAAGATTTTGGACAGGCCCCCTCAAATAAGCATTTTGATAGTAATGCCCCGTTAGAGTTTGTTCAAACTTAACAATATAGCTAATAGGCAGGTAGAATTTAACTTACCACCTGAGAGTTTCCAACCTGTGGGTCAGAGTAAGGGTTTTGACAAATATCAACGATTAGGTCAGTATTATAGGAGAGTATCAGCAATAAAAAATTCCACTCCAGTTAATTTGTATAGTAGAGGAAATCGTATTTTAACCCTTTGGGGATTTTATGGTACAATTTGTACCATACGCGTTTTTTCATGGTATATTGCGTTATTTCTCTTCTATTAGAGCTTTTTCGTCCAGTTTTTTTTGTTTTTCAAGTCCAGAGGCATTGTAGAAGACATTGCGTATGGTTTTAGTCCTTCCTGCGTCCAGACATAGGAGGTGATGACGTCATAAGTCTAAAATTTATTTTTTCATTTATTAAGCCTATGTTCAATATTTTTTGGCGGGCTTATTTTTGCACGTAGAAGATTGAAATTTTGCACAAACATTCAGTCCGAGTAGTATTTACCAGATTTTTTTCAGATTTGTGAGTTAAAACAGAGGGAACCAGAGGGGCAAAGAGTTGAAAAAAGGGATATTTTTACCCAAAAATCCCTTTTTTCAGGATTTTCCCGCCTCACATACATGATGGGGACACGTGAGTCATACCGGCTGAAAGGCAGTTCCATTATGAAGAGAATGACGGTCGAATAATTACCCTAGGGTAATTAGAGATGTCTCAGGGAATTTTTAAAAAATATACTTCTATATAGGGAAAAATGGGACATGGTCGGTATATTTTTTTGGCGGGCTTACTTTTGCACCTAGAAGATTGAAATTGTGCATAAACATTCAGCTCACCTAGTAGTATTTATTAGATTTTTTCAGATCTCTGCATTAAAACAGGGGGGATCCAGAGGGGAAAAGTTGAAAAAAGGGATTTTTAGACCAAAGAAATCCCGTTTTTCAGGATTTTCCCGCCTCACATACATAATGAAGACACGTGAGTTATACCGTCTGAAAGGCAGTTCCATTCTGAAGAGAATGACGGTCGAATTATTATTCTAGGGCAATTAGGGACGTCTCAGTGAATTTTTATCAAAATATACTTCTGTATAGGGTAATATGGGGCATTGTCGGTATATATATATATTTTATGGCGGGCTTATTTTTGCACCTAGAAGATTGAAATTGTGCACAAACATTCAGTCCACCGAGTAGTATTTACGAGATTTTTTTCAAATCTCTGCGTTAAAACAGGGGGGTCCAGAGGGGCTAAAAGTTGAAAAAAGGGAAATTTGGACAAAAATCCATTTTTTCGGGAATTTCCCGCCTTAGATACATGATGGGGACATGTGAATGGTACCGCCTGAAAGGCAGTTCCATTCTAAAGAGAATGATGGGCGAAAGATGACCCTAGGGTAATTAGGGATGTCTCAGGAAATTTTTCCCTTAGATCATTGTGTTTTGTGGTAATTTGGGGCATTGTGGGAGTTCTTGATAAAGTTTCTCCCGCCCTTAGTATTCAAGATAGAAACTTGAAATTCGGCACACATTCAGTATACCAAGTACTATTTATCAGATCTTTTTAGATGTCAACAAGAATAAGTCAACAAGTAATTCTATTGCATTGGTAAATAAAAATGATAGAGAGTACCGTTCAAAAGAATTGAATGTTAATAGAGGAAAAGTTGAATCTGGTAAAAGTCGAACAAAAAATTTTCGACGATCAATGAATTCAAATGCGGGTTCGGAAAAACAGAATGTAGTACCTTCTCAATTAGACGGAACAGTAGCTACCTTTGTTAATGTTCGCATTAATAATGAATTAATTCGCGCTTATTTAGATAGCGGGTCGTCTTATAATTTACTTACATTATCGGTTGTTGAACGTTGTGGGGTTGCGCATTATCTTGAGAAAACCATTCCAATTGTATTTCGTGTACCTTTGGGATCATTTTACGAATCCAGTAAGGAGATCAAACTTACTCTAAATTTTTCTTGTTGGTTCGAGCGAGTTAGTTTTTTGGTTGTTAATGACTTGCCGTGTGATTGCCTTCTGGGAACTCCATTTCTAAAAAATACTTCTTCAAGTGTGGACTTTGTTAGTGGAAGTGTGAATTTGCCTAATAATCGCAAATCAGTTATCCTGTATTTTAGAGATGATACATTATCCTTTCGGAATCCGACTTCGGGATTTAAATCAGTTGATCGTGTTGACCAACATGGAGGAAATGTAGGTAGGAATGAAATTCAACCTAAGAAGTCGACTTCGTTGTTTTTTCGTGATAATTCGTCACTGAGAAATGATATTAGATCGGGATACTCAGTTGGCCAATCAAGGTGCTATAGGAATTTGGAAAGGAGTCCGCCAGTTCATCATGGTAGAATATCATTGGATGTTGGGGTCCAATGTGATATTGAATTGTCAACTATTAAGCGGCAACTGTTAAAAATACCTACTTCGAAACAACTTCAGGAAATTCATCATGTTTTTGGACTGAATCAACCCGAACAAAAAAAAAAAGACTAATTGGACACTCTGTGGATTCCAATTGTGTGAATTTAACTGGATCTGTTCAGAACATTGGTACTTCACAGAATATGAGAGATAGTCAACTTAGATCCGATTATCTTCAGTTTTTGGTAAAAGGATCTGATGGAGATGCGAATTCGAGATCGTTTCCTTCCACATCTTTGCATCCGGGAAATATGGATAAGAAGATTGGACTTGAGTTCAAGAATGGAAAGGGAGATAGATCTGAGATTGATGTGAAGAAGAAAAAGAAGAGAAGGAATTGAAAAATGAAGCGTCGTCGAGTTGTGATTAACAATTCTACCTCTTCTGAACTTGGACAGAAATCAGTGGAACGATGTGTGGGAGGAAATGAAAAAGAAAAAGACTGTGTTGCGGCAGTTCATAAGAACTTCTGTGATAGTGATTCAGCTGCTTCGGATATGGATTTAGAGCAATCCAATAAGTTTTATGATTTAGTGAAAAAAATAAAACAATTCGTGGATCCTGATGATAAATTGCAATCGGAGTTGTTTTCGAGAGATAAGAATAAGGATGATTTTAGAGATTCGGGTCCGGATTTTCAATATAAAGATAAAGATATTTTGGAATTCATTGATGGTCTTCGTAGTTAATTTTCAGATGTTATAACTGAAAAAATAGGATGCTGTCAAGGATTTGAAGCTAACCTTTATTTAAAGAACAAAAACCATTGAAGGAGCATCCATTTCCGATACCTAAAAATAAAGAAAAAATTTTTATGATTGTATCGATGACCTTGTGTCTCGGGGTATTTTGACAGAGGTAGACCATTCGGAATATGGAAGTAGTTGTTTCTTGGTACGTAATAAAAATGGTTCGCATCGAATTGTGGGTAACTTCTGTAAGGCGAACTCCTTGATTAAGGATGACGTTTATCCTGCGCCTTATTTAGAAGAATGTTTAACGAGTTTAGCGGGTAAGAAATTCTTTACGAGCCTGGATCTTACCAAAGCTTATTTCCAGTTGCAATTGGAAAAGGGATCACGCGAAATAACCACTATTGTTACCCCGCGTGGCAGCTTCCAGTATACGAGGGTGCCTGTAGGTATAAAGACTGGAAGTTGTATTTTAGCAAGGGTAATTGATAAAATTCTTGGTGATATGAAGGATCTAGTTGTAAAAACGTATTTTGATGACATTCTAATATGTACTTCTGATTTAGAATCACATAAGGAAGTTTCAAAAATGGTTCTCGAAAGATTGAGAAAATATGGTATTACGGTTTCTCCGGATAAGAGTGCTTTCTTTTATAAGAAGATTAAGTACTTAGGATTTGTAACTGATGGGGATACTATCGAAATTGATCCATCAAGGGTTGAGGCTATAAAGAAAATCCCACCACCTAGGAATAGGCGCGCATTTTTCGGCGTCGAATTATATTTCTTGTTCTTGCTTTTGCGTATTTAATAGTTTTGGATTTTTAGCGTTAAATTGTTAATAGCGTTCAGATTGTTTTTGACTGGAATTATTTATAAAGACTGATAATTAGTGTATTAACTATTATTTTCAAGCAGCATTCACTTCTTGTTCAATTGCATTTAAGCACGTTTTCAATTTTCCATATTAATAAACTCATTCACAGAATTTAAATTGTTGTTGCTAGTTTATTTTTTTAAAGATTTAATTGATTGTAATAAAAATCAAATTGAATATTTTCTTTTATTTCAAATGATATCTTGTAGCTGAAACATTTACGATTTGTTCTAAAGTAGATAAATTTCCGAGTTATAAATTTGGAGATTTGAAGCCTGCATTATTTGGGGGATTTTTTTAATATAATTATTTTTGCCAGAAACTAGAGCCGTGTCACATGATAGTTTGGCTAATCTTAATCAGTATTTATTTGTCTTGATTAGTATTAAGAAAGGTGTCAAACAATCCTCGGCACAAGGTTCGTTACACCAAGAAAAGAATTTGTTCCATTCAAATAAGAGAGGGAGAGCCATTTCAAAATTTGGCCACTTCGAACACCTGTAGCGACATCTTCAAGATCAAATTTTAACCAGCTCAGAATTTTGTCCAATTTTTGTTCATTTTATCCACCCACGAAAAAATTTGTGCCATTCAAATAAACGAGGGAGAGCCATTTAAAATTTCGGCCACTTTGATCACCTGTAGGCTGACATCGTCAAATTCGAATTTTAATTAGCTCAGAATTGTGTCGAATTTTTGAACATTTTTGTTCCACCAAGAAGAAATTATGTATCACTGAAATAAACCAGGACGGCCATTTAAAAATTTTGCCACTTCGATCACCTGTGATGAGACAATTTCAAATTCGAATTTCAACTATTTTGGTGGTACAGAAGTCTACAAAAACTGGGGGAAATTTTAAGCTAGTTAGAATTCGAATTTAGAGATGTCACACTACTGGTGATCGAAGCGGCCAAAATTTTGAAATCGCCCTCCTTTGTTAATTTGAATGGTACAAAAATGTACGGAAATTAGACACAACTCTGAGCTAATTACAATTCGAATTTGAAGATGCACTACAGGCAATCAAAGTGGCCAATTTTTGAAATGGCCCTCCCTCGTTTATTTTAATGGTACAGAATGTTTTGTTTGCGATACATAAATGCACTCATTTTAACAAAATTTTAAGCTTGTTAAAATTCGAATTTGAAGATGTCTCACTACAGGTGATAGAAGTGGCCAAAATTTTAAATGGCTCTCACTCGTGTATTTGAATGGTACATTTTTCTCGTCGAAGTACAAAAATGAAGAAAATTCTGAGCTGGTTAAAATTCGAATTTGAAGATGTCGCACTATGAGTGATCGAAGTGGCCGAAATTTTGAAATGGCCCACCTTCGTTTATTTGAATGGTACAATTTTTTCTTGGGTGGACAAAAATGGACAAAAATTGGACTAAGATGTCGCACTACAACTAAATGGATCCGAAAAATCTTCTGAAACAATGGATTGAAGTTTTGGCTTTTTTTTTTTTTTGCATACTCGACTGAGTTCATCCAAAAGAAACCATTGAAAAATGTATTTCGGGAAGAAATGAACAACCCTTTTGGAAATGAGCTCTACAATTAATTAAAATATTTGCTTTAGAAAATCTAAAACTTGTCGCAGCAGTTATTTTCTAAGATAAGGAGATAAGTTCCCGAGTTTTCGTTTAAGGAGTTTATGAGAGTATTTAAAAATATATATATAAATTTGTGTTGCTTTGATACGCACCTCGGTCTTTCGAAACGTAACTTTCTTACTAATTCTTCTGTTATGTTTTCGATAATTTTACCTTCTTCCCATTCATGCTCCATGTCTCGCTCAAATCACTTTATTCCATTTAAAGTAGCAATATTATACATTGTAAATTACTGCTGTTTGAAACGGACAATGTTACACTAGCAGAAAATATTCTAGGATTTACACATAATTGAATACAAAAAGGAATCTCAAGTGGATATACTTTCTTTTAAACAAGAATACAAAGGTTTTTGAATACAGGCTTTTAATAAAATAAAAAGTAAATTCAACAGGCTGCTTATTAAACGGAAATATTTCACGGTCCCATGAATTTAAAGGTAAAAAAAATGTGTTAAATTCTCTTGGTTAGGTGGAACCTGTGTTGAGAACAACGAATGTTAAAATATAATTTTCAATGGAAATTTTCAAATTCCGGAATCCAGCGTTTAGAAAAATTTTAGACATTCTGTGAGAGGTTAGGTTTATGAACTGTGTTGTCTGTAAAGGTCTTTCTTAGCTTGTTACCTTACACATTTAACCTTCAGTCCACCCCATATAGGGCTCTAGATACCGTGAGAGTTTTGAACGAAGTGCAATTTACATAGTTATTTCCAAATACCAATAACTCGTTCTCTAGTTGGTCAAGAGACATGGAACAAGGAGCATAATAGACACAATAGATCAAAAGGGATCCAAAAGTAGAGAGAGAAGCGCTGGAAAGGGCATAGCATCTACTTTTTAGGGATGCGCACGAGACGAGTCGAGACAGGATTTTCCTGACAAAATTCGAGTCGAGACACGGCTCTTCCAATAGAGAAATATACATTTTTCGAGTCGAGACATCACTTTTACGGCACATTTTCGAGACAGCCAAAAATCTTGTCTCGTGCGCCCTATACTTTTTGTCTTGGCGTTTGAAACCGTATGTAGGCTTCTTTTTGTTCACTGTAAGTTTTATGTGTATTCATGCGTAGCATAAATAAATACTGTAATTGAATACGGTAGGGCTATGTACAACATTTTATTTTACCTTTAGATAGATGGATATAGATATATATAGATATATACAGGGGAATGCGGCGTAGGATCGAAACTGCGTAGCATCGAAACTGCGTACGATCGAAAAATTCAGCTCAAAACCTGTTTCGATCGTACGCAGTTTCGATCGTACGCAGTTTCGACGCTACGCAGTTTCGACCGTACGCAGTTTCGATCCTACGCAGTTGCCCTGAAATAATTTAAGTTTTAATCATGCGCTCAAAAAATATATTTTTTTTCTCTCTCTTTAATTTGTTTAACCTGTGCAGCTATAAATTAGGGTTATATTCATGGACTCCACACGACCTAAACTGCGTAGGATCGAAACTGCGTACGGTCGAAACTGCGTAGAGTCGAAACTGCGTAGGATCGAAACTGCGTACGGTCGAAACTGCGTAGCGTCGAAACTGCGTACGATCGAAACTGCGTACGGTCGAAACTGCGTAGCGTCGAAACTGCGTAGGATCGAAACTGCGTAGGATCCACACTGCAGGTAGGATGGACAAGTTACAGGCGTATGGATTGAGAATCAATTATGATTTGTAATGATGACTATGTCAGAAGTGTAATACTAACTTTGAAACAGCTTCGACGGAATATAATGTAAAATAGTTATGTAATATGAAGAATTTAAAGTAATGAAGAATATGATGTATAATGAATATTGAAGGATAATAATAATAATAATGTTTAACGAATATTTCGATTGTAAAGATATTATTTCTAAAGGCTATCAGAAAGTTAGAGAAACAAAAGTCAGATAAAGATTCATATGCTGTTCTGTGTGTACTTGTCTGCGTAATATGAATGAAAATTTATATGATTTTATGTACAGCTTAACGACCTAATCACCAGTTATTCATATGTATGTCAACAACGTTACAATATTGTACTTCGCTTTGGGAGTTTCTCATTTGTACGCTGAACCTCAAATCGATTTATAATTGGAACACGTACCCGTGGGGGTAGGAGCATTTCAATGTATTCCGTTACATTTCACAAAAATATTTTTAACCGTAAAAGATTCGAAATTAAACTACTATTCAAATAGAGAATAAAATTACGAAAGTTTACAACTATTACTGGAAATCAATGCTGTCATCCATTTTGAACATTTTAAAAGAACATAGTTTCTAATGTATTGAAATTTCATTTCTTATGAATAGTTTGAAACGTTGTAAATAGTTGTAAAGAACCTGCAGAAAATTCGTCAAAATCCTCCTACAATGGGGAAGCCGTGTTAGACATGGAGTTAGTGGATGCAGATGGTGGTATTGGAAAAGTCCGGGTCTCCCGAGCACAGTGGTGATATCAGAAACCGGGCCCCAGCCATGAGGCTCCAGAAAAATGGGGTCCCGAAGTTTTGGGCGCGGGTTCTTTCTATACGCCTATTAAACATGGAATTGTATGTGGGTGGGTGGTGAAGTTTTTAAATGTTCGGGTCGTCTGAGCACAGTGTTAACGTCAGAAATTGGGCCCTTGTCTCAAAGGTCCAAAAATGGTGTCCCGAAATTTTGAGCTTGGCTTCATTATATTTTCCTTTTAAGCATGGAGTTATTGGATACATATTGTGGTGTTGGAAAGCTCCGGGACCTGAGACTCCAGAAATGAGATCCCAAAAGTTTGGGTTCAGGTCTCTTTTATTTGCCTATTTAACATGGTGTTGTACTATAGTGTTAGCGTTTGAAAGGTCGGGGTCGATTAACGAAAGCGGTAATGTCAGAAATTGGGCCCTGGCCTCGAAGCTCCAGAAAATGTGGTTCCGAAATGTTGGGCTTGAGTCCACTCTATTTCTCGTTTCAGCATGGAGTTGTTGCATACAGATGGTGACGTTGGAAAGATCCGATTCCCCTCAGCACAGTGGTGGTCAGGAACCGGGCCCCCAACATGGGGCCCCAGAAATGGAGTCCCAATGTTTTGGGCATGAGCCCCTTCTATACGCCTATTAAACATGAATTGTTGTACGAAGGTGAAAAACTTGTATCTTCGTAAAAAAAAAAAAAAAAAAAAAAAAACACTTGTATCTTCCTTATAATTATTAGATAATAATCTCAGCTCCTAAACACGTATAAAAGATACCGAAGTTATATTTAAGCAAAAAACAATTACCATAAAACATCTCTTTGCATGTGTAATGACTGAAATGTATTATACTTTGCTTCCCTCCCAAATAAATAAATAAATAAATAAACGATTACAGTCGATAAGCGTAAATCTGGCAGAACCTATTTTCCGAAATCTAAAACAAATCACGCAGATTGTTTATTGCTTGTTCGCGATTGTCCACATCACATTTTCGGTTTTTCATTGTATGTAATTAACTATACCATAACAGAAATTCCCGCTACGAACAAATTACACGTTAGGTATACGCCTATGTGTCTCGTCTCGAGGACTTCCGGGCCGCAGTGGCTTAGTGGCAGAGGGTTCACACATGCTGCGGGGCCCTGGTTCTATACCAACTTGCGCAAAGTGGGGTTTGTGGTGAACAAACACCGTGTGTGAGGGTTTTCTTGGAGTTTCCCTTTCCCACAACTCTTTCATTTCACCATTCCATTTATTCTCATCATCTGCGTCTCCTTTAGTCTACCCAGGATGACAGTCGGACATAAAACTTAAAGATTGCATTTTCATTTTCACATTTGGAGACCCTGTATCTGTGTTCCTTGAGTGCCCCAAATGCTAAATAATAATGGGTTGGAAGGCCCATGAAGTTTAGTACCTGGTACACTCATTATCTCAACTTGCCCAAAAAGTTAAGGGCTCACGTTAAGTTAACGCCCCAAAACTTTGATTTTCACACCTTATTAACTATATTGGCCCAAAAGATGAAATTTGTTAGCCCATCGATCTTTATCTCGACTAGCCCAGAAAGTTGGGAGGCTCTGGTGAAGTTAGCCCCCAAATTTTCGGCGCCTATATCACATTAACTATGGGAGAACGAAAGCTGAAATTTGGTAGCCTATCCAGCCCGTAGACAGTACTATGTAGGCCATTCATTCTCTGGACCAGCCCAGAAACTTGGGGGGGGGGGGGCTCACGTTAAATTAGAGCCCGAAATCTTTGGCGCGCATATCTCATTAACCCTTTCGGGACAAAATCGATTTTGGGGTTTTTGGTAGACTTTCAGTTAATGATTTATTGCCCAAACACTGTTATCCCGATTGATATCGTTTACGTCTTGTATTTTAGAAGAGGGACATGGCTATTTTTTGGTGTAAGTTAGATTGCAGTGTTGCTAACGGGAGGGATTATTGAAAAAATGTAGGAGTGAAATTTAAAAAAAAAATCCCTAGCCGAATTTCATGATTTTTTCTAGCTGGGAACACCGAAGCCACAGGGATTCAAGTCACCTAAAAAGAATTTTCTGGTATGTTGACAAGGTACAGTAAAAACCTGAAGTCGCTGTCTGCCATACAAAGAGAGAAAGAAAAAAACTCTCTCATAATACACATCAAATTTTGGCACTTCTTACGCGTCAGAAGCAAAAATCAGCATACATGGTGGTTCACCGTCTTCCCTAATTATTCAATCGTGCTCCTCTATGGTGCGTTTTGTAGGCCAAGAATGATTCCAGACAGTTGTACGTTGGTTTGAATATAGCCAAGGACACTGAAATAATAGGGGGGAAAGGATAAACTTCCCAAATTTTTTACAAACAATTACAATTAACATTTTCTGTAGCTGGCAACATTGCTACCACTCAGAAGCAAACAATTTTAAAGTAATCTTTGGCCCACCAATAATATATTCAGCTAGTATCATGATGATATCTCTCAAATTAAGCATGTAATTTTAAAAAGTATATCATTTTTCCTAGAAAGTCACTATTATCCTTAAAATTATGTAATATGGTATACTGTAAGACCGGAATTGTAGTGTCCCCAATTATCCAAGTGAAACTTTTTATAGTGCGTTGTGTAAGTCAAGGATGAGGCTTCCAGAATCTGGTATGTTCGTTCCAATGTAGCCAATAGAAGAGAAGGAAATAAGAGGCAAATTTTAGAAGGGAAAAAAGGAAATTTTTACCAAAAAAAGTCTGGAAATAAATAGTTCTATGGCTGGAAATACTGCTAAGAGACAGATGCAACTATCTTCAAATAAACCTTAGCCCACCACTAATATATCCTGAAAGTATCATGTCGATATTGAATAAACGAAGCTAGTAATTAAAAATTAATAGATTATGGTAAATATAAAAGTGAGAAAAATCAAGGATTAGAACCTTAATACGAAAATGAAATGAAATGAAATCTTTTAGTTTCACGTCCTACGGTTATGCCGGTTAGGCTAAAGTAGACGCTGATGATGAGAAATGAATGAAATGGTGGAATGAAAAAAGTGGAAGGAAACGGGAGAACCCCGATAAAACCCACACACACGATGTTTAGAACCTAAATACGAATTTATGGTGCGCCTCCTAATTACGCAATTGCAACGATCTGTGCCCAAGTTTGTTCAGTAAGGACCGATGTTTGACTGACGTAGTTCACTTGCGCTCGGACGTATAGGTACGGAATTATAAACATAAACTTCGAAAATTGACAAATCTGAAAATACTTTATCTTCGCATTGAATTTGGACCCCTCCTCCAAAGTAAGTTCATGCGTATGGTACGTACCACCATACTACGATTTTTAATTTCAGTAAAAATCCCTTTGTTTTCTTGCCCCCAGGATAACTATATACTGTGCCAGTTAATATGTTTAAAACATTTGGAGTGATGTATCGTCATGTGTATAGATTAACCTCTTGCACACAGAGAATGTTTCTTTTCCAAGATTTAAATAAAACTGAAATGTTTTCCATTTCCATACAGAATTCAATTCACCTAAGATGTCCAAAGTTCACCTAAGATGTCCAAAATTCAATTCACCTAAGATGTCCACAACAATTTTTATGGAGGTAGTTGGAGAATACTTTATATCATAGGCCCGTAGTTAAACTCCCTCTATAAAAATTGTTGTGGAAGCACCTCAGGATTCTGACATACGCATTTTTGGATAGGGCACATACTAGTTCCTAAGTTAAGTCTTGACCCGACTGCGGTAGGTCCCATAGTTTTGGAGCTATGGACCTTTAAAATTCCTTTTTTCATGTTTTTGGCAGCCTATAACACGTAAACCGTCGCTTGTAGAGGGATAAATTCTTAAGGTCTTTTGAATTTGGCTAATCAGAGTGCTCCTTTAACCCGCGTATATTCGACGATAACCGTTCGGGATAAAATCTGCTCGCCATGTAGACCTAATTTTATTACAAAATGACGACTGTCTATTTACTTTATTTTGTAGTTCTTCCATATTCACTTTCAAATGATCGGCGCCAGTTGCCATCTAATAAAGTTGATGCGTTTGTTGCTTCTAGTACACAACCGCTTTGAAAAAGAAGCAATAAATGCATCAAATGTGGGAGATGAATTTAGAACACCAAAATGGTACATGCCTAGCACATCTTGTGCTGTTAGGGTTTCTTCAGAAACATTTTGTAAAACAATTGAAAACACATCGCGCGGTTTGTATTTTGAAATTTTGCGTATACTTGGATTTGTTTAAGTATTTCTTTCTACTGTGTTTGCCTGTAGCTTCAGTTCATAAGCCTTTATAATTAGATACCCAACATATATGGCAATCACGCAGAAAACAACACCGAAGATTCTACACTTGTGTTAACACACAGGCTGTGTGTCATTTCAACTAGCGGCATTTGACACACAACTCCAAACGGAGAGTGAGTTGTTCTAACCACTTGTTTGTGTTATATTTTAACACAATCGTGCTAACACATAGGCATGTCGTTGAAATAATACAACGATTTTTTACAGTATAGGCACTTCCAGTAGAACTACAAGGATTAAATTTGGCAAAGTTTTTAGCCTCCTGGGACTATATAGAAAATTTCCAAAAGTGAATATTTTCCATTTTTAGCAGCTTTAAAGAGACAAAAAACTGTGTAATTTAAATAGACTTTTTGGATGTACAAAATCTCATATTTTAGGTACCGTAATTGAAATCGGAATAAAAACTAGGAATTTTGGTATGTTAGTAGGTTTATGAGGCGCGAGGCCGTAGGATGAGAAATTTTGTATCTGGCGACAAATTCCCACCTACTTAAAACTAAACTGATTATATAAACATTCAATTTTGCCAATTGCCAAGATCATAAAGAAATTGAAAATCACAGCAACTGGGTAAGTAAGAAAATGCTAATCCAAATGTCAATTGAAAGAAACGGAAGTCTTTTAAGTAAATATTGGCAGCAACGCATTCTAATTTTCCAACTTGGTCAAAAGTTAGCAGGGTTGGAAAAAGTACAGTTTTTTTTTTTAAAAAAAAAAAGAACAAAACGCGTGTTTAAAACATGAAAAAAGTGTTTAAAATGTTTTAAAGATGTTTTAAAAAACACACAAAAAAGTAAAAGTACATGTTTTAAACATTTTGAACAGTTTAAAATATTATTTTAAACATATTTCAAAATCGTGTAATCACGTATTTATTAAGACTTTGCTCTTTCAACCGATCTTTTCATTTATTTTATTCTCTTTAAGACTACACAGTGTTGGGTACAGAACATTTCCGTATAGATTAGTAATTTTCAACTTATTTCATATAACGACCCCTTTTATTACACCCTCTTGCCAGTGACTCTCATACAGTAAGTATTTTCTTGGATATAGTAAGCTTTTAAGGTAGATTTTAAAATTTACCAACTATAGAGGTTTCACACAATCTATCAATATACATGGCAAAACAAAAGTCCTCACAATCCTTGTGCGTTGACAACGGGTTGAGGGAGAATGATGAATCTTGGAAGTGGTCTGACACATCAGATGGTGCTATCAAGCATCATGGCGAACATCTGTGCTTAGTATTCGAAATTTCAAATGCAAATGGTGTCATGTTACATGAGGGCTAGAATTTTACCAGAAATGCTGTTGTGAGGTTATTTTAACCATAAAGAAAATCATTTCGAGTTACCGCTTCTAAAAGTTTTGTAGTTATGCCTTTAGGGGCTAAGCTAGCGTTTCGTGGAGGCGGGTGAGATTTTTGTTGCAAAATTTGATTACTACTTCATAACACTGGTGCTAATAAAATTATTTTATAATAATAGGGCTACGTTTTCGAAAAGTAATGTTTGAAGCACACTTCATATTGTGCTAACTTTATATTTTCTGCAAGTCTATGTAATTGGTTGTTTTTTGAGTCAAAAATTTATTGACGAAAGGTAATATTTGGGGCGTTCAGAGTACAATAGATCCAAATCCATTTTCAATAAACTTCAGTTTTCCTCAGCAAATGAATTCTATTTCAAAAAATAATACTTCGCAGTCAAGAATCCAAAACAAATGTAACTAAAACCATGCGAAAAGGCGTGGGATAGTTTCATATGACAGCCGCTAGTAAGGGCGTCAGTGGAACAGGAGGGCAACCACCCTCATCCGCACCCTGCATTTCAGATTTTGGGGACGGTAAGACAGTTTTAGAAATCTTTTGATAAGCAAAGTCCAACAGAATAAGCCTGAGGTAATTACACCGAATAAATACGAAGAACATACAGATGATTAAAACTGGGAAGTTGCTTAGGTCCAATTTCCTGAATTTTAAGCAGGCCCGAAACTCGAAAGTAGAGCCACCTTTGAAATCCTTGGGTAAAAAAATTATACAAGAAAGCAATATAGGCCTATAGCTCCTTACGGCCAATGATCAAAATCCGTATTTATTCGGTGCAAGGACTTCAATTTTTAAATGTTGGACTTTGCTAAGCAAAATGTTTCTAAATCTGCATTACTGCCCCAAAAATCTGAAATTCAGGGTAGAAGGCGGATGATTTCTAAACGAACGCCCCTATCTAGCGGCAATCATACAAAATTCTAGATTCCTTTTTTTCAGGTAGTTTTTCTTTCTTTCATCTCGGATTCGTGGTTGTGAAAATATGACATTTTACGTCGATGTATTCTTTTGGACACATTCTGCATTTATGTAACGTAGTTATGCATCATTGACTATGACATTCGGAGCTTGACTTGTTAATCATTCCAACGCTGCAACATACACAATACAAGTATAATGTTAATATCTTAAATGTATGAGCAAGGAGGGGGAAGGGAAAATTAGCTCTCCTCCCCATTCCGTCAACGCCCTTGTCTAGCGGTTGTCCTATGAAACTCTAGTCCACACGCTTTCCCGTGGTTTTTGTTTCATTTATTTCATACCCTATGCTACGAAGATATTACGTTTGCTGAGCAAAAGTGAACCTTTCTGAAAATGAACTTGGATCCCTTGTGCTCTAAATGTTGAGTTGAAGCCAAATTTATCCTGCAACCCAAGTTTGTTCGAAACATATAAAATTAGTTTGTTTAGTTTGATTGATTACATCTTGCATCAGTAGCAAGGCTATATTAGACAGGGCTTTTTGTTTAAAGTGGGATCTGACCCACTAATTTTGAAATTTTACGTGGGATCGCAGTCAAAATCTATACAGCAAATTCCGACGCCTCGTGTCTCTATCCTCAAAAATTAATGTTAAAAGACTGAATATTGCACCCTGTAGCGTGGTACATACATACAAACAAACAAATTGAGATCAAATTGTCCCAGACCTTGACGTTCAGCACTAACGTTATAATAAGTATCACACTTGGTTAGTTACGTGATCGACTGCCATACCTTGCGTTTCTCACCTGGTCTCTTCATACAAGCTATGCCAAGTTGTAAAGTTTCAAAGAAAATTTAGAACTGTGGTGGGGAAGAGGTACGAAATAAAATTTTCATAATATAATGAAAAAGATATTGTTGATACAAAATTAGTTGTTACCTGAAGTTTCCAGTTGCATCTCAGCCACACCACTGACGTTAGATTCATCAGAAGCAATTTTCGGATCAACATTTTTACCATTTGTTTGGGTTTCCATTTTTACCAAGCATTGCATTTTTTATAATGATTTTCGTTCTTGGAACTAAACCACCCATTTCTTTCTTACACGTTTTGTGACAAACTCGTTTGATCGTTTACTTACCTGATTGAGTTTGAGTTACTCTAATAAATTTGTATCAAATCATGTCCTTCTTTTCTTCACGCATAATCCATGTTAAACGATTCCATGTTGTACGGAGACAGAACTAACATGTACTGTACAAACGAATGCTTGCGATATTTTAATTTCAGAACCTCAACGTCGCAATGAATACAACACAACAGTTTGTTTCCGTGATAATTATTTTATTTATTTTTTAATATCAGTTCTATAAGTAGTCCAACCTTCGACTACGACACTTTCTCGCAAGTTAACTGAGAAGCATTTAAACAATACAATATACGTTAAAAATAAGGGGGAAAAGAGACAAAATAAATTGTAGATCACCACATTGACCTGCTGTAGCCACGAGAAATCAAACCATTCACATGGGAAGAAAATAGTCTTCTGATTGGGGAGCACTTTTGGACAGTTCTCTTGCTCTGGAAGATTTCTTTTTTTTACGAACATAAAATAAAATGCAAATAAACATATGTTTAAGACAAGTCTTCAAAATAAACGTGTTTAAAACAAAATGTTTAAAACATAAACAAAGTTTGTTTTAAACAAAATCAATTGTTAAAAAAAGTTTTAATCATTTGTTTTAAATATTTTGTTTTAAACAAAACAACCCTGGAAGTTAGTAAATTTGGGACGAAGCCCAAACTAGCAAAAACTTGAACTAATTACATGAACCTTCGATTGTGCCACCTGCAAAGTCTATAAAAGAAGTGACAATTCACAGCAACTAGGTAACTAAGAAAATGTTAAGCTAAGTCAATTGAACTTAACGGCAATCTTCTGAACAAGGAATTTGCCAACTTGATCAGAAGTAGTGGCTTTTGGGGGGAGGATTCTCCTTTCTCCCTGCTGAGACAAGACTTAGCTTTTTTGGTCCTCCTGAATAAGTCATAGTCCCCCAAGAAAAACTTCCTGGGTACACCCCTGTATGATTATTTAATTATATTTGTCACTATTTTATTTCTCAGTTTCGTATCTATGCACTTTCGATCGTACGCAGTTTCGACCGTACGCAGTTTCGATCGTACGCAGTTTCGACGCTACGCAGTTTCGATCGTACGCAGTTTCGATCGTACGCAGTTTCGACGCTACGCAGTTTCGATCCTACGCAGTTTCGACGCTACGCAGTTTCGGTCGTATACAGTTTTGATCCTACTCCGATTTTTCCCTATATAACTTCAAAAAAATACTATTACTTAATATTCTGTGATTATAAAATAATTGTTTTTTTATTGTTCGATCATAAGACCTTATCTGTTTTCGATCCTACGCCGGTTTTAGTTTCGATCGTACGCAGTTTCGATCGTACGCAGTTTCGATCGTACGCAGTTTCGGTCGTACGCAGTTTCGGTCGTACGCAGTTTCGATCGTACGCAGTTTCGATGCTACGCAGTTTCGATCCTACGCATGTAACCCATATACAGTCCGCAGCAAAAAAAAAAAAAAAAAAAAAAAAAAAAAAAAAACCTGCAAACTACGCCTAACAGAACAAGGAATCACTATAGCGTCTAAGTGGCACGAATCACGCCAGGAGAAACCTCGGAGTCCTCCCCTGCACACTTATTTTGGAGCAAAATACATCGTCGTTTCACAATAAACTTACATGCTCATGTTGCAGGTTTTCTGTTGCGGACTGTACAATTTTTTAAGCATACATCTATCTGGATTAACTTTAAATCCTTAACGGAAATTTTTAGGAGTTCTGTTCAATTTCGCTAAGCAGGTTTTATTATATGCTTATGTCAGAAATGTTTATTTACTTCTCTGAGTATATTTATTCTTTACTTACAGATACTTGGCGCATTCTTTTTTATTTGTATATATATAGCTAAAAACATTAAAAACGATCTTGCGTTTATCAATACTCATTTCAGCTCTTCAAAAATAATGAGATTAGAAGAGCGATGATTAGGATTTTGTATTGCATTTGAGCTGTTTGATTCAATAACGAAACAGACGCCACCAAGATCAATCGGAGAATCATTTCTTCGAAACACACAGTCAATACACGCGAGAAACCTGGCATAAAATTCTTGGCTTATGTAAATAAAGTGTTCCTGGAAACAACGACGCACGAATTTCAGATTTGTCGGCAAGTAACATTGCTTTATGCTACTGTCCCTTAAACGACCCGTGACACAGAAGGAACATTCTCCATGTGCACTAAAGTTTTGACTGATAAATGCAGTTTTTTTTTTTTTTTTTGTCAGGAAACACCGAAAACTACATAGCTGTGTATTATAGCATGAATGCATCATAGTTATACACAAAGTATATGTAGTTCAAGTAATACTTTTTTTTCTAAAGATAATAAAATTCCTCATTTAACTCTAGGTTTTGATTCGTGCATATTTACAATTTTTAGTGCATATTTGCATATTTTCAGTGCATATTTTCGTGATTTTTAGCGCATATTTGCATGCATATTTTGCCGTTTTTCAGTGCATATCGATCCGAAGTCTACTAATAAGACATTGGACAAAGTAAGCTGGGGACATGTTTATTTTTCATGCTCTGAAGTAAAAGAGTAATATTCGTGAATGTTCGTGTAAGTTAATAGTAGAAACATTTATATATCATTGAAAGTGGTACCTTTTTTATTGCTTGCGGTTGTGATCTTCGAAGTTCTGTTTTTGAAAAAATAACGCACCTATAAACCCTGAGTACAAACAGTTTTAGCAATCATTGCCATTGGCAAAAATTTACCTATTTACTTATTTATTCATGTAGGGGAACACCACCTTTCACTATTTATGTACTGTAATACACAAAAAATTGCAAAATATGATTTTGTATTGTACAGAAACAACTTGATACTCCCATTTTCTTTTCGTATTTTAAAAAGTAATGTGGAATTAAGCAGGCGTCACAAGTTCAGCAGTATAGCTGTGAAAAGTACGTCGATTCTAAAACAGAAAAAATGTTTCGAGACAAATATTCTCTAAAAATTCCCTCAATTGAACGTTGGGCAATGATGTGACACGCTTTATGACGTATCACGCTTTAATGGTTAGTTACGCGGATGACTGACATACCTTGCGCTTGCTCGCCTAGTCCCTTCATACAAGCTGTGCCACGGTGTAAAGTTTAAAAAAAAAATCAGAACGGAGGTGGGAGAGAGGGATGAAATAAAATTGTCATAATATAATGAAGAGATGATGCTACAAAATTAATTCCTACCTGGAGTTCCCACTTTCATCTCAACCACATCATTGACGTTAGAATCATCAGAAGCAATTTAGGGATCAATACTTCTACCATTTGTATGGGTTTCCAGTCTTTTCACAGCATTGCATTTTTCATAATGATGCTTCATTCTTTGAACTAAACCAACCATGTTTTACAACGAGCTCGTATGGTCGTTTTCTTACCTGATGAACTTTGAATTACTTTAATACATTTGCTCCAAATGATGTCGTTTTTTCTTCCCGCAAAACATGTTAAACGATTCAAGTTGTACGGAGACTGATAACCAACTGTACTGCATCAACGAATGCCTGCGATATTTTAATTTCAGAACCGCAATTTAGCAAAGAACCCTTTGTTTGTTTTCTGAATACAACACAAAAACTTGTTTCCATGATAATTATTTTATTTTATTCTTTAATATCAGTTCTGCAAGTAGTCAACTTTCGACTACGAAACTTTCTCGTAAGTTAACTGATAAGCATTTAAACAATACAATAAACGTGAAAAACAAGGGTAAGAAGAGACAAAATAAGTTGTAGATCACATTGCCTACTGAAGCCACGAGAAATCAAAACATTCACACGGCAAGAAAATAGACTTCTAAATGGGGAGCACTTTTTAACATTTTTTTCCTCTGGAAGATTTTTTACAAGAAATAAAATAAAAATAAACACACGTTTAAAACAAGTCTTAAAAAAAATACACGCGTTTAAGACGTATATAAAATTTGTTTTAAACAAAACAATCATGTATATAAGTCAAACATGGTTTCCATATGAATATTGTATCTTTCCTCATGCAGTGCAGCAGTGTTTCGTCAGCAGGGTTGGAAGAGAATCTCTGCACGGAGTCGAAGCTCAGAAATTGAATTAATGTTGAGGTCTGGGAATTATGTGAAGAAGGGAAGGTCTTGCAGTCTATCCCCATGTGCCTCAAGAGCTCAATTGGCTCAGTGCCATCTTAGAAAATTACAGCATTGGCCGATAAGGACATCTGGAACATAGGCTGCAGTGATCGCTTAAAAGTGTCCACGTAATCACTTACAGTGATGCATCCTGCGAGTATAATCAGAGGATCTACGGAATACCAGGAAATTCACGGTGTACACAAAACCAATCATATTTCGAAGTACAGGAGAGACACCTCTAAGCACAAGCTTCTTTGAGCGTCTGCTGTACATAAACACAATCTGATGTTGGGAATTAGATGCAGCAAATCTCATCGTACCATACTGTACATTTCCAATAATTGGCGGTCCACTTTGCCTCTTCTTGACATTATTTTCTTCATACTAAAGCATTGTTGGCTGGGATCAGGGGTTTGAAAATTACAACCTGACAACGGAGCTTTAAGTTATGCAACTCACATCGGATTGTAATTGTCGTAATAGGCTATTCCAGTTGCTGATTAAGTTTCGCGTTCGCTCTACGGTCCCTGATGACAATCGTCTTCGATCCATGTGGATCCCTGTTAAAGAGGCTTCTTTTCCATCTATTATTACTTTCTCCCTTGTTCTTTTGCCATGAGTTGTGTAGCCTATCATCACTGTTCATTGCGACACACGTAACACGCTGGTCATCTTAGATACGTCAACTTAACGCACACCCGCCATTTGGCCTCTATAGTCACAGAAGTCAGAGTTTTGAACATCATCGAAGAGTTCTCAGTATACTCCTCCGTTCAATCCCGGGTAACGTACACATTATCACTAAACAACCTAGCACACGACTAACAATAGGCAGGCGCTGCATGCACATTCTTAGTATTTCCACTTTATACGTCTTGTTGCAAACTACAGACATTTCATAAGAAGAATAAAATAAATTACTAAACTCCGCCAATGTACTGCTTATTTATTTATTTAATTTTATTTTACACCTACAGGTTACTTCCATATTTACAAGAACACAAACTTCCAATTTTTACTTTGAACCACATTAGATTAAACGAAACAAGTCAAAGGGAAGTGAAATATAGTATTAGACTACAGTTAATACAACTCTTCGAAAAGTAGTTTATTTTATTATTCTAATATAGAAGACATTCTTTAACGTTTTATTGCAGATATTTTAATTATTCTGATATATCCTTGTATCTGTACGGTATCTAAGTAGCTCAAATGCCCTTTCTTTGCACGGGAAGAATAGATTTGTGGAAAGTATTTCAACTCTCTTTCTCCTTTTTTTGGTTACGCATTTCAATGAAAGTACAATGATAAAAATCTATAATATCATCTTTTTCCACCTCCGCCCTCACCCTTTCTCAGCCTCCATGCTAATAGGGACTCAACCTGAACTTAAACGGCATCGAGAGTGTCAGTATTCATCTCAGCAACCCAGAAAACGGTGAGTTGGATTGGACACTCATATCGCTTGTTTTCGATTATTTTTACGTGTCATTTACTTTTCAACTACCCTTCAGCCCCATGCCGATAGGGATGAATTAAAAGTTAAACGCCATCGGAAGTGTCATTATTAATCTCAGAAAATCCGAAAACTATCGATTTCACACGAACATCAGTGGTTTGCGATTATTAATACATGTAATAATAGAGGGTGTCATACTGCCAAAGTATGGCACAAGGAATATTTATTCATCTCAGGGACCCCGAAAACTATGGATTCGACACTAATATCGATCATTTTTATTTTTATTTTTTTTACGTTACCCCTTCCAAACTCCTAGGGGTGGTAGCGGTGCCTTTCCCCCACAGTATTTTCTCCAAATTATAAGTCATATGTAAATCAAATTTGGGAAATTGCTCCTGGTGTTCGAGAGTTATACTGGAACATATTGTACAAGCATATGTACACCCATTCGTGCATCATATAAAATGTCCCTTTCAAACAAAAATTTCTAAAAGCGCTTGGACGTTTGTCTGTTTATTTTTAATGAATTTATATACCGATTTTCGCGTTCCAAGCTTCAGGGATTCGTGAGATATTCAATTTTTCATATCACCCTGCGCTTCTCTTATGATATATACTTTAATCAAAGTAACATGATAAAAGCCTGTTCAAGATAGATGATCATCGTGATAGATATTCTGCCATTATTGCTGCAACTGAGAAGCTTTCATGCTCCACGGTCTTCCGCTAACCTCTTCGTCTTCACGTAGGGGAGGTGGGGGCATAATGGACACCTTAAGGTTGAAATTGAAATAGCAACGTTGCTATGAATTGAAAGTCGATGATTTTGCACTATAATGTTCTTTATTCTTTCTCCTACAAATGTAATGAGGTGTAAGACATGAAGGTTTTACCAAACAAGTTGTATGTACAAATTAATTGACCTATTGTGAATGACCGTTTTACCTCACTTCCCTGGATAAAATGGCCCCATCCTTGGAACATATACATACTAACCAAAATTATGTTGTTTCGACAAAGAAATGCTAGTTTCCTTATTGGTTGAAAATGTTAATGACACAATTTATTTGTACAGCCACGAACTTTAGAATCTGGAGGTTGGATATGTAAGAAATGATAGCTTTTACTAGTAGCAGAATAGTTTCACTGTATGTCTGATAGTTGAACAACCAACATGACAGCAAATACATGCCCGAAAGCATAGTATGCCAGGATATTCCTCCACTTGGAGGGAAAAGTATTACTATCTGAGAGCATCACTTAGAGAAACAACCACGAGATAAATCTGCAGAAATTCCATTCACGTTAAGTTCAAAGAGATAGGAATTAATGCAAAGAAAACGAAAATAATAATATGCATCATGCAGAGACCGAAAAAGTATGGAAAGTTAAACAAAATGAGAAAAGAAGGAAAGAGGGGAAAAAAGAACAAAAGACATGGGAATAAATTAAATTTTAACACTTAAGGATAAACAGTCTGCGCCTTTCCCCCTGCATGTGTCGTGGTTTTTCTCACTTCACACGACAAATTTCTTTCAGTATCAAACGCGAACATCATTTATAATGTTTAATTCCTTGAAAAGAATGTAACTCAGTCTAGGGTGAGACTCGAACACATAATCCTTAGAACACAGTCACAGAACAACAGCTACCCACTTATGTATACAGGCTATATCAACTGCGTTTATAAATCAGCCATTACACGCGCTGTTATCAAACGTGTTAAATCAGCCATTGTCGGTGAGTTACCCCAGTTACACTTGAAGTATGAACTTTATTTATGGGCTCTAGCCATGTACGGCAACAGGCCCCTTGTTTTCATTAAAAGCATTTGTTCTCTAGATTAAAATCAAGAATGAATTAATCTATACTCTTAGGAGCTTACTGGTGCATCAACACACACACACACACACACACACACACACATATATATATATATATATATATATATATATATATATATATATATATATATATATATATATATATATCGGAGTAATTGAGGATTAAAAGAGTTATTTCGTAAATTTACGGAACGGGTGTTGAAGGAGGTCGTCGCAACAGTAATGACATCTCGTAGCGTTGTTAAGTAACACACGCAATATAAATAAAGCTTCAAAACAAAAAGCTACAAGTTCTGCCGCAGGTAAGTCGGTAAGATGTCTGCCTGTTGAGTGGAGCAACCCAGGTTCAAATTTTCTTCTGGTTCACTTCGATTTTTCTGTTTTTCAAAATACATTTCTTTATGTTTGTAATAGTAATTAATAATTGCTTTATTGCATTTTTTGTAGATTAACCTAAATTAGTGGAGGTTAAGTAAAGTCAGGAAGGTTAAGATAAATATATGGCTGCTTTATCCGTATGTGCAGTCCAGAGATGGAGTGAGTCAGTGGATCAATTGGATTAAGATTTTTAAGTGGGTCGTGGGTCAACAGGATGTGACTCACTGCGACACACAACCCACCATGACCCACTCTGACCCACCGATCCTCTCTGACTCACCCACCCATTCTGCTCTGCATTGTAGATAGCTTCTTCTGAGCACTGGTGAATTTGTCTACGTTTTACTTTCAAGGCCTTCCTTTTTCTTCTTTTTTCATTTGTTTCTATTGAAGAAAGAACTTCAGGCACTCTTGCAGAACTTCACACAATTGAGCATATTTGATATTGTAATAATAGCAATAGGACTTACTTCTTGACTTTTCAGACACAACCTGTGAGTTTTTAGAGGAGCTAACTACTGTAAAAAAAATTGAATCACCTATAATGTATGAATTATTATATAAAAAACTGAATATAACTATGTATGTGTGATCACAATAATCAAATTGCAAAGTCAACTGAAATGACATTTGGCATATACATAGTTAGGCCCTAATCTCAATATCATTTTTAAAACTCTTTTGTTGGGAGGGGGCATTTTCTATATATAGGATTGATTTCTAAAAGTAATCGAAAACGATCGATAATAGTTGACTGCAGGGGTGTAGCCAAGGGGGGGCCCATCGGGGCCAGGCCCCTCAAATGAGTTCTTGGCCCTCCAAATGACCAGCTTATAAAACATCATCGTAAGATTACCTCGCTTCAGTCATTTAAAAATAAAATTTACATATAATTAATAATTTACGGTAAAATAATATGGAAAATACTATTTTACCATACCGATCGAAAAATAGTGTGGTATCCAGGGGCGTCGTTCAGGGGTAAGGGTGCAGCTTCCCCGCCCCCAGAGTTTTCAATTTCTTAACAAGTTGGCAAATTAAAATACCTAGTTGGCAATTTGAAGAATGCCGCTTTGTTCGTGCTGCAAATCATTGTCAGTTCTTTTATAGAATTGGCATAAATTTTGTGTAGTTTCCTATCTTGAAATAAATTGATACATTCGTTGAAAGCTCCTTTACTTGTTGCAAGTGACCAGTGCCGGATTTACGTATAAGCTAAATCCGGTGAGGCTGGTAAGCTAAATCCTATAGCTTAAGGCCCCACTGTCTTGGGGGCCCCGAAAACCTGAAGAAAATTGGATATCCATTTCCAATGTATAAGAAAACCAATCAATAAAATAAAATTTAAATATACGTAGGACATAGCAACAGTGCTTCCTGTTGTGTAGGCTACTATGATGTAAGTAATGGTACCCCTTTTGCTAGCCTGCTTCCTAAAATATCATTAGTTTATCCATTTCTGTATATAGGGTGCCTACATTCACCTGGACACGTAAAGGGCCCCATTACCTTCAACAGCTTAGGGTCCCACTAAACCTAAATTCGACTCTGCAAGTGATCACACTTCACATTTGTTCATTTGATATTCCTAAACATTTTGAAGAATCTTTAATGAAAAATCGGGAAATTGTACCATTGACAAAAGCTGAATAGAGCTAACTAGGCCTAACTAACTAACTAACTCTATGGCCTATGGAACCCGGAGGTTCAATGCCGCGTTCACAAAAGCTCTCCACTGACTTCTATCCTTAGCTAACTGCATCCAGTTTCTACTTTGTATTACAATCTCTGCGAGATCCATCTTAATATTGTCCTCCCATCTGCGCCTAGGTCTTCCTAATGGTCGTTTTCCGATTGGTCTTCCTGTCAAGACTTTGAAAGCGTTTCTACTTTCTTCCATTCTAGCTACATGACCCGCCCACCTAAGCCTCCTAGACTTCACGACCCTAACAATGTTGGGTAAATCATATAAATTATGTAGTTCCTCGTTATGGAATTTCCGCCATTCCCCATTCCCGTTCCTCTTGGGTCCGAATATTCGTCTCAGGATCTTGTTCTCATACTTTCAGTCTATGTTCTTCCCTCAGAGTAAGTGACCATGTTTCGCAGCCATACAAAACAACAGCCATGATTACCGTTTTATATATTTTAAGCTTCAAATTTCTCGACAGAATTTGTGACGACAAGAGATTTTGAACCGAATAGTAACACGAATTTCCTGCTTTTAGTCGACATTTAATTTCTCCGTGAATATGATTTTCCTCTGTTAATATTGATCCTAGGTATTTGAAACTATCCACTTTATCAAAAGTATTATTTAATATTTTAACGCATCCATAATTTGCTGTATTCCGGTCCCGAAGCACTTCCATGTATTTAGTTTTATCTGCATTTACTTCTAAACTCATGTCCCTGCATGCGTTTAATAAGATCTCTGCATTTCTTTCTATTGTTCTCCTATCATCACCTATTAAATTTACGTCATCAGCATATGCCATAACCTGGTGAATACCGTTCAACTCTAGGCCCTGGTTGCTATCTTTGATTTTCCTTATAGCGTATTCCAGGACAAAGTTAAATAATAATGGCGACAACGCATCTCCTTGTTTCAGGCCATTTTCGACGTGAAAGCTCGTGGACAAAAATTTTCCTACCCGGACTTTACTTTGGGATTCATTTAAACGTATCTTAATTAATCTAATTAGCTTTCTCGGTATTCCAAGTTCTCTAAGAACGTTGTATAATGTTTCTCTCCTAACCGAGTCGTACGCCTTTCTAAAATCAATAAATAGTTGATGTACCGGGGTATTGTATTCCCACTTTTTTTCGAGTATTTGGCGAATGGTAAATATTTGGTCGATAGTTGATCGATTCCGTCTAAATCCGCATTGATAATCTCCAATAATTTCATCTGCGTATGGGGTCAGTCTTGCTAATAGAACATTTGAAAGGATTTTATAGGATGTTGACAGAAGCGAGATGCCTCGATAATTATTACAGTAGAAGGTGAGTGGAGAAGATGAGTAGAAGATGAGTGGATCGATTCCAGCCCGCACCAAGCGAACTTTGTTGTGAAGAAACAACATGTGCGTGGATTTTCTAGGGATTCTCCCGTTTTCTCCCACTTCCTTCATTTCACCATTTTCATTCATTTCTCATCATCACCGTGTTCTGTAGCCTAGCCGGCATAATCGTGAAACTTGACGAATTCATTCTTTTCCTTCTTAAATCCTTTCCATTGTTTTTATTGTTGTTAGATATCCAGTATAAAATGGCATCTGAGCGGTATGTGGTGATTGTTAAATGAAATAAAATACAATAAAACAAATACGCACCCTGGAAAAAGGGGAAAGTAGCTAAAGATAACAAATGCTGTCCTCTTAAAAGTCTTTCCTAAAAGAATAAAAGTTGTAAACTAAAAAATGGGAGCTTTTGTAATTTATAAAATTAAATTTGAATATTCAAGTTAGTTCTTTTTATTAAAACCGAGGAAGCAAATAAGAAAACCCGCAAGCCTAACTCCTCTAGGTAAATTACAACTTCCGTGATCAGACATTTTCTTAGATATTGAAAGGTGTTTCATGACTGCTTATTAAATTATTAAATCTTGAGCACACTGTCAGACAAAAGGATTTAAAAAGGACGCTGCCTGGAGTTACAAGTTATTATTAACTCCCTGTGTTATTCCCAAAGATGTTATAAAATAGAGGATCTGCCCATATGTATCTTCATCATATGAACTCATTGAAGCCGAAAAACAATCGAGCACAGTATGAGCCGGCACGTCTGATTGGCTTCTCTCGTTTCCGCCATGATTGTTGGCTCGAAACGTTGTGATCTTAGTGGCGCGGAGTGGGGAGAGTAGGTGTGGCGAAGCTGTGACGTAGGGCTTCACGATTTTGTTGTATGGGCAGATCCTCTATTTTATAACATCCTTGGTTATTCCAGCATTCACTTAACCTCTACGGTCCCGAATTTTTTTTACTGCACCAAAAAATTATTTCTGAATATTTTCTAGTTAGTTATATGTATTTCAGTGTATTAAAAGCAATTTCATATTAAAATGCGCCATAAGGGCAGAGGGAGGGCATGTGCTCATTTGAGTACTTTAGGGGCGTACTACATATATTTATTGTAAATATAAAAATAAATAAAGGATGTTTTTGCTAGAAACGAAGCAAGTATTAGAAGCCAGCTATCAATAAAGATTTAGTTGTTTTGTTTTGAAGCAAAATTATTTATTTTAACATCATTCGTGATGCATTCAGTGTGATATAATTACTTATGAGAATTTAGTTGAATTCACTGCATACCATAAACGACTTTTTGCAATTGTTTAGTGAAAAATCAAAAGTTAATGGCAAAAATATTGTTGCAGTGTTTACAACAAATTATGCTATAATTTTGTGATGTATCTTAACAAAATGAGAAATAAAGAAAATGTACTAGTTGTATATTTTTACCTTCAGTACCTTATAAGATAAGCTGCTAACATAATCATGTATATTCAATGTTTCATTAGAACAATAATGCATTTCACATCTCGAGAATAACTTTACATTTGCCATGTGTAATACTATCTAGCATGCACTGTTGTTTTCATAACTTATAACCTTGCAAGCCCGGTGAATGGATTTACTTTGTGTGGAACGCAAGAAAACAACTTCTATTTTGCAAGCAAAGGAAAGCTTCGCAGTTTATGCATTTAATCCTTGTTCTTTCTCTGCATTTTTAAACCTACATCGATATTGTGATTTACCAGGGACATGATCTGGCCAGTGATTTACTGAATCATACCTTACATGATATTGAGGCATAGGCATAACATTTTGTTCTTTTTTCACAGAAATCAGCTTACTGTTATTGTTACTTGACTTGTCAACTTTGGGACAGTCATGTTTTCTGGGTCAGACGCTAATAGAGAATTAACAATGTCTGATCTAAATTCTTAACAGATCAAAATCGTCTTTTTTGGTGTACCTGCAAGCTTACAATCTATTTTATTCAAAATACAACAGCAAAATCCAAGAAATAAGTGTATACTCTTACAGTCCATTTCTTAGTCTTAGTGGAGATTCTGTAGTACGAAATCAATCTATCTTGCAAATCTACACACCCATTTTCTCATTATAATGTTTTACTACAGAAGGCCTCGGAACACAAACATGATACTTATCTTCTTTGCTGCATCTTAGGACTTGATCTTGTGGTAAACTACCAAAAGCCGTAGATAACAAGAGAAGATTCTTATTGTTCTTCCATTTAACTAGAACTATTTTACCATCACTTCTACATACGACATCACTTCGCCTCTTACCATTTCCTTATCACTCTTCAGATTTTTAAATGCTCTTCCTGTTCTATTTCGCATTACTGTACCAGTACAATATGCATTTGCCTCCAACACTTTTTCAGCAGTGGACACACTAGTAAAGAACTTGTCAGTATAAACAAATTTTACAGAATCCATTGGTTCAACTAATTTTTTACAACAGCTCCTCCTACTCCATACACTTTCACTAACTCTTCAGGAAATGTATTTTTACCTTGATATTTCAAAAAATTTAAAACCAAACCATCACACGCTGCTAGAGCAATTTTTTAATCTTCAAGGATTGGGCTTAGAAGGAACATATTGCTTCAAACCTTGAGTTATTTTCTGTCCTGAAAAAAGTATATTTTGTTCGTCAATAGCAACGGACTTTTGTTTGTGGCAGCAGGTTACAACCGTGTTGTATCTCATCAACTATTGGCTTCACTTTCCAAATTTTGTCTGGTGATTCGGAATCATGAGATAAGTAATCTACAAAATGGAGCATATTTATTTCTAAACGCAATTAAAAGAAAACAAAACTTAAAATAGCTTTTGAAAGATAAAAATATCTAGCAATATGCAAAGTACTCAAATGAGTACAGGGGAATAATATGTATACATAAGTCCCGAAGTACTCATCTGAGTACATGATAATTTTTACTAAGTTCTGAAATGTACAGAACGTCCAAATCACGAGTAATGTTTTTATATCAAGAAGTATCTATTAAACTACAAGAAAATAATTTTTTATACTATACCGAAGGTAAATCAAATAATATACTCACGTTTTTTTGTCAGAACTTTCAATCCCTTCCTCTCCTGGTGCAGTCATACTTTTGAATCTAACAATGTATGCTCAATGCTGCTATCTGATGGACCCAGAGTGCATTAAATTTGTTCTCGAATGAGTACTTGAGAAGCAACACGTGTAAGGGTGCGTTAATCCGTCAAAGAAAAGCTTGGAAAGAATAGTGAGGATGGATGGCTATCGATTGTTTAACAATAGAATTACCCGAACAGCTGTTTTAAGCGAAATTTAAACCCAGAGCCGTTCACACCGATGTAAATTCCAATAATAATAATAATAATAATAATAATAATAATAATAATAATAATAATAAAAAAATCGAAAAGATATCTCAAACAATTTTACTTCTCAACATATTTACATTATGAATTCCGAAGGATTAACCAATGTATATAATAAGTTTTTTTTTACCTCCTACATACAAAAGTAAGCAGGGTTGGCAAGAACCATGGTTGTTTTTGAAAATGCCAAAAACCTGTTTTTTTGGGGGGAATTTAAACTAGGTTTTTTCGGTTTAAATCAGGTTTTTTGGGTTTAGATATTTTGCTTTTTGTATTTATGTTACATATTGACAGAAATAAGTTTGTTTCGCCTTGGTGTTATTATGCAACAACGGGGTTATGCTGGAAGAGGTCACATAAGCTTAAAGAAGTCCGGTCAGTAAATTTCTTAAATTGAGAAACTCCCGCCCTAGCCATCGGGAAAATCCCGTCATTACTCTAAATGTAAAACAATAACGGAAAAATCCTGTTATTGCTTCGCATGTAAAATTTAAAGGTCAACGTATCATAATCAGTACGCTAAAACTGAGGTATTAAATTACAAATTTAGTACGTACATATCATTAAAAGTACAATCCAAGCTAATGTTGGAAGCTACGTAGGCAATCGATAAATTTTACCAATTTATATCAATATATTTAAGCAACCTTGGCTTCTTTATAAAACAGGCATTCCGGCATGCTGAAATATACAATTTAGTTTCGTTTCGTATGTTCAGGCTTAACATCCTTACGTAATACCGAGGTTATCAAGGAGAAGACTTTCGCTTAAAGTTACATCCGAACCGCTACTTTGTTTACGCATGAAAGAAGGGTTGTAGTTCGACCGAGAATTGAACATGGGGCACTTTGATTAAAAGGTGAAAAGGAAATAAAACTAATGCAGATGGTTTGGTGTGTGGAAACGTCACCATGAAGTTCACACGATTTGCATTTTTCGTTCTTTTTATTTTATTTGGTTTAAACCAGTCAACCCTAAAAGTAAATACTTCTTGAAAAAAATACTTAAATAAGTAGCAAAATTCTATGTAGTATTTTTACCTCAAAATATTCCATACCCTCTTTTTGGAACAAAATAAAATTAAAATAAAACATAAGAAACATACTTAGATTTATATGATACACTTAAAGGCTGCACATCTAGAGCTTTTGGTTTTGTATATTCTTGAAATTCTACAGTTCTATATAAGTACCATCACGTTTTACTCAGTCCTCAAGTTTTCTGTATTTTTAACAAGAGGGATTCAACATATGAATGGTGTGAGGTAAGAACATGGTAACCCACAATTTTACTATTTTAAGAAATTAGAAATTTTCTGCTGCACAATCCATTTTGAAAGTCGGAAAGCTTATTTTTTACATAAGACTATACATGAAGGATTAAACGAAACGGTATGCGTTGCTGTCTATCTCGTGCTGCATAACTCAGCAATTGAAAATTTGTTAGTTACCATGTTCTTGGCTCACACCCTTCATATCATTATGGAACTCTCCCCACCCCACCACCAGAAAAAAAAAGGACTACGGAATATATTTAAGTTAAGATAAATACAACTGCACAACAAACATGACTGAGTGGAGCTTTTGCACTTCTATCGAGAAGTCCGGGATTCAACTCAGCATTCGACCATTCTGACAAAACTTTTCTTCATTCTATCTATAAAGTAGAAATTGTGCGTGTACTGTGAATTGGCCGACTTCATTTCATATTGTTTTTAAATCGTTATTATTACTAATTATCAGCAGTGACGGTTTTGCAAAGGTTAGGGGGAGAGTATTTCGGACTGAAGCCTGTTCCCCAAAATTACGGAATGTCTAAAACAAACGAAATAGGGGAAGGCGTTGTACCTGTGAACACTTTTTAGAGTCTTCGAAATTTTGGTGCTAATTTTCAGCATTTTTTCCCCAATTTTTGTCGTATATTTGAAGTGTCATCTCTGCTATCAGATAGGATAATTTTTAAACGTGTTACATAATTACAGTAGCTTTTATAGAATATAATAAGAACACATCCATTTTGTTCACAGGTACGTTATGGTCATGTACCATTGAACAGACCCTCTTGTACATTTGAACAAAGTGATAATTACATTTCTGAGGCAATAATATATAAAAAAAAAAACACAAATATTAATAGTTATAAATTGCAATAAAAGTTTAGCTATAAAAAGTTCCCCAGAATTGCAATTTTATTAATTAAGTTAAAAATTGAAGAGAAGTTCTAACCAAAACTTGTGAACAATAAAGTTAAGCATATACAACTCTTAACATAACCTTATATGTTATACAATAAGCGAATATTTAGAAACTACTTAAAATTATAATTAATAACTTTATATCTTAACCTAACCTATATAAAATATATCAATTGTTTTAACCACTTACATTGTGTAGCTTTAAACAGTATTATTTATCATTCAAAGGTACACGATGCATTAATGTTCATAGGTACAAGAGGGTCACCATTACGAAAAAAAAGTTCTCCACTAGCTTAAATATCGAACAGAAGTTAAAACTAAAAATATTACTGTATTCACCAATGATTCTACCCCAAGTTTGGACAAATAAATATCACAAGTTGCGAAAACCGAAAAGCACAAAATTCAAAAGGTAACTACAAAAAATCTTCGCTTTGGGGGTGAAAAAATTAAAAGGAACATTACTCGGCACAACACTCAGTAAACAACAGCCAAACGCGTTTGTAGAGCTTTATTTCATTTACTCTTTCAAACGAATTTTAATCACTGCACCTATATAGCTCTGAATTCGAGAAAAGCACAGGGGTTCAAAGGTACATTGTTTCAAAGGTCTATTAGTCATGCCTTTACTCATAAACTTTAAGCTCCCGTCAAATAAAAATTACGAATGTTTAGAAAAACTAAACATTAGTAAGAAAAAAAACTCCCAAAATACTTTTCTAAATCCGCCACTGATTCTCAGTATAAAATGATCTTCAAGGTTGTATCCGGAAAATTATTGATAATATATAAACGAAACGAAATATTAGTTACGCTTGTACTCATAAACTTCAAGCTCCTCCCAAATAAAATTAGGACATTTTAGAAAACGAAACAATCAGAGAAACCCGTCCCAAAGTACGTTTCTAAATCCGCTACTGATTATTTGTATAAATTAGTATTCAAGGTTGTATCCGGAAAGTTATTGCTAAATCGTTGCACAGCTACAGTATAACAGAAATGTGGAAGTACGGTTAGACGGATATATTGAAAAACGTACGCTTTGACGGATATATAGAAAAACGTAAGTTTAACTTTTGCGCTAGAAACTAGAGTACTAAGCTCTTAGAAATGAAACACAGATGAGAACTGAAATGATCTCGAGAAGAAAAAAACGTCGATAACTCAAAAGTTAAAATAAAGTTAAATAGCCTCTAAAATTGACCTCAAATACTACATTCTTCATGTTCGCTTTAATTCGTAAAAACATGTGCTCCATCCATCTTGATGGTGAATTTTAGAGCGAAATATGGGATCTAGGTCATGGAATTCTTATCTAACTATAGAATATACTATAAGAAAGCTATTTATATAGAAAAATCATGAAAATGAAAAAAGCCAAAATTTCCAAAATTCTCGTTTTTTTCCCAAAAAAGCCGGGTTTTTATGTGAAAAAACCATCGATTCAAAAAAGCCGGCTTTTTTGCATCTCTATCATTAAGTAGTTATATTCATTGTTAATTATTGCGTTGCTTTAACGTAATACAACGGGTTCTTTGGAAGCACGGTTGCAATGATATACAAAGTAAAAATAACGTTTTTAAAGATAATTATTTTCTTACTTTGTTTTATTTGAGGCGAAGTTCGACCTTATCTGATTCATCTTCATAGACAACTACTTTACTTGGACATAACTCATAACACTGTCCACAGATTTTGGAGCATGGTAGTCCAGCCGCTCTGCATTTGTAGTTTCTTCTTTCGGTGCAGCCTCCCTTGCAGTTGCAGGATATGATGTATAGTAGCTCCTCGGGTGCAGGCTGTACTATGGTGGGCTGAAGAATATATTTGCCATTTAAAAGTCTCCATCCCCATTGTGAAGCGTCTAGACCAGTTCCTAACCACTGTTGTTTTGGTGGTACACTCGGAGGAAATGTTGACATGCAGCAGCTGACGTTGGAGGCAGATTTGCTAAATTGATTGAGGTAGTTATTGCGGTCTTAGCTTCAAGTCTGTTGCACTTGGAAACTCTCAGTTGATCTAATGATTTAAAATCACGTCCGTTATAAAGTTCAATGAGGAACTTCTCTACCGCTTCTGATACACTGTCAAATCTGCGTCAGCCGTATTAAATATATTCACCGTTTCCAGTAGTTGTTGGTTGTTTTCGAGTATACTCCAAGCCCTTTTTTCCCCTTTCATGTAAATAGCAGAAGTGGTATCACTTCCACTCATGACATGCACAAAAAGTATATGTTTTTTCATACCACCAATCTTGTTTCGGATATATGAAATATTGCATAGTTGGGCAGCATGTGACCCAACGCTAGGCATGGGGAGATTGGTGGTTGCTCCATTAGGGATCATAGCCACAAGCATTACCAGAATGTCACTATCTGAGGCTCCTACAGTCACTTTGCAATTACATTCGACTTTTTCTGTAGCAGTAGTAACTATTAAGGCATCAGCATCTCCCTTGGCTTCATTCACGTGGATTCTTTCCTTCTCAAGAGGAATTTTCAATTGTTTTATTAGTTGTATTTTGTTTGAGCTATTTGACACAAAAACCCCTTGACTACATGTAATAATTTTTGCACCTTCAACTAAAATATTTGACCAGCTATGTTTCCTGGTCACAGAAACGGACCATCCAGACCCTTCGGGTTTGTTCTTGTCTTTTGTGGTAGCAACACCATAACCATCGAAAACTACAGTGGACAATTTGATGCAGTGACTTTTCACATAGCAAATATAGGATTCAAAAACTTGTTCGTACGTAGCTGAACTTGGCTAAACAACTTATCGAAGCTGCATATCTCCGTCCACTATAATTCCATATTCATGGAACAACATTTCTTTGATATCATTATCACTAGGAGTGCTCGACTGGAAGAGATCACAGATTGAAGACTTGTTAGACTTTCTTAATTTCGTGTTTCGGAATAGCGCCGGCGGATAAGGGGCTAACTCGTACTTTAGATACTTGATTAGAACTTACTCTATTTTCATCACACATGCTATCCGCATAAACATTTGATTCGTATCTACCGGACCGCGACATTTTCATGCACCTTAATACATATACCTGTGTACGAAATAGGTTTTACTCGATCAGACCTCTTCAATTTTAAATTTCCAAAATCCTTACCAGCCAGTTTCTCTACAAAGGTTTTCCCCAAAGTTTCAGCGGAATCGCAGTTATCTGAAGCATCAGAAATAACTCCAGTCGCGATAGAGATTAAATTGTTATTTGAGTTGAGTTGAGTTGATTTTGAGTTTAACGCCCCTTTCAGCAGCGAGGCCATATGAGACGTGGACTTACTGATTAAAGTGGAATCCGAACCACATGAGCTCCCTCCGGGAATCGAACCCGGGTCTCCCATGCCAAAATTAAATTGTTAGTGTCCACGTCAAATGGATTATAATCATTGAGCCATAGAACAAACTTCTCAAGATCCTTGTAGTCGCATTGTTGCCGGGATTCTCGGAGATTGACATGTTGTTCAGACGACGATGAAGAGATGCCGCTTAAGTTTTCGATGGCTTCACACATTCGCAAAGTTCCAGATAGTGAAAGCACCCACTGAGTCAGGGTACTGTCCGTTATACCTCGGCTTCTCGTAAGTCCTGCAGAGGTTTTAATTGTTCGCATTAATTGCTTTTCCACAACCATATTACTCCATACTCCACTCCAGAATTTGTCATTTCTTATCGTGAAATAACCTTGAACGGCGAACTTCTCATATTCTTAGGCAGGGATTTCGGACTCCAAATTTTGCATCTCCTGCATATACAAATGCGCAAATTTAGCATAATTTAGTTAACCTGCAGCATGTAGATGAGACGACAACATATTTTTTTACGCTGTGAAGGTGTAGTTCCCAATCTCCAGTTCTTTCAGCTCTAATAAACAGACGAATCAAATTCACCTACTTAACATACTGTATCCAAAGTACTGAAGTGCGGCTGTTAGATGATAAGTCGTTACATGCGTTTTCCACCATAGATAAAGTATTGCGAAATCGTTGGATTTGCAGATGTCATCATAAGAAACGTAATTTTTTATGAATTCTGCGTGCATAGTTTGTACCTCTTACATATCGACTGGGTAAACGACGGAAGCATTATCATGTGAAGCTGGACAAAGATCAGTGCAGGTGCAGTGCGTCGCTTAAACTTATGTAGTTCAACAGCTAGTGGTCTTATGTAAACAATGTGGATGTCATTAGGAAGCTAAATGTAGCTTCAAAAGATTTATGTCAAGTTTTTGCAATACTAAGGCTTCCGGAGTAAAAAAGAATATAAAGGAAAACAAAAGGATTATTTTAATTGTTTCTATGAGTTTTATTGCTCTGTGCGATAGTACACCTCACAATTGTGAAATGAACTCTTCACAATAAAAGCCATTCCTTTATCTTTCATTCGAGCCCTATCTGAATTCCGTGGGCCTATTCGTTTGGATTTAAGAGCGATTCTTTGCGTTTCTCCAGCATTCCAGCAGTTCAGGTACCTGGAATTTTATGAAGATACCACGGAATATTAGGGGAGTTTTGATATGTTATTCCGGATATCAAATAGAGCAAATGTACCAATTTGCAGCTTCATAAATTATTAGTAATATTATTACGTAAAGTATCTAGCCTAAGGTGTTCACATAACGGTCGTATGAATGGCGGGCAATAGTGCAGCGCGCGTCACTTAAACGCATGTAGCTCGGTAACTGTTACTCGTACATGCACTATAAAGATACCGATGGAAATATGGAAGTTTGGTGAAACTTTTTTAATCGGGGTAGTTTTACGATATCTGCGATAGCAAAACGTCCATAGCCAAGCAAAGAAAAAGTGAGTTCGTTTCATTTCAACTTTTGAGAGGTTCAGTCGTTTCGTGCGGCCCTGGATGGTGTTCAATTAAAACAATATAGCTATAGCTTGAACTGAAGCCCTATTATTATATCTTTCATTTGAGACCTATTTTAGCTTTGTGGGTTTAACCACTTGTAAGTAACAGCCATTCCAGTGATATCTTCTGCTTTTCCAACACTCCAGACTTTAACCGCCTGGAATTCCAGGAAACGACCATGGGAGATTAGGGGACTTTTGATATATTGTTCAGGACATCGAATAGAATAAATCTGCCAATTTTCAGCTTTAGACTATTTTTCGCACAATTTGACAAATTTTGTCTAAAATGACAGGGCTACTAGGACAAATTGGAAATACCTTGAATGATACGTATGAACTCCCTTTCTCCTTCCGTTAGGATACTATTTCAATCGAAAGTTTATGTCGACCCAATACATCATTCGTTGTATAACAGCTTGTGTGTGATTTATTGTTCTTCTGCTATTCTAAGTCGTTCAACATAACATGCCCAGTTTGCTCACTGGCGCTGTGTATTTTATGTTGAAATTCTACACTCATTTTTCTTTTCGACCTCTTTTACAGGTGACACTATTTAACACAGATGATATTCTTGTTGCCTTTATCCCCCTTTTTAATTGCTCTCTACATTATTCTGATTACACGTTAAGCTTCCACATCCCATACAGTCATCATATTCTACCACCAAAAATGTATCGATCGTATCTTATGACAACAATTCAACTAAAGACCTACGGTTGCCACCCGTCCGGGTTTGACCCGGACATTCCGGGAATTAAACAATTCGTCCGGAGTCCGGAGCAACCTTTACTTCGGACGCCAAATGTCCGGGAATATGAAAATTTATAAGTCTACATTTCATATCTATATTATAATACGTAAGCGTAGTAGTTCAAACAAGCACTACCGAATATTTTCATTATTCTTGTTTATTAATTTCCTGCTTCTGAAATTTTAAATACCGCTTGCCTTTTAAAATAATAATAATAATAATAATAATAATAATAATAATAATAATAATAATAATAATAATAATAATAATAATAATAATAATAATAATAATGAACTGTTTTGTAGTTTATTCGGACAATCGTGCAAACGCAAAGTGCAAGGCATGTTTAAATACATTTCTAATCAAATGGGATGATCTGAAAGCAGTAAAAGAGCATGAATTTTCCGAGAAACATAAAATAAAGGCACGGAGTGCGACAGAAAGTGTTATCTAATTTCTTTGTCCAGTACAACACCACTGAAGAAAATAAGGTGACTGCAGCTGAAGTTGCCAAAGAATGTCATCATACTCAACACCATCACTCTTATCTCCCAATGGACTATAACCTTAAACTTGCTCGGAAATGCTTCCCAGATTTAAAAATAGCTAGCAAATTGTTCTGTGGTGGAACAAAATATAAGAGTATACTTTGCAATATTTTAGCGCTTTATTCGGTGGAAATGAAAACTTGGACAACTCCTATTTTTTAATTTCAAGTGATGTATCTACCAGAAAGAATCAAAAGCTTTTCCCTCTTTGAATACAATTTTATTCTAAGCATGAAATTTGTACCCGAGTTCTAGATTTTTACGAATCCGATGCAACTGCAGATCGCCTAAGAACTATTTTAAAAAGCAACAATTGAATATCAGAAATGTAACTGCATACACGGCCGATAATGCAACTGTTAATTATGGGAAACACCGAACGGTTTACCAAAACTTAAAGGGAGATGATCCTAACTTGATCGCCACAAATTGCAACTGCCATGTTATACACAATGTAGCAGTAGCCGACCAAGTTGGCAAACCTCTTGATGTCATGGACGTTCAAACACTTATTAAAATATATAATGAATCCTCAATTTGAACAAAAAATGTCGCTAAGTTAAAAGAATTCTATTAGTTCGAGTTACAATGGGAAAATATTTTGCGTTATGTACCAATCCGGTGTCTTTTTCTTTATCCTGCTCTGATTCGTATGTTGGAAAATGGCCCGTCATTAAATATTATTATTATTATTATTATTATTATTATTATTATTATTATTATTATTATTATTATTATTATTATTATTATAGTTTGGGCGAAGAAGAATATGATCCGCTAATTTGGAAATTTGTTTCCAGTGGCTTCGAAAGTGATAATTCAGTAACTCCAGAAGAAGCATACCTGTATTTCTACCACAATGTTTTGGGTATTTTCCATAGCAGATTCCTGTTGCTTCAAGAAAGCATCTCTTCTTCCCCTGAGTTGTTTGAAATCATGGAAGGTTCGTTAAATAAATTTAATCAAAGAGTTTCAGGGAGCTTCTACCTAAAGAAAATAATAGCTTGAAGAGTAAATTTAATGGGTTCTATCAACACGCTATGGACTACTTACAGCAGTGGTTTGATTTTAGTGATATAAATATTTTCTATTGATTTAGCAGATTTAAATTAACTTTGCTGACGTGGCCACATCTTGAGGAAGCAGTGACTAAATTAAATGTAACCGGACAGTTGAATGTGGATGCGCTGTACTCAGAATTCGTTTCGGTTACAAAAGGTCTCGCTGATATCATCCACAGGGAGAAAGACAGTCAATGTGAAACGAAGTGGAATCTCTTGTTTCAGAAATGTGGAAATGAAAATCTGCCAAACTTGTACAAGTTGGTTCAATTTGTATTATGTATTCCCGTAAGTAATGCTTTTACCTAACGTGCCTTTTCTATTATGGGAAATATTTTGTTCGATAGTCGCAATCGCCTAGATGTTAGTGTTATGAAAACAAAGATAGTGTAAAGTTAATTTTTCTCAGAACTCAGACCATTGATGACTATTTCATGTTAAAGGGTTAAGAAAAGCCCTTGCTTCCTGAAGCTGCGGAAAGTAACAGAAAGCATTCATTCAAGAATAAGCAAATTTATATGGCAGTTAACTTTATAAGTTCTAATATGAGCTTTGAGATCATATTTGAAGTTCCTTGGTAAGTATTTTCGTAGCCTAATGTTTCATACAATTTGTTTGTCTAAGATACTGAACTTCATACCATATATATGTTTAATTTGGATAAACTGGAGTCACAAAGTAAATGAGAATATGTAAAAGATGTTACTTTTAAAGAAAGAAAATCTGAGGTCGTATGCTAAAAGGGAAAACTTTTCAAGAAAGAAATAGTTGCTCTCTTGACAAGAAGCATTTTTGACTTTTCCCTTTTGCAATGCAACCCCAGGATCGCTTTCTTTAAAAGCACAATTTCTCACTTATTCTCCTTTACATTGTTACTCTAATAAACTATATTCACGGCCACATACGCAGATTTCCGCTTTTCTGAATTCTTTCATGAGGAAAAAGAAGTACATGAAAAGGAAGAAATATTACTAAAAAAAATAAGTCTCTTGGACAATTGATAAGGGCTGAATGTATGGGTTCGAGCCTCTGGCGTAAGAGTGAATCTCTCGTAAACTCGCATGAGTGTATCTCCGTCCTAAGCCTCTAGCTCACACAATTAGTTTTGCACCAAGCGTTGGGCAAAAAACTATATATCTAAAATCGAGGAAAGATCTCTAGCATAGCTGTAAAGCCCTGCCAAGCCTCTTTCATATTTCCTTGATCAGAAAGATACACTTAAATAAAACAATGTTCGGAGTCCAAGTCTAGCAAGGTACATTCGCGAAGTGTGCCCTCGGGATTCGTCTAAAATTTATTTAAATGTAAAGTTCTCCGCGGCCTAAAGTGTATTGTACTAATTTTAGCGGCCCATAGGGTAAGTTGCATATTTATGGGCCTTCATATATCCGAAATTCATACACTACTATAACGTTTCGTCACTAAATTGCTTTTAGTTTCTTTATATGTAACTGAATATGAATGTGGGCATATGCAAAACAAATTGGATCAAGTACTGCTTCTCTGACACGTATTATCCACACCAGCCGCCATCTTGGATCCGCCATATTGGATTCAACTTTCGATTTTTCAAATGGGAATAGGTACATGTGATACATCACATTCACACAAAATTTTCTCGGAAATTCATTGGTGTAGTGAGTTTTACGGTAGCTTGTACAGCGGGGGACACTTCTAAATGGTACACCTTAGCCGTAAATCTCCATATGGCTGTACCATTTAGAAGTGTCCCCCGCTGTACCAAAGGCAAGATATTGCGTGTTAAATGTGAGGCACTTCACAAATTCAACCATTAAAAAGTTGTGCAGGGCCCCGTATGTATCCTCGTCGCCATAAGTGCCTTTACATCGCAGTGACGGGTATGTGACCGCGCAGTACTCCAAGGAAGGGATGGTTGTATAAGAATTTGTGATTAATTTTGAAGAGTTTTTATTTTGACTAGGGAATTAACATAGGTGAAGGGAGTAAAGACACAGATTTGAAGCATCAGTGCACTGTTATTGAAGCATCAGTGCACGAAAAGATTCGTATTCTCAGTTTTTCTATTTATTGTTTTATATGTTAAGTTAAACACCACAATATGTATTACTGATATCGCAGATCGTATTATTTTTTAAAATCGTGTTTGTAACCTATTGTCAAAACATTCATCTCCAGACATGATGTAGAGAGAAGAGAAAGAGATACGTCATCTGTAAAATATGTATATGTGATTCACTAAGTAACTGTAGAAATTAGTTAAAGGACACATAAGAGAGCGAAAAGGTGGTCTAGAAGTCTGAACTTTTCAGAGACGTCCTAGATAGGTGAAAATATAGTTAAAAATTGCAAAGGGTATCATGTAATTTACCTTTCTTTTCTTATATTCTAGGATACTTTTTCTTTCACATCCAAACATCTCTATTCAGAATTATGAGATAAAGGTTAAGAGAGAAACATTTCAATTTCAAGAATTATTTCAGGAAAAAAATCTTTTGACGTAGACTAGATTCGAACTCGCCACCCTTGAATCCATGGCTCAGCGCTCTACCGATTTTTTTTTTTTTTTTTTTTTTTATTGCAACTTAATGTCAGTACAAGTCAATAAACAAACTAAGGAAGGTGATACAAATGGGCAGATACAAGAAAAGGTACATTATGCAGATAGAACACTAAAAAAATTTGCAAACAACCTATTGCGCATAGCAAAAGGAATTTGGTGTAGCTGAGCATATAAAAACATAATATAGGTAGTATGAACAAGTTTCTGAGATTCTACGAACAAGTATAAAACAGTGTTGCCAATCAACCAATTAACAGCTTGATATTTTGTTCTCGGAAAAAAAGTAAAGTCGGGAAAAAGTATAAAGTCTATTGAAATAGCCGTGGGAGTAGTGCGGCACATGTGGGCCATATAGCGACAGAACTGAGGCCACACCACTGTTGCTTCACCACATTCGGTAAGACGATGTGCAATAGTGTCCTTTACATTGCAAGAAGCACAAAGGTCAGAGTCACTAAATCCAAGTGAATGTCGTCGGGATACAGTATCAACAATTTGATGCACCACAATAAACCAGACGGATCTTGCACGATAAGTTAAATAAGGAGCATGTAGAACACGCCAGATACGTTGCCAATTATGATGGGGATGCTTAGTAACAATGGTAGGAACAAGAGTACAAGGTTGTCGAAGTACCGAATACAGTCTTTTAACAGTGGGCACTTCGTCTAAATCATGATTTAACAATCGATAACAAATCTCATACAAAACCGGTTTCAGATATGTATATTGAGGCGGGAGGTGTCCAAGATAGAAAGGTGCTTCTAATGGAACACGGTGTAATAAGTACATGAGAAGCTGAGTGGTAGGATGATCAGGATGCTCGTGGAGTAAACGTAAACATCGTTGGAGAAATAGGGCTTGGGTCTGCAATTCGACATCTTTCAAATTAAATCCACCTTGTTGGAAATCGTTGCACAAGATTTGGTAGGAAACACGAAAAATCATAGGTCTCCACAAAAAATTACCCACAATTTTCTTAATTTTTGCAAGATGACAGTTAGAAAAAGGCAGGACTTGGGCAATGTAATATAATTGAGATAATCCATACAAACGCACAAATTCTAAGCGAGATAAAAGGCTAAGGTTCCGAAATCGATGTTGGTCAAGAACATAAGTTAGCCGATTCACTGCAAGGCCAACATTATTAGTAATAATGTCCACCACACTGGAACTGAAAGTCACTCCCAAGATTTTAACTGACTGTTGTAACTGACCAATGGAAGTAGTAGTAATAGTGGTTGACTTACCCAGAGGCATAACGTACGTTTTATTAGGGTTAAGCGTGGCTCCGGATACTGATTCGTAGAGCCGTATGTGCTGTAGTAAAACGGCGAAGTCAGAGTGACCAGTCGTGAAACATGTTACATCGTCCATAAATGAGTAAACTCGCACAGAAGTATTACATATAGTGACACCATGAAGGGCATGTTGGACATTATATAGAAATGGCCCTAAACTAAGAATAAAAAGTTGACTGCTCAAGGGACCGCCCTGTTGGATACCATTACTAATGCGGAAGGCAGAACTGAGATATCCATTAATTTTGAGTTTGATTGTCCAATTACAATATAACAGCTTAATCCAATTACAGAAATCATCGCCAAATCCATAGGCTTGAAGACAAGAAAATAAGTATGTATGGTTCACTCGATCAAAAGCATTGGAATAGTCCAAGGCAACTAAGGCCGCAGCACATTGGTCAATATCTTGATGGTAGGTGATGACGTCACGTATAGCAGCAAGAATATCTTGAGCACGTTTATGTGGTAGACCACCATGTTGAAGAGGCCCAACAAGTTGGGCAAGAACAGTTTGTAATCGGGCACTAATACATCGACTAATTATTTTATAATCGCAGGTGAGTAAAGATATAGGTCTATAGTCCGCCACTGTGCGAGGATGAGTCTTCTTCGGAATTAACACAATGACAGCAGTCCGAGAGGATTCTCCCAAAATGCCTACTTGCAGTACATAATTCACCCATTCAGTAAGCATGGGTCCCATTAAATGAAAAAATGTCTTGTATAACTCTATACCTAGTCCATCTACGCCAGGCGTTTTAGAATTCTGGGCTGTGAGGACGGCTTGCTTCACTTCCTCCTGAGAAAATGGTTGAGTGAGCGCTTGTCGTTGTTCCACTGTTAATCTATGCGGCAGATGGGCAAAGTAGTCAATGGGAGGTGCTGTGACGACATCCTGCATATTGAATAATTGTTGGTAGTGTCGAAGGATGATAGCTTGTATATCAGAAAACTTAGTGACGGATTCTCCATGTACATCAGTGAGATTTTCAATAAGTTGAGACCTAGAGCGCTGACGCTCGCGCAATACTTGATATACAGACACACACTCATCGGAATCCATGGATAGAGTTTTACTCCGAATATGAATTCCCGCTCGTTGACGACGATGGATTTGTAATAGTTTTGCCTTCACCTCTTTAATGGATGCTAGTCGTTTGTCCCCTTGAAGAGCCAGAGTATATAAATTGTGGAGGACACCATAATAAAAATTGTACATTTGATTAAAACCCTGCACCTTGTCTTTGCAATAGGAAATAGACATATAACGAATCGTGCGTTTAACATTGTATTCCCAATAGTCAACAATAGTTTTACGAGGAGAACGCCGCTGAACGAGGCGATGCCAGGTATCGGTAAACTCTTGCACATATAGTTGATCCACTAGGATAGATGTATTGAGATACCAGAGACCTCTGCCTCTCGGTATTTTATTAACATTTAACATAATACTTAAATGTGGGACAAAATGATCAGAAGCACATGTGGGCGAAATTTGCATATCAAGTAGCCCGCGAAGCAAAGGTTGAGAAACAAAAAAACAATCTATTCTGGACGAGCTTGTGTGCGTAAAAAAAGTAAAACCTGGAGAATCCGGATGTAACGTAAGCCAACAGTCTTTTAACCCAAGGCCTGTTACCAACCTATGTAGAGTAGCACAATAATTGTAGCCCGGAAGTTGCTGTGATTGATGTATGACACAGTTAAAATCACCCCCAATGATAAGACCAGCATAATTTCCGGCACATTCCGGAGCAACCACTGTGTCGAAAAATTCGTTGCGGGCAGCCCTTTGATTATTCCCCGAAGGTGAATACAAGTTCAAAATTTTGACATCTCCTATCATACCACTAATTAAGCGACCAGATGGATGATAAAAAATGTTGTCAAACTTTATACCCTGACGAACAAGAATAGCTGTACCGGTAGCGTTGTAAGTGAAATTATTATAAACATTGTAACCTTGAATATTCACAAAGGATGCAGTACCAACTTCCTGTAAGAAGCAAACATCAATGGAATGACAACATAAAAAGTCCTGTAAAGCAGTAAATTTAAGAACGCTGGTAGATTTGTTAAAATTAAGTGTTGCAAAATGGAAGGGAAACATAAGATACTGAGTAAAAAAAACTATAAGAATGCACAAACTCCAATATGTAAACAACATCTTGGGGAACGAGAGACAGGTAAGTCGCTCCTATCAATACGAAAACAAAGCACCAAAAACGTAAACACTATGGTTGAGTGGGAACTGCAGAAGTAACCTTGGGAGGTAACTGACCTTCACTTGGTGCTTCTGAAGTATGCTTAACACTGTCTGAAGTAAGTACACGTGGATCACGTGACGGTTGTTTGGGTGTTGACACTTTGCGTTTTTTGTTCCGACCACCTGTGTCTTCAACGTTAGGCAACAATAGCTTATCAGCACACTTTTCACTTGTAGAGTTTTCGGGTTGTAAAGCGCTTGAGTTAGCAGACACATCACCACTATTGAGGGGTAGACTTGATGAAGTAACAGAGAGGGGAGGCACAGAATTATGCTGGGAACTCTCCGGAACTTCTGGAGGAGAGGCACTTGTATGAATATCGGAACATGAGGTTATACCACTAGTAATAACTGGGGATAATGCTTGTGAATCCGATGTTCGTAAAGAGGGGAAAAGTTGCACATCTTGTATGTTAGGAACACCTGGTTCAAGATCGGTCATCTCCACAGCTTCTGATGCGCCAGGGAAGGGACGGGACGCAGTAGAGCTTGAATACTGAGGAGTTTGGGGTAGAGGTCCTACGAACAACTCAGTCATCTGTAAAGTACCAGACGAATGTCGGGCAGGTAAATTACGAGGTTGGCGTTTATTACAATTACTATATACGTGGGAACTGTTGCCACAGTAGAAGCAAGTAGGGGGCTGACCAGGATACATGACTGTAGCACGATGACCTTGAAATGTCACTTTAGACGGAATATGCTTTTTTAGAGTCATATACACAACACGCACTCCATTAGACACTGGAAATTGTAATTTATCAGACCATTGTTCATTTATTACTTTAGAAATAGTTCCATAAGGACTTAATGTTGCTTGAATCACTTCGAGACTAAGTTCAATGGGCAACTCTAAAACCCGCACTCGTGTGACATCTTCACTTGCACTGGAAATATGGACGAAACTTTCTGCTCCAGTGGAGTGAGTAAAAATCAACTTCTCAGGTGTTGTACGCAAAAAATTATCATAAGTACTAGGGGCACTGAACTTAACATATAGACAATAATGTTCGTTGTGCAATTGAATGGCTTCAACTTGGTCCAAGGTGAGCTTTACTTTCTCGGCAAGCCAAGTATGAACCTCAAGTGGCGTCGGTCGTAAATGGCGTAAACTCTTATCAAACTCAAATTTGACGGTATTTTTACGTATTGTATTCATGTTGCACTAATAAACCAAAACACCAACAGAAACTAAACGTTTAGCAAATAGCTAGCTAAACAAACAAAACACTATAGTAATATACTCGCAGAGCACTTTCCACACGTCCGCGCAGTAAGACGGCTAGCACTCGAATCCCTCCGATTGAGCTAACAACTTCTGTTAGATAAGCCTGATTTCTACAACTACCGATTGCTGAATGGTGTGTATTAACCAAGTTTGCCGAGATAATTGCTTCATATAGCTATTGCAATAATAATAATAATAATAATAATAATAATAATAATAATAATAATAATAAAGCAGAAGAAGAAGAACAGAATTTAAAAAGTCGCATATGTTAAAAGTTTGACGTGCAGAGTAAGTCCTACTATGAGATTTTATTATTTATATATAATAAATGTAAGCGTGGTTTATTCGTGCGTGCTACTCAAACTGCGCAACTCACTACCTAGTCCCATAAGGGTTGTACGCGTATGGTACACCTTGTCTCAAAAAGGTTGAGCGCATTCTTTATTGCTGTTTCGAGGCAAAAAATTTCTAAGTCCAAATTCGGGTATCTTCGGGAAAAAATAAAACAGGTTCGAACCTCGAAGCCAACCTTTGCAATCGGGAAAAATCTTGCAGATGTGTTTTTCTTCTTTTAAATATAATAAGACTTGTTACCAATTATATATAAAAAAGCAACATTGATTGAAATACTTAATGATACAATATTTCGAAACTGTATTAATGCCAGCACATGCTTGTTTGTCATTTTTAGATACGTAAACGAATCTTTCCATATGTAAAAGAATGGTGAAAGTTAAGACATAGAACATTATTCTCTCCTGAGTACTAAAATAAAAGTCAAAGTAGAACAAAAAGAGCGTTTGCAGTGGATATGAATGTAATTATTATCTTAAATACCGCTATATATCGCTAGAAGTATGAGACGAGGAGTGCTTGTGTTAGCTCAGTGGTACGCCGTTGGATTTCAAATTGTACGGTCGAGGGTTCGATTCCCATCTAAGTCAATGTTTTTTTATGAAATTCTATTTTCCGCAATTCATGAAAAATTATATAAAATAATTACATTAAAACACGTCAGTTGTATATATATATAACATATAATCATTGCAGAACATAGTGATTATTATGTTTAAAATATAACAGGTGTTCACAGTACGTTGGTATTCTATGATATATGTGAATGTTAAATACAAATTAAGAAAATAATATCATCGCAATGAATAAATTATGTAGTGTATTTATTTGCAGCTATTTGTCATATAGCGGTTACTTCTGAACATTCGTATTACAGCATGTCATTGATATTCTTGAAAAATTATCCGAGGCATAAAAAGAGGGTATAAACAGAGAATCCAAAGTCGGAACGCTCGCAAGAAATTCATGAACCCCAAAGGTCACGTGAGCAGACTGCAATTGTCCTTATGAAGCATGCCACAGCAGAAGGTCTTCACATAGATTTTCAATTCAATACCTGATATATGCTTTTGCAATGTGGAAGTGGTGATGCCTTTGGTCGCTCTCTCTCACTTTCTCGCTCGCTCACTCTGTATTTATATATATGAAAGTGGATGTATGTGTGTGTTTCGACATAATTCTGATATGTCTAGAGCAATTTTTACCATATTTCTTACAATCTGGAAAAGAGTACTGTCGGGATATATATCAAAAATGCTAGAAAAGGATCGATATTAGTATCGAATCCATAGTTTCGTGGTCGCTTAGGTAAACAGTTCTACTTTCAATTCAAGTCCAATTAAGCTCCCATTAGCACCCAGGGTGGTTACGTAGCGACAAAAAAATATCGAAATCAACCAATATTAGAGTCGAAGCGTAAGTTTTCAGTGCCGCATTTCCCATTTGTCCAACTAGGCCCGTGCCTAGAGGGCAACATATTTGAAGAGCGCAAAGTTTAAAATTTTAATTTTTTTCGTATGAAAAAGTTAAAAAAATCGAGAGCAAATATACTATTTCATGAGCAGTCCTCTTTTACTATTCTAATATATTTAATGATAGCGTAAGAAATCTGAAAATAATTCAGAACATGTTCCCATTTATTTTTTGTTACGTAATTGTAGCCGTAGCATCTAGTGAGTGGTATTTAACTGCAATAAATTCACTAATTAAGCATATTCGAATTAAGTTTTATTTGTAAGTTAGGGATCAAGGGACGGAGAAATGTGTAGTTATTGGGGGCGCCTAGACCAAAAGTGCGTAGGGACGCCGAGCTTCTAAATGCAGCACTGTTCGCTAAATTAATTGGTAGAAATTTTAATGCCATTTAAGACCAAATTTAGTCCTAGCAGTGGCAGTATCCGTTTGCTGTCCTAGGAGGAATGAAAGGGACTGACATCAAAATTATAAAAAAAGACCTACATTAGTGTCGAATCTATAATTTTGGGGGTCTCTTAGGTAAAGATTGGAACTTCAGATGCCATGTAAGTTAAGCCCTCATTAACACAATGAAGGAGTTTGTGAAATTTGTGACATGTAGAAATAATTGAAAATAACCAATGTTAGTATACAACCCATATCTTTCGTGGTCGCCAAGTTCATTGGGAGCAGTTCTGATGACCTTTAAGTTTAAGTTCAACTTCCAGTAAGAGTAAGATCCCCCAGCACATCTAATAAGGAGAGCGTAGTTCTGGAATGTTTGGGACAACCTTTACCAAACTTGGGGGACATATTACTTTCAATCTAAGAAGAAAATATTGTAGTAGTATCAAGTTAGGGAAGTTGGGAGGTGTGACATGTAAAAATAATGTAAAACGACTGATCTTAGTGTTTTATCCATAATTTTCTCGGTCGTTGAGATGGTTAGTGATGCTCCCAATGGAGGTTACATCCAAATTCATCCCCATCTTCACAGGATGATGGCCTGGGAGAGCTAAAATAAAATCTCAAAAATTACTTAAATATTTTTCGAATTCATAGTTTTCGGGGTGAAAAAGCGTTTCTAATAACTTTTGAAGGTAATTTGTACCCACGTCAAGATGGGCTTTTTAATCATATCAATTTCTCACCTTAAGAAGAAATTACCATTACAATTATGATATTAAGCCAACCTTCGCAATCGATGAAAAAATTATGTGGATGTATGTTTCGTCTTTTAAATGAAACAAGACATGTTAAAATCAAAGATGGAGTGGGTCAGTGGGTCGGTTCGTAAGTGGGTGAAATGGGTCAAGATTTGTGAGTGGATCAGTGGATCGTGGGTCAAAAGGACGTGACCTACTGCGAAACACCACTCACCATGACTCACATCGGCCCACCCGGTGGCCACCCTTTTAGTCCAAAGATATTTCGTCCAAAGAACATTTCGTCCAGAGACATTTAATCCAAAGGACAATTCGTCCAAATGACATTTCGTCCAAAATACAATTGGTCCAAAGGACATTTCGTCCAAAGGAGAATTGGTCCAAAGGACATTTCGTCCAGGGATGTTTAGTTCAAAGCACATTTCGTCCAAAGAACATTTGGTCCGGTAACGCTTGGGGGTCAAGGGTTTGTTTCTATTAGAAGAGTAAAAGTGATTCATATAACATTATGACTCAGTAGCTTCTTATTTCTAAAGGAAATTTGAAATAGAGATTTATTCCGCAATTTTCATTTTGATAGAACAAATAATGCTGAGATATTCAGAAAAACGTAAACGCCTGAAAACAACATGGCCGAACAACAGGAGTGAGGGAAGGGTTGTAGTGTGAAGTATGTTGCTGAAATAGCTGCTAACATGACATCTAAAATTTTCATGTTGTGAATGAAATAGTTCTAAAATAAGTACCGGTAACTAAAATTAATGGAGTTTAAATTTGAGTAAGTTAAATATTAGGTATTCAAACCCTTGTGTTAGAAAAGTGAAAAATTATGTGTCAAGTATCTTTGAAGAAATACTGAGAATAGAAAAATACACATGTGTAAAATATATTCTTAGTGTCCAAAGATAATACTCTTAAACAGTCGCATTCTTGGCTGCAACATTATGAAAAGTGATTGACAAATATAAGATGAAAGTTGGAACATTTCGTGTAGAATATACGTATCTTTTCAGGTTAACCGCAAGTCTGGTTTCTATTTGTAGACTATTGATAGTGTGTAACTTCGGCAGACGTTTCTACATAATTAGTGAGTTGTATGACAAACCAGAATTGTTAACCTGTCTTGTATTTTTATTTCAGTGTTACTCCTTATGCAAATATAGTATATACTTTTGCTTTCATATTAATTTTCTCGATACAGCACAGTACATTTAAGATATCCATTGCAAAGTCTCAAACCAAATACAATATTCACATGACCATGCGGAGGCAATGTCCGCAAATGAAGAGGGAGTATGCTCTTCAAAGGGTTGTTTATCATTTTGGGAGGTGAATTCCTTAACCAACGAAGCTACAACTGTATTTCTGCGAAGCTAAAACTGTATTTTTGTAAAATTATTAATGAAAGCAAAGAAAGGTGGCCATTTAGTTTTCAGGCGTTTAAATTATTTCTGAATATCTCAACATATATTTGTTTTATCGAAAAGAAAATTGCGGAATAAATCTCTATTTCAAAATTTCCTTTAGAAATAAGAAGCTACACAAGTAACACTTCCCAAGTGTAACATTCCAATTTTGATTTAAAAAATTGGCAGGCAGATACTACACATAAAATAAGTAAATACGTGTTTTTTTATTTTCTGCGGAAAAACGGTTTTAGGGGGCAAAAGCCCCCGCCCAAAATTTTGAAAGTTGTCGCCCGAAAGGCAAGAAGAAGTGGACCGAAATGAATGAAATCGTGCACAAATACTGTAGACGAAAAATGAGGGAATATGGGTTTCGTGTTTTTCTAGAAAGAATGGTTGGGTGGGGCGCGGACCCCTCCAAACCTTTGCTCATGAAATATCAAAAGTGCTAGTAACAGTATGTCAGAAGTGCCTAAATTTACATGAAGAATTGCAACGAAACTTTGTGTATGGACAATATGCAAAAAATAAATGAACACGGGTTTTTTATTTTCTGCGAAAAAAGGGTTATAGGGTGCAAAAACTCCCACCCAAAGTTTTGAAAGTTGAAGCCCGAAAGCCAAAAAGAAGTGGACCGAAGTGAATGAAATTGTATGTAGATATTGAATACGTAAAATAAGGCCTTTCGTGTTTCACAAGTGTCTCCATCTGATTTCTTTAAATTTGGCAGATCAACAACAAGCACAAACAGTATAGTGTATTTTATAGTATTTCAGGAGGCACCTTTAACCCTTACAATGCTTTTCCGCATAAACAAAAAGACGTGTCGATTAATTTCCTGTTTGCTGTTGATGTGCCAAATTTGAAGCAAAACGGATAGGGATACTTCAGAAACACGAAAGACCTTATTTTACATAGAGTCTCTAAAATGTCAACCCACATTTGCTTTGGTCTACTACTTCCTGCGCTATTACGGTAATATTTACTTTTTTTCGGAGAAGGCCTAGGCCCCAACACTGTTTTCCGCACAAATTAAAACACGTTTCGTTTATTGTTTTGCGAATTATCCCTATACGAGGTTTCGTTGCAATTCTCCATACTCTTTAAGAACCTTTGACGTATAATTATTTGCACTTTTGACATTTCGTAATCAACAGTTTAAAAGGTCCGTGATATACGCAACCGTTTTTTTTAAAGGAAAATACGAAACCCAATTACCTCAATTTACGTCTACAATATCTGTGCACAGTTTCATTCAATTCTGTACACTTCTTGCCTTTTAGGCCTCAAATTTTAAAATTTTTGGTGGAGGATTTTGTCCCTTAAAACCGTTTTTCCTCAGAAAATAAACTCGCATTCGTTTATTTTTTGCGTATTGTCCCTACACAATATGTCGTTCCAATTCTTCATGTCCTTTAAGCACTTCTGACATACTGTTATTCGCACTTTTGATGTTTCACGATCAAAGTTTTGTGGGGGTCTGTGTCCCACCCAAACCTTTTTCTTTTTTTCAGGAAAATACGAAACCAGTATTCCCTCATTTTATATCTACAATATCTCTGCACAATTTCATTCACTTTGGTTCATTTCTTGTGACCTTTCGGGCCTCAAGTTTCAAACTTTTGGATGGGGGCTTTTGCCCCCTAAAACCGTTCTTTCGCAGAAAATAAAAAAAACGTATTTATTTATTTTTTGCGTATTGTCCCTACTCAAAGTTTCGTTGCAATTCTTCATGTTCTTTACACACATCTGACATACTGTTATTAGTACTTTTTATATTTCGTGATCAAAGGTTTGGAGGGGTCTGTGCCCCACGTAACCATTTTTTCCAGGAAAATACGAAACACGTATTCCCTCATTTTACGTCTGCAATATCTGTGCACAATTTCGTTCACTTCGGTCCACCTCTTCTTGCCTTTCGGGCGTCAACTTTCAAAATTTTGAGTAGGAGCTTTTGCCCCCCCCTAAAACCACTTTTCCGCAGAAAAACACGTATTCGTTTATTTTGTGTGTAGTATCTACCTGCCTATTTTTTTCAAAATCGGAGTGTTACACTTGGGAGGTATTACTTGTGAGTCATAATGTTATATGCATCACTTTTACTCTTCTAATAGAAGCAAACACTTGACCCCCAAGCGTTACCGGACCAAATGTTCTTTGGACGAAATGTGCTTTGAACTAAACATCCCTGGACGAAATGTCCCTTGGACCAATTGTCTTTTGGACGAAATGCCCTTTGGACCAAATATCTTTTGGACCAATTGTGTTTTGGACGAAATGTCCTTTGGACCAATTGTCTTTTGCACCAATTGTGTTTTGGACGAAATGTCCCTGGACCAAATGTGTTTGGACTAAATGTCGCTGGACGAAAATCCTTTGGATGAAATGTTCTTTGGACCAATTGGCTTTTGGACGAAATGTCCTTTGGACCAATTGGCTTTTGGACGAAATGTCCTTTGGACGAAATGTTTTTTTAACCAATTGTGTTTTGGACGAAATGTCCTTTGGACCAAATGTCTTTTGGACGAAATGTCCTTTGGACCAATTGTCTTTTGGACAAAATGTTCTTTGGAGAAATTGCCCTTTGGACCAAATGTCCCTGGACCAAATGTGTTTGGGCTAAATGTCTCTGGACGAAAATCCTTTGGACGAAATATCTTTGGACGAAACGACCCCCAACTACCCACCGTCCCATTCTGTTCTGCGCATTGTAGACAGCATCTTCTGAACACTGGTGAGCTTGTCTACGTTTTACTTTCAATATCTCCATTTTTCTTCTTCTGAATCTCCATTTGTAATGAAAAAAGCTCAGGCATTTTTGGATTTTGATATTTGCAATTGTAAGAGTGGCAATAGCAATAGGAGTTCAATTTTGAGATACAGCTTGTGAGCTTTTAGAGGAGTTGGAAAAAAATTTTGAATCACTTGTAATATATGAATTATTATACCTAGTATAAAAAACTGAAAGTAACTATGTCTGCGTGATTATCACGGTCAAATTGCAAAGTCAAATGAAATGACATTTGGTATATAATCAGGCCCCAATCCCAACTGGGAAGTTATCATACGCATATCACTTTCATTATAACACATATCCTTAGTGGGGAGTAGGTGTCCGAATTTTTGCGAAAAACTGAGTATTTTACAAGCCGTTCAACTTAGAGAGCTTAAATTCAGTATATAACTCTTTACTAAAAATAAACAGAACGTGTCCTGGCATTTTTAAAAATGTGTTTTATGAGCGGGGGGGGGGGGGGGATTTTCTATATATTGGAAATTGGTAGTGGGTTGATTTGTAAAAATTATCGAAAACGATTGATATTAGTTGAGAAACTAATTGAGGAATGAAAACTACAGTCCTTTGCATTTTATACCCACTGCTTTCTAATATAATAATTGCTGAAGCTGGTGTTTAATATATGGATCGTTCAGAGCATAAGGCAATCAAACCATAAAGTTGTGAGAAAAATAGACATAACATTTGTATTCCAAGCTTAATTTCATGAGCATTTTAAATTAGTACGACATGCTTAATTATATGGACAACTAGTTTTTCTTTCTTTTCTTCTTACGTTGGTCTACTTTATCTTGATTCGATACTTTCAAATATCATCCTGTTTTCTACTGAAATGTATATGTAAGCCAAGAAAGAAATAATTATATATGATAAATTTAAATTCATCTTAATTTGGAAGATGAGAAACATTTTACCATTGTATATCGTAAAGGTCAGATCCACCGGTATTGTAACAGAGCGGTGCTTGGGCGATTGACGGTAGGAATTCAAACTGCGATAAGTGAAAATTTCACAGTCTTGTTTTATTTCAAGTGTAACCTCTTTAGTCAATGGAGAGAAGGACGTGGATCATGGGTCAGAGTTGATTACGTTGGTGGGTCGGAGTTTGTCACAATGGTTCAGAGTGGTTCATAGTTGGTTGTGGGTCAATTCTGTATTCTACCATTAATTTCATGATTCGCAATCACCCTGTCCTTTAGCTTAAAGACACAATCGTGGAACGTAGAATTTAATATTAGTGATGTAATAAACCCATAATGGGTCGCTTCTTGTTTTACCTTGGTGCATTATACTTTTGCAATGGTAAGACAAGTGTTTACCTCTTCTGGGTAGTTTCACAGTTTCACATTTGTAGAGGTGGTCAAGGAGTTTTCAATGAAGGATTTATTACCATCTTGAACACTCGCTATTTTGCACAAGTTAGCATAAAGACTCGGGACTCTTACCATTTTTTTAAATTTTAGTAATACTTTTAAATGACATACTACTTGATTCCCCTTACCATTTTCAAATTTTGAGTTGCACCCCTCCTGAGACCCACCGGGGAACCTTGGGGCAAATCTTTTTCCTCGACACGGAGTACCTTTGAAATTATAAAATACATGTTTTCCGGTGTTGACATCTGTTTCATCGTTTCAGACTTTTATTAGTGTCAACGGGCTTCATGGATACCATGCTTCTTTATTCTCTTAGTTTTCAGATACAAGCCCCCATGTCGTAAGCGACAGTGGACCACCGATGCGCAACTGGCGACATTTCGCCAAAAGTTGGTGATCCCGCAGCTACGATCCGTGGTGGCCCCACTTCGGTTTTGAAAATTATACCACCAGCGACAGAGACTCAACGAAACGCCAACGAACCACAAAATTTCTCCCCCAAAATATGTTAAATCGCCCATATGCTTGATTTGTTTATATTCAGGTGAGTGTAAAAAACACTAGGGGAAAAAAGCAAGTATCCCAAGGTGGGCGCGAACCTTCAACCTTAAGTTTACTTGCCGCATATTCTTCTGACTTCGCCACGGAAATGATGAAGAAAATCTCGCTTGTAGAAGGATAAATTATTGAGGTCTTAATTTAGCCAATCAAACAAATCCCTCTATCTCGAGTTCTGTGAGATGGTACTGTTAACCGTTTCGAGATTTATTGCTTTCTAGTGGGGTACTATCTATGTGCAAAATTTGAGAAAATCGCCGACGCGCATTTTCGGAAACTCTCCTCTTTAGTGCAATGTTGACAAGAGATGGTGTGGGTCAATGAAACCTTGATCCATAAAATACTGACCCACTACACATCGTGACCCACAATGACTCAACACCCAACGTGACCCATTCACCCACCATGACCCACTCTGACCCACCACCAACTATAAACAACTCTGAACCATTGTGACCAACTCCGACCCACTAAAATACATCGTTATTAAGTTTGATCCATTATCCACGCCATCCTCTCTACTGACTTAAGAGCCGGCGGGAGTCAAGTGACCTTGACAAATCGAAGATATCGCAATGCAAAGTGTTTCCTTATTTTGGCAACAGATGGGGTTGTCGCTGAAATGCCGTCAAAGCAAATGCACTCGTCCTTTTCCTTCGTTTTCCCCTGCATGTGGTCAAAGTTGGACAGCGTAGGAGGGGGATGGTTACGGCTGTAAATGGGACAGAAGAGTGAAATTCTTTTCTTTTGGCTAAAAGAGAAACAGAACTGAAGAAACAAATAAATAAGAGGGACCAACATGATATCAGCCGTCAGCTCCCTGTCAGAGAGCCACTCAAATATCTACAACGGTCACAAACATACCATAGAGAACTAAAGCACTTGTCGCCTGTCTCTTTCTCAAAGGATTCTACCTATGGTAAATAACAGAATAGTGCGGGAAGAATCTGATAAAAATAAAGAACCATGCCAATATTTAAAAAAAAAAAAAAAAAAAAAACACACACACACGGGAGAGTCGATATTCTAATTTATTTAGGGCCTTCGTGGTTAAAAAAAAAAAAAAAACAACTTGGAATTGAAAGGCAGAAAACCCAGACAAAGATTTGAAATGTATTGACAATGTGAATCATTTTTTTAGTGGAATCCATTTCCTTATTTTCTTTTCAAAATATGACCACCAGATTTACCCTCTCTCTCGCCTTCACATTCGAATGGTCCTGGGTTCGATACCAGTTGCTGACCATCCTGAGTTTTTCCTATTATAACAGGAAAAAGCCGCAATGTTACATTCAGCCTTGGGGGCCGGCTTAGAAGGACAGGAGGGAGCTCATGCCCTGCTTGATGTTGGTTTTTATTGGGGGAAATAGACCACTTCATTAACAATAGAATTAAAAGATGTGTCACTCATGTCCAAAATTATTGTCGCATGTCTATAAATATGTTATTGTAGGAATATAATTTGATAACGAATTCACCCGGTATTTCTTATAATGTTAGTATGCGTACAATCGGCAAAGACATGTATGTGGCAAATTTCATGTCAAAAGAGCAGTAAATAAGAACAATAAAACGAAAACAAAACTTTCGTGTCCATTTAGCAACATTTTATTTTACTCATTCTAATCTTCGTATTTATAATTACTGTATTTTCCTATGAAATTTACCACATATATTTCCCGATTGTACACATAGTATCAGTATTAAAAGTCTCCTGCAAAATCATTATTACATGATATTTTTACAAGAAGACAGTTATAGAAATGCGACAATCATTTTGGACATGAGTGTACAAGGATGTAACAGGTATTTGTTTCAAACATTAAATAAGTGTTCGTATAAATTGAACTTATTTCCTGACGTCATAGAACTAAGAACTGTTGCAGAGCGATGTAAGTCCGGTGACAATACAATATTCCATTCTTACTTTCATACTTTGCAATATATCTATTTATTTTAAAAGCAAATTTTAATATGTTTTTATTTTCAACTTCCTTATCCTAAAATAAATACTAGCCTTTAACCAGCCCTGGTATCCCTGGTTGCATATCACTTTAGGATTTGGAAAAGGTGTCCAACGAATTAAAAAAAATGATAAGACATCTTTTAAAGACATTCTTTTGTTAATAAATTCCCACTAAAAAGTTAAAAATAATTTTGTTTATGCAAGACTAAATAAAAAGAATGGAGTGCGTCATTTTAAGAATTTATAAAGTAACTGTAAGCCTATATGAGAGCGCATCCCTTTTTTTTAGTCACGCATAAACATTTTTTTTAAACTTTTAAGTGCGACTTGATTAATGAAAGAATATCTTTAAAATGTTTATTATTATCTTTTTTTATTATTGTTAATGTTTGCGTCCTTGGCATAGAGTGTTTATTTTGGTAAGGTACCGTATGGTACGTTTCTATACTACTAGGGTATATTAAAATTTAGTTTCCTATGCGTTACTACATACATTAAAAAACATTTTTTTAAAAGAATTACTACCGAATATTACTACCGCTCCGCTAATAAGAGGGAGACAGATTGAGGATACCAAACACCCCTACCGTTGATTGAGAAATATTTAGGTGTCGACACTGATGAGCAACATCTACATATGAATTTGAATGTTTTATGGGCTTTAGACAATTGATTCAGACCGGGAAACATAATGGACAGAATGTTGGAAGCAAGTAGTCCAGTCCCTAGTTTGAATGCCTGGAATGAGTAAGGACTCTTCCCCCCTTGGTAAAACCTGCCGAAATTGGAAGCAATATCAAAGAAGCACTGCTTCGAAAAAAGAGGGAGCAAACATGCATAAATAGTCAGAGTCGGATTTAGGTTTAGTGGGGCCCCAAGCTGTTGAAGGTAATGGGGTCCTTTATGTGTCCAGATGAACATACGCACCCTACATACAGCAATGAAGAAACTAGAGATAATTTAGGAAGCAGACTGGTAGAAGGAGCCCTATTAATTACACGAACGTAGGCTACACAGCAGGAAGCACTGTTGCTACGTATATATAAATTTTACTTTATTTTTTTAAATTTTCTTATATTTTAGAAATCCAATTTTTCTTTAGATTTTGAGGCCCCCAAGAGAGCGGGGCCCTAAGCTATACCTCGTTTCACTTACACGTAACTCCGGCACTGTAAATAGTATACATATACAGGCGCGGATCCAAGGGTGGCTATAGAGGCTATTGCCCCCCCCCCCTTGACGCTCAGGTATACACTGGATAAAATGGGCTTCAATCCTGTTTACTCTGGATAAAGAGGCAAACTATGGTTTACCTCCTCCCTTGATCATATCCTGGATCCGCCATTATATATATATATATATATATATATATATATATATATATATATATATATATATATATATATATATATATATATGTACATGTATGTATGTATATAAATGTGTGTGTCTAGTATGTTGTACGATGGAAGCTGATGAAAGAGCTTTATACCATATTATTCTTGATTTTTTGACAGGTAAACAAAGAATATTTCGGGAATTAATCTATCCTAAAGATTATAATAATGTATCTTATTTTTTCTCTTGCATGTATATTCTTAGCCTGCAGGAAGTTTTCATTTCTTTCTTGGAATAGATAAACAAAGACTTTGGTTCGGCTTCTCCTTCACAATTTTTTGTCGAAAGGTTGACTTTATCGCTACAAACACAAATTACTTCTTCTCACAGAAACCATCTACAAACACACTGTACTGCTGAAACAGAAACCATCAACCAAAGAGGTCATAAATTTTGCCATTCCTCGTGTTTGAAGTTCCCGTTCTTCACAATGATTTCCTTCCTCCCGCCCCTGTTAAGAAGTTCAAAGTAGATTTTCAAAAGGACTGGCTCCCGCTGAGAAGGAAAGGGGGATGAGGAATGACTATAGTGCCATCTAGCAGTTATACGGCCAAGTACGTGAACACGAAAAAATCTGATTTCTGATTTCTGTAGATTCAATTATGAAGGATATAATTTCTCATCGATCGTGAAATGGATGTCTTTGGAAACAGCGAAAAAATAGTACAGTAGCGCACAAATACAAAGATTGTACTCCATTCTCAAAAAAGTCCGGAGTTTTTAGCTCTTTTCCTTACTGTAAAAAAACAGAAGACTTTTCAGTCTGATTTTGATCATTTTCTTATGGGAATTTGGATTATAATTATCTGTATTTATAAGAAGAAAATATCACGCACAGCGTTCAAATTGCACCTTTAAAATGAGATGCATCATATTTAGTGCGCTACTGAGACGTTTTTGCGAAAGAACGAAATGAAATCGTGATTTGCCTAAAAAATGGTTGAGATCCCATGTTAAATTGAACACCAATATTCCGGCCGCTGTGACGCACTCCTTCTCCCTCTTAAGAGGTTATATTTGTAATAAACCAATTTTTTCCAGTAGTTAGCTCCTCTAAAAACTCATAGCCTGCATCTCAAAAGCCAAGCAGTAAGTCCTATTGCCATTGTTACAACTGGAAATATCAAAATCCAAAAGAGCCTGAACTTCTTTCTTCATTACAACCAAATGAAAAAAAGAAGAAAAATGGAGGTCTTGAAAGTAAAACGTAGACAAAGTTGCCAGTGTTCAGAAAATGCTATCTAGAAGGTACTGAGCAGAATGGGTTGGTGGGTCAATGGGTCAGTGTGAGTCACAGTGATGGTGTTTCGCAGTGGGTCACGCCTTGCTGACCTACGATCCACTGGCCCACTCATAAATCTTGACCCATTTGACCCACCGACCAACTCAATCTCTGACTTTACATTTAGTATATCATTTAAAAGACGAAACATACATCTACACAATTTTTTCTCGATTGCGAAGGCTAGCTTGATACATATACTAGTTGAGATGGTAATTTCTTCTTAAGGTGAGAAATTGATATGATTAAAGAGCCCATCTTGAAGTGGTTACAAACTACATTCCAAAGTTATTAGAAACGCTTTCGCGACCCCAGAAAACTATTACTTCGACAAATATTTAAGTAAGTTGTTACATTTTATTAATCATATCTCCAAGCCCCTCATCCTATAAAGATGGGGATGAATTTGGATATAACGCCATTGAGTGCCTCACTACTCATTTCAACGACCGAGAAAACAATGGATAACACTCTACAATCAGTCATTTTACACTATTTTTGCATGCCACTCTTCCCAACTTCAATCCCTTGAGGTATCTGAATTCCACAATATTTTTTTCCTTAGATTGAAAGTAATATGTCTCCCATGTTAGGTAAAAGTTGCTCCAGACATTCCGGAGTTTCGCTGGAATATACGCGTATACATACATCAAAACATTTAGAGCTGTGTGAGCAATGCTTTTGATGTTGCTCCTGTAAATTCAAAATCCAGGAGGCTTAGTCGCTCATACCAAAACGTGGCATTAAATGACATTGTGTTTGTAACAGTGTCACGAACTCAAACTATGGATTTGACACTAATCTCAGTCACTTGAGACATTTTATTTTTCATTATTTATCGCCCGCCATAATAATGGGTTTTGAATCAATTGAATTGATTTTGAGTTTAACGTCCCGTCAGCAGTGAGGCTATATGAGACGTAGACCTACTAATTAACGCGAACTACATGAGCTCTCGCTGGGGGCCGAATCTGGGTCTCCCACACCGAAAGCGTGTACGCTATACGCTTAACCACAAAGGAGCTTTACGATGAGAGTTAAATTTGGACTTTAACGCTTTCGGAGTTGTAATTATTAATTTCTGCAACAACGAGAACTATGGATTCGACACTAATATCGATCGCTTTTACTTTATATATATTGGCGGAGAGAAAGGGACCACATCCATATACAAAAGCCTTGCAGATTATTGAACTGAAATCCTTTGGAAAGAAATCCTATTCTGCCTTCTTTCTCGAGTATAAATAAGTCTCTTAGACATGACTTCGTGTTCGTAAATTTCCTGTTTACATAGTTTTGGGGATCGGGAGTTTTGTGTCTGTAACGAAGATTGGAGTTTGTATAATAATTTCTGTTTATACCCGAATAGTCTCTTTACCTTTCAGAAAGCGTAAATCACTTGCTGTAATGAGAAAATTCAGAAGTAACTTCCGATGACAAATAGCTCTAAATAAATACACTACATAATTTATTCATTGCGATGATATTATTTTCTTAATTTGTATTTAACATTCACCTATATCATAGAATACCAACGTACTGTGAACACCTGTTATATTTTAAACATAATAATCACTTTGTTCTGCAATGATTGTATGTTATATACATACAACTGACGTATTTTAATGTAATTATTTTATATAATTTTTCATGCATTGTGGAAAATAGAATTTCATAAAAAAAACATTAACTCAGATGGGAATCGTACCCTCGACCTTACGATTTGAAATCCAACGGCGTACCACTGAGCTAACACAAGCACTCCTCGTCTCATACTTCTAGCGATATATAGCGGTATTTAAGATAATAATTACATTCATATCCACTGCAAACGCTCTTTTTGTTCTACTTTGACTTTTATTTTAGTACTCAGGAGAGAATAATGTTCTATGTCTTAACTTTCACCATTCTTTTACATATGGAAAGATTCGTTTACGTATCTAAATATTCCATTAAGTATGGAGAGCAAAATGACAAACAAGCATGTACTGGCATTAACACAGTTTCGAAATATTGTATCATTAAGTATTTCAATCAATGTTGCTTTTTTATATATAATTGGTAACAAGTCTTATTATATTTAAAAGAAGAAAAACACATCTGCAAGATTTTTCCCGATTGCAAAGGTTGGCTTCGAGGCTCGAACCTGTTTTACTTTTTCCCGAAGATACCCAAATTTGGACTTAGAAATTTCTTGCCTCGAAACAGCAATAAAGAATGCGCTCAACCTTTTTGAGACAAGGTGTACAGTAGTAGCCTTGCGTCCTCCAACCGTGAAGAATGTTTCGGTTTGAACCTATGCGTGTCCTAAGAGGAAGGAAGAGATTGAAAGAAAGAAAAGTGGTTTAGAAATTATGCAAACGTAGAATATCTTACAAGGTGAGGTGATATAGAGTTCAGCGTGTCTTTCAGCTACTACTCTATACAAGACGTGCATCTACGACTTAACGTGGAACCCGAACCACACGACTCCTGACGGGAATCGAAACCCGTATCACCTCTAGTTCTATCACAGGAGACACAGGAACATGTAAAAATAATCGAAAATGAACGATATTAATGTTAAATCCAAAGCTTTCGACGCCTTAAAAATTCCTAATTGAAAGATATGAGTGTCTATTCAATAGTTTTCGGGGTCGCTGAAGGGAATAATGACACTTCCGATACCATAAAAGCCCAAGGCTTTATTCTTTGTTAGCGGCAAGTTTATTCAGTTGCTCCTGCTGGAAATGGATTCGTACTATTTCATTCCGATTCAAATACGTATTCTACTGGGGAAACTAATCTCAAATATATTTTTGAAATATAAACCTATTCTTTCCGTGCAACGCTGGGTATTTTAATTAGTAAATAAATAATTTAAGAAACAATGAGTATATTTAATGTAAATAGACATATGCAGTTTTGAATATTGTATATGAATTGCTAATTCATACTTTATCTAGTAGAAAATGGTGCATCCAGGATATATTCTGAAGTAATAGGGAGAACTATTGGAGGTATATTTTATTTATCTACTGTCGAATTTAGTGTGGAATAATTTCACACAATTTATTTCGGAACTATCGAGACGAGACTGAGACCGCTATTTGTCGATTGAAAGGAGACTAATACTGTAAGTAGTCTCGTATTGTCTCGTTTTGATACCAGTCCTACTTCGGGGCTTGTTCTCTAGTAACTGGTTGCGTAGTGCACCTACATAAGACGTCGTATATTTAAATGTTTGAGAACTTACCTCACCTCCAGTTGACGGATCGTTTTACCTAAAACTACCAGACCGTTTATGCAGTTTTGCGTTTAAGTACAGGTCCTATCCTTATGTCAATTATTTTCTTGCAACAGAGAATGAAAAATGTAACAGTTATAATGTTGATCGCGCATAATCCTGTATAGATAAAAGGCACTTTATAGAGTGTCGGACTCCGTGGAGTAAATACAGTAGTTACTGCCTTGGTAAGTTCATCACTGAACGCGTTTCTGTCCTACTCGTGCAATGACGTCACCTTTGACACACGCTCGGGACAGAACTACAGGAGAAGTAACGCTGTTGTCTGCTTACTCGCTTGCTGCTGTGTATTATCTTTGGAACCTGCTGTGAAATTACTGTTTTCTCCTTACTTTCAGCTGGCTTTGCTATTTCTAATTTAGATGTCTATTATATTAGTGGAATTTTATTCCGTCATGGAAATATATTTTATTTCTTTTTAAATGTAAATAAAAAGGAAAGTCTATTTGGACAAGTTTCCCCACAACTCTAGAGGTACTGTCTGTGGTGCGCTTTTCTTTCCTTTTCCTTAAGGGCCGCGGTGGCTCAGTGGCACCTCTGGTGCTTGGGGTCCCGGGTTCGATCCCAGCCCCCTTCAAGTGAACTTTGTGGTCCACAAACACCGTGTGCGTGGGTTTCCTCGGGGTTCTCCCACTTCCTTCATTTCATTCATTACTCATCATAACCGTCCTCTTTAGCATAACCGTCGGACGTAAAACTCAAAGATTTCATTTTTCTTCTTTTTTTCCTGAAGTTGTATCCCCAGTTGGCCTAATCCAGTTGCGTTTGTCAATCAGAACTTTTAATTTTCTCACTTCACCACTTTCTTCATTTGCTTGTAAAATGTTCTTTCGAAGGAAGAACTTTTTAGTTGCTTGTTTAGTTAATTTATTCTTATGTATGTTCTAAATGGGATAAAATATTAAAACCTCCGGTTCACACTTGCTAACAAATTCATTTTTTATGATGCCTGTTAATTTTCTAATGATGTTCTTTCCTTTGCGAATAAATTCTCCATTACATTCTTCAAGAAAATATTCGTTAGCTATTTTGATTGTGTCTAAAAGTTCCTTTGATGAAAATGCTAGTCCTCCTTGTGAGATAAATATTGTCCAGTTGCACTGTAGTCCCTGAAGAGGTTCTTTGACATAGAGCTGTGGATATTTGATTTTAAATTAGAAAGCTAGCTTCTCAGCTATAAATTCAAGATTTTGTTCTTCAAGATCGTGCGTATTAAATGAATACATTTGATCTTCAATTTCATTTTTATCTTCTGGTAAAATATGCGTCTACAGCTGTATTGTTTAGTGATGTCAGCCGGCTCGGTTACGATGAGCCATTGGCTCGGTTCGTCTCGGCTCAGGTGAGCTATCGGCTCGGTTCGGCTTGACTTAGGTGAGCCATCGGCTTGGCTCTGTTCGGCCTCCGATCCGACCTTCAAACTCCGATTGCTCCTTGACCTTCATTCGGTTCGATTTCAATCTCCGAACTGCAAGTACCGAACCTCCAAACCCGAACAATAAATCATTCTCCGTCGACCTCAACCTCCGAACTCCAATTACCAATGGAACTGATGGAGTGCTAACTTGGGTGAAAACTGTCTGATTCGAAGACCAAGACCGAGTATTCATATGCAAGACCGAGACCAAAATCAAGTGTGCAAAAACAAGTCCAAGTCCGCAAGATTCGGACAAGAATGAGACCCACTTGCGAGAGTCTTGCAGTCTTCCAAATTAAATACCTTTATAAATAAACGAAGAATACAGAGGTTTTATGTCTCAAATTCATCATTTTTTAAATTATGTTGTCTGTTGAAGCTATGGGGATAGACAGGGGGTTAGGAGAATGTAAGTTCTTCTTAAACAAGAAAAAGTTAAAATCGTAATCTTTTGAAATACCCAACTGAGGAAAGAACGATGGGTTTCGTATTGCATTCCGTATGTATAATGTGATAGAGTTTATCGAGTTTATTATATGTTTTTGTTTTACGTGCGATGTTTCAACTTTGATATTAGAACTTAGACCTTAATGTAACTCATTTTCCTAAGTCATATCATGATGTATGTTTTCACAATAACGATAGTCGGGCGGTAATACAGAATTCCATTGTTACTGCAGGGCCGGATCTTGAATCCTGCGAACTACGCGTTCGCAGGAGGCGCCAGGTGAACAGGGCGCCAAATTAGAAAAATGAATTTTGTTTTAAATGTAAATATTTATTTAAAAAATGTTATGATGAAAACTTTTTCTCATATAGCTTCAAATAAATATTGTGCAGACTGAGATACAGATAAAATACATCAAAAGGACAATAAAGTCGAATCTTCGCTTGGTTGGCTGTAAAACACCTTTTTACAAATAAAATGGACTCGTATATCAATTGATGCCAATGCCATACTCACAAGAGATGCTAGTTTGAGGAAAATTTCCATGGCACAGGATAGATCTTTTAAAGAGGGAAAGGGATATTTTACGAATATGAGATAAAATGAATGTAAATTTAGCTTTCCAATAGATGTTGTATTAAGCATTATGACCGTAGAGCTAAAGACAGTGGTATTCTTTCCACAATCCCACCATATGCACAAAATACAAATATAACAGACTCTTCATTCCTTTCTCAACAGTTAAGGGTTGAGAAAGATCACCGTAAATGAAATGCACATTATCAAAGTTGAAGCAAGCATGGGCACCCAAAAGGGCACGAAAGGGCCAGGCCCCACCTGGCTTACGACAAGTATAATGTATATGTATAATTTCTTAAGATTTTCTTAATACAAATAAAAATACCAAACGTAATATAGCAACGAGGGAGATGACCACCCTAAAAACATTCTTCGGACCCCCATGCAAGCAAGTAGGCTTTCTTGTCCATTCGTCCAGGGAGTGGAGCGAATACTAAGAAAAGACGGACGGTACAAATGGATTTTTTTAAAATCATTTCTGAGGGAAATTTTAACTTAAGTTCCTAATGACTCACAATCGCTGTCCAGTGCTTAATGCTCACTTTGTTAATATCTATTAGTCCATTTGTCATTCAACATTTTCATTTCTATCCTAAGTCGTTTCGCTTTTGTTTATATTTTTAATTTATAATGATGTGGGATTTCACTTTTTAATAGTACTTTGTTTTTCATGTAATAATAATGACCAACGATATAAAACCAAGTGAGCATTTTATCGGAAAAGAAAGCTACAAAACGTGAAAGAAGATAAGAGGCAACCGAAGGCTCTAAAAAGTTTCTTTCGAGTACTGGATAAAATCATACAAATATTGAGGTGGGGAGTTGTCAATATCAGCCACTGTTAACGAAGCATTTGCAGGTCGACATTCTTTTGAAGCTGTAAATTTATTTTACCTGATTGCAGTAATTTAATTGTTGAATTAAAATGGAACGATACGGTCATTTCGGTTACGGGTCTGAATTAAATTTCATGTATTTCAAAATTTGTTTGAATACAATTAGTTTTCACGTGACATATAAGTATATAACTTGATAGGATATAATCGAAAGAGACGAAAGGTCATTTGGATGACAAGTATTTTTTTCAGTACTCTCACTTTCAATCACAGCAGCGTATACAGATGCTCGTTTTATTATGACAGATAACAATAATTATTAATCCATTCTCTGTTATTAGATTTAGATGGAGCGATATTTTAAATTAGTAATAATTCTAATGCAAAGTAAAGTTTTGATTATTAGTTACTTGTGTTCAGGGATGTACCGACATAGGTGCTACGGATACGCACGAGACGAGTCGATACAGGATTTTCCAGACAAAATTCGAGTCGAGACACGGCTCTTTCAATAGAGAAATATACATTTTTCGAGTCGAGCTATCACTTTTGCAGCACATTTTCGAGACGAGACAGCCATAAATATTGTATTGTGCGCATCCCTAATAGGTGCAGTTTTCCATTCAGAAAAAATCTTCCGGGGGGCATACTTAGTATTCAGAGGGCCACTGCTGGTACTCTTTTATTTATTATTATATTATAGACGTATTATTTTGATCTCCTCCCGGGGAAGAGTGGCCCCCTAAAATATGTGTGGACGAAACACTGAACAGGTAGTCTGAGAGTCTGGATCCCCCAATTAGCACAATTTCAGGGGGCAAATACACAAAATTATTTGCATTTTGTAGGCTATTCCGAAAAAATCTTCGGACCCCAAAGAAAAATCTTGGGTGTATCATTGCTTGTGTTTACATTGTGTTACTGCCTGATTTCGAACGTCTATGTTGGAAAGAAACATGAAAGAATTGAATTGTTCTCTAGGCATAAGGGGCCCTGAAAAGAATTTTTGAATTGAAAACCTGATTTTAAAGTTCTGCCACTGATCGGGGACAAATTGCATATAAATTAAGACACACACTTTTGTCATTTGTTGTGTATTGAACTAGTTTAACTAAAATTAATAAAGAATTATTTGAAATCAAGTAGATCTCAAGAACGATTAAATGGACTAGCTTTGATGGCCATTGAAAATGACATTCTGAATGAAATTGATATGGATGCAATAATAAGAGATTTTGCCAAATTGAAAGCCAGAAAAGTGTCTTTATAACATGAACTTTACAGTAACAAAGAGAACGAGAAATTAAGCTAATTACCATATTTGTATCACTGGAAAACACTATTTAAATATGCTTTTAATGAAGTGTAAGAGCATATCTCTTTGTCAAAATCAAACCTGTGATAATGTTAGACTTGAAGCTCATTAGTTTTATTCTATTTCGACTTTTATGTTTCAACTGTATTTGTCAAAATACATCTTAGGTATACATTTTAGTTGTTTCCTGTGCTTATTTAATAAAAACATATATAAATTATTAAAACTGGAACTTTGGTCATGGTTCATCCATAGTTAATTAGGTTTAATTTCGCCGTTTTCCTTTAATACTCACAGGAAGGCGGAATTATTATATATTGAAGAAATTTGTAATTGTAACAATTATCTGAAGAAATTTTGTCCATTACAGCATTCTATTCTTTTATTATCATATAGGCGGGGCGCCTAAATATTGTTTGCTTACAGTTACGAAATGTCTACAACCGACCTTGTTACTGTTATATATATATATATATATATATATATATATATATATATATATATATATACAGAGGGATTTCAAATGAATTTAGTATACGTATATATTACCATCTGGACAATCTATATATATAAAAGAGAACGCACAAAATCCTTTGTCCGCTCATCACGCTAATACGGCTGAACCGATTTCTTTCATTTTTGGGGGGTTGTTAGGATTTGGACCCTAGATGGTTTTTATCATATCACTTTAATTTTCAATTAACAGTGTCTTGAGATAATTGACCAATCAGGTGTCCATACGTACAAAAAATCCTTTGTCCGCTCATCACGCTAATACGGCTGAACCGATTTCTTTCATTTTTGGGGGGTTGTTAGGATGTGGACCCTAGATGGTTTTTATCATATCACTTTAATTTTCAATTACCAGTGTCTTGAGATAATTGACCATTCAGGTGTCCATACGTACAAATCCTTTGTTATTAGTTCATCATAGGTATAAAAATAAACGTATTTATATGCAACCCGCATGACCCTGTGACTCGGCGGGTTAACATAACTGACAGGCGCTATAAATCACTTGAAAGCGAAAAAGTAAAAATTATCTAAGTAACAAAGTTTATTGCGTTCCGGGATGACCGCAGCGAAGCGGGGCGGGTTGGGGTGACCGCAGCGAAGCGGGGCGGGTTAACATAAATGACAGGCGATATAATGTTAACATTAGTGCAATCTTCTATGGTTTTTATCATATCACTTGAAAGCGAAAAAGTAAAAATTATCTAAGTAACAAAGTTTATTGCGTTCCGGGGTGACCGCAGCGAAGCGGGGTGAACGCTGCTAGTTTACCCCTAAAAATGCTTTCGATCACTGAAATAAATTTCTATCTGCGACCACGAAAACTATGATTTCGATACTAATATTGTTCATATTTGACTACTTTTACATGTCCCTTCCCCCCTTATTACGAATGACTTCAGTCTCGCCTACTTTTACATGTCCCTTCCTCCCTTATTACGAATGACTTCAGTCTCGCCCCACTGCAGCAATTTCAACAAACTTAAGTATAGCTATAAACCACCACATGTAAAATAAATGTTCGGGTGAGATTTTTCGGAGAGGAATTCATTAGCTACTTTTCCAATGTGGTGGCTTTATTCTCTTCCCATGCTAAAGATTGCCAAGAGCTCAACTTTATTTGCACCACTGTGCTATGAATATAGATTTTAATGGCATTTACTTTACTGAATGCTCGCTTAGGTGTTGCTCCCGTCACAGGAAAAGTGAGATACCGTACTGTTATAAATGAGTAGGGATATAAACAAATACGGAAAACTATTACCAATGACACCACTTGAAATGAGTTTTCCCAATATCATGGGGCAGTATTTTATTGGAATGTGAAGGAAATCATAGCGTAAATTGTCCCTTCCCCTCCTTAGAAGTCTAAGCTACAATACGTATCTAATAATTTTGAATTAGAAACATATGCATCGAGTTTCATATCCTTAACTTTAAGGTGTCCTGATTAATTAAATGAATAAACTTCCTGCTAAGGAAAGAGTAAAGCTTTGGGCTTTAATAGTATCGGGAGTGTAATTATTCATTTCAGCGACCCCGAAAGCTATTGAATAGACACTCATATCTTTCAATTAGGAATTTTTAATTTTCACCCCTCCCATTAAACCTCCATGCCGATAATGCTAAACTTTGATATGAACGATATAGAGGGTATCATACATAATTCATGTACTCAAAAGCTATGGATTTAACATTAATATCGTTCATTTTCGATTATTTTTACATGTTCCTGTGTCTCCTGTGATAGAACTAGAGGTGATACGGGTTTCGATTCCCGTCAGGAGTCGTGTGGTTCGGGTTCCACGTTAAGTCGTAGATGCACGTCTTGTATAGAGTAGTAGCTGAAAGACACGCTGAACTCTATATCACCTCACCTCGTGATATATTCTACGTTTGCATAATTTCTAAACCACTTTTCTTTTTTTCAATCTCTTCCTTCCTCTTAGGACACGCATAGGTTCAAACCGAAACATTCTTCACGGTTGGAGGACGCAAGGCTACTGTACCATACGCGTACAACCCTTATGGGACTAGGTAGTGAGTTGCGCAGTTTGAGTAGCACGCACGAATAAACCACGCTTACATTTATTATATATAAATAATAAAATCTCATATTAGGACTTACACTGCACGTCAAACTTTTAACATATGCGACTTTTTAAATTATGTTCTTCTTCTTCTGCTTTATTATTATTATTATTATTATTATTATTATTATTGTTATTATTATTATTATTATTATTATTATTATTATTATTATTATTATTATTATTATTATTATTATTATTATTATTATTATTATTGCAATAGCTATATGAAGCAATTATCTCGGCAAACTTGGTTAATACACACCATTCAGCAATCGGTAGTTGTAGAAATCAGGCTTATCTAACAGAAGTTGTTAGCTCAATCGGTAGAGCGCTGAGCCATGGATTCAAGGGTGGCGAGTTCGAATCTAGTCTACGTCAAAAGATTTTTTTCCTGAAATAATTCTTGAAATTGAAATGTTTCTCTCTTAACCTTTATCTCATAATTCTGAATAGAGATGTTTGGATGTGAAAGAAAAAGTATCCTAGAATATAAGAAAAGAAAGGTAAATTACATGATACCCTTTGCAATTTTTAACTATATTTTCACCTATCTAGGACGTCTCTAAAAAGTTCAGACTTCTAGACCACCTTTTCGCTCTCTTATGTGTCCTTTAACTAATTTCTACAGTTACTTAGTGAATAACATATACATATATTACAGATGACGTATCTCTTTCTCTTCTCTCTACATCATGTCTGGAGATGAATGTTTTGACAATAGGTTACAAACACGATTTTAAAAAATAATACGATCTGCGATATCAGTGATACATATTGTGGTGTTTAACTTAACATATAAAACAATAAATAGAAAAAGTGAGAATACGAATCTTTTCGTGCACTGATGCTTCAAATCTGTGTCTTTACTCCCTTCACCTATGTTAAGTCCCTAGTCAAAATAAAAACTCTTCAAAATTAATCACAAATTCTTATACAACCATCCCTTCCTTGGAGTACTGCGGTGTCACATACCCGTCACGGTGATGTAAAGGCACTTCTGGCGACGAGGATACATGTGATCTTTTACGTGATTTACTGTTGACAAAATGTTTTCTGAACGTACATACACACAGACGTAAATAGGATGTGGTAGATCTTTACCAAAATCTGGTCGCATCTAGATTAACGTTAGGCATTTTGTTCGTAATACAATACCTCCTTGTTCGTACTATAACATGGAAGTAATTACAATCACTCACAGAAATTTTGTAAGATTATGACACCAATGTTGTACAGAGTTTGTTTATACCTACAGTACTTTTCCAGTTAAAAATTGTTTTGATTTGTCTACATCAAAAACATAAGCGTAACTGATATTACTCTGCAGTGTCTATTCGCGAAAAGTGCCTAGAGGGATTTAACATGTAATATCTCGCAAATGGTACAAGCTACAGTAAAACTCACTACATCAATGAATTTCCGAGAAAATTTTATATGAATTTGATGTATCACATGCACCTATTCCCATTTGAAAAAAAACGAAAGTTGAATTCATTATGGTGGATTCAAGATGGCGGCCGGTGTGGATAACATGTGTCAGAGAAGCAGTACTTGATCCAATTTGTTTTCCATATGCCCACATTCATGATCAGTTACATCTAAAGAAATTAAAAGCAATTTTGTGACCGAGCGTTATAGTAGTGTATGATTGAATTCCGGGTATATGAAGGCTCATAAATATGCAACTTACCCATATGGGCCGCTAAAATTAGTACAATATACATTGAGCCATGGAGAACTTTGCATTGAAATCAGTTTTACATGAATCCCGAGGGGACACTTCGCGAATGTACTTTGTAAGACAATAGAATAAATAAACAGACTGTGATGTTGGTAACAATAACAACCTTATGACAGAATTACATTAATTAATTAATTAATTAATTACGATGAACCTGGGTCAGGATACAAACTTTTACCAGATCGTTAGAATCAGTGGTATTGAACTACAGTTTGAACAGTAGAATCAGGCATCTCAGGTTATTGGTTTGGTCAAAACGGAGCGATAAATATTGCTCCATTTCTAAATGTTTTGATGCTCCTGTCTATTGCTTTAGATTGCATCAAGGTCTTTTCACGAGACAAAATTTGTCTTGAGAGTTTGCGTGTCACCACTTATCTCTAATCATTTTTTCTTCAATAGGTGTACGCTTCTCGAACAGGGGACTCTCCGTTGTGGTTATGAAACCGGAAACCGAAATATATAAAACGAGGTACCTCTGCCTCCGCGAGTGAGTGTGCTTCAAGATTTGGGACGCGCTATCTATCTCTTCCCTGCAACACAAGTACGAATTTAGTACTATGTGAATTAGTTGAACTCTGGAGCGATGCGGTTGTTCATACTTGGAATTCGGAGATACAATTTTCAGGTTTCATGTCATCTTTTGTTTGGAAGTTGAACTTAGTTTCTAGTGCGAGCAATTTCTGCCAGCAATTTTTAACGGAATTAATTTAATTTTTCTCCTTGCGAAATGATAGTTTCTGCTGGTCATCAGTATAGCTTCATTGGGCTCTGTAGAATTTTCTTTCTCGGCCAAACTGGCATTTATTTCCAATTAAGGGCAAAATACTTTCAGCATAAAGTATTTTTCTTCATTTTACTAAATATTACTTTAACTTCAAATTTACTCTTGATTTCATCCAATTTCCCGGACGTATCATTTGTGATTTTCTTCTAGTTTTCATGATTTTAGTCGTACTTGACAGAGTTTTCCTAGTTCGTATTTAATATATTATGATGCCCCTCTCAAGAAATTATTTCAATTTAACATTTTTTTAAGAAGTGATAGAAATGACACAATGATCAAATTAAGCATTAGCGGGGAGATACCTTGATTTGTAGGGAACTATAATAGTAAATATAATCCGATATTTATTCTCATTGACATTTTCGACAATTTACTTCCTGTTTGATTTCTTATTCTCTCTCTATACGAGTATTGACGAAGTAATATGCATTTTAGATGGACGGTCCTTGTACACACAACCACAAAAGTATGTCCCCTCTAAGTGCTCCAATTACATTACTTGGGGTCCGGGTCATTTGCGGTTGAGAGAACGCCTATACAGATGCAACCCAACTTACATGTAGCTTTTCTCGTCACTGACAGCTGTTGGTAGCACTGAGTCAAGTCTGTATACTAGTAAAATTGTGAGTAGATGACGCACGAAACCTTTCTCCATTCAGAGATCAATCTCTCTGGTTCAGAGTGTGTTGTCCAATGAACATCATATGTTAATCCCAATATTGTTGTGTATGCAATGTATTATTTCATTATATACTGTAACACTGTTCAACAAATTTTGATCGAAAGTATGTAAATTCTTTGAAATTGCGATTTGTACATTCATTTAAGCATAATATGAAAGGAAATGATAATAGAATAATTTTCTTAGCTCAGGTTGTGAAAAAACCCCTTGTACAACAGTACCTGTATGTATACAAATGTATTAATATTTATAGAACATTTAAGCAAAATCCTTGTAAAAACCTACATTTCACTTTTTTTAAATCTATTTCACTGTGATGTGATAAGCTGGGGAGTTAAGAAGTACCCTAACCTATAGCTTTCTATACCCTTGTACTTCCTTTTTCTAAATTGCGCAAATACCAGTTTCACAGCGATACAGAAAATAAAGTAACCGTGGTCAAGTTAAACATTAACAATTCCGTAATAAAAATCAGTATTAACATCAAAACATGAAAAATATGTACAAATACCTTTTTGTGCAAGAACTACACTGCAATGTAGACAAAAGTTTCAAGTGCTACCTTGTACAGGATTATGTTTATTTTATTTTGAGCGTCTTCGCTTGGCTTGCCTTTTGTAGGTTACATCTGGAGCATCCCTTGCAATAGTCCAACAGTAGTCGGCCAATATGTTAGAACTCCACATTCCCTCATATCTCTTCTCCATGGCTGCAATATCTTGATGGAAACGCTCACCATGTTCGTCACTTACTGCTCCACAATCTTCGGGAAAGAAGTCTAGATGTGAATGAAGAAAGTGGAGTTTCAGAGACATATTGCAACCAAGATTTTCGTAGCACAATAACAACTTTGCTACCAGTTGTTTGTAATTTGTTGCTCGGTGTCTTCCCAAGAACTGTGAACAAACACTCTTCAAGCTTTCCCACGCAGCTTTCTCCTCACCTTGGAGAATTTCGTTGAACTTGTGATCTTTGAATAGTTGCCTAATCTGTGGCCCTATGAAAACACCCTTTTTAACTTTGGCATCGCTTAGTCGAGGGAATTGTCCTCTTAGGTATTTATAGGCCTCATCCTCTTGGTTCATGCTCTTAACAAAACTTTTCATAAGACCTAATTTAAAGTAATAGCCCTGTTGCTAGGTATGCAGTTAGGGTATACAAAGTATTGTTGCTTTATATGTGAATGGGACAGTAGAGATCGTGGATCTCATTACCGCAAAAGTGATTGGAGTACCAGAGAAACTCTTCAGCCGGGAGTGAAAAATGTGAAGCATGAACCACTGGTAGATCGTAACCGAATTTTGCTTCCCCCTCTACATATTAAGGTCACCACAAATGAGCCACTGAAAATCGTAATATTTAATGGCTTGAAGTAAACGTTTCAAGTTTTCATAAGATTCCTTCATATGAACTGCGTAACCTACAGGAACTGAAGGAAGTTCATTTCCAATATGTAAAAGCACTGCCTTTAAACTCACCTTGGACGAATCTATAAAGAGCCTCCACTCCGTAGGTTCGTAATTAATTTTAAGTGCCCTCATGAGACCATTTACATCTGTACATGCCACAAGTGTGTCTTCCATAGTAAAAAATAAAGTGAACATCTTCTACCTATTCCGATACACTGAAATATTTACTTTTTCCTGCAATAAATTCCATTGCTTTAAGCGTGACGCTAAAATTTCGGCTTTGCTTTTCGAGAGGTCCAAGTCTCTGATTAGATCACTTAGTTCCTCTTGAGTAAGTCTATGTGGTTCACATGGAGGTTCTTCTACAACAAACGTAGGGTCCTTCGAAGTACTTGATTCAGGAGCTTCAACTTCTTGATCATCATCAGAAAGAAAGATCGTATTCTTTAGGTGGGTCAGGAACAGGTAGTCCTTCTCCATGTGGAGCAGGGCGCATTGCAGAAGGAATGTTAGGATAGATCAAGGCCCGCTTCTTCTTCGTGGAAATTCCCTTCTTGACGGAAGGAACCATACAAAAATAAGTCTCTGATGTGGTCGCTTGGCTCCCTCTAAATCATGGGCACTGCAAAAGGCATTGAGCGCCCCTTCCATTAATCCAATTTCTTAGTTTGCTGGCACAAGTGTTTCACACAATGTGGAATGCCCAAGATTTATCTTGGTCTCCAATTTTACAATCAAAGTAATATTGATAGGCTTTTCTTATTAGTGGTGTTATAGTCTGCTTTTGTGAGGAAAATGTCACTTCCCCACACACGTAGCAGAAGCTATCCGCGCTGTTTACACAATTTCGCGGGCATTTTTGTTTATTGAAATCCTCAAAATGTCACTTGAAATAGTTCCGACAACTATTTAAAAATATACATTCGAAATACCAGTATTTTTGCGTACTTGTAGTTGTATTTTTATGTCCTGCACTACACAAACGTTACACTCAAAACGCTGGTAACTGCACTAAACCTGTCTTTTCTAACAATAGCAGAATACTACTGAGATAAGGAACACAATGAAACCAAGCGTTCATATAGTTTCTCCAGTGTTGCCGGATCAGTGTAACATTTTACCCCAAACGAAGCGAATATATTTATTTTTAAAGCGTTATTGTTAGACATGCCTGTAAAACGAAAACTAGAGCTAATATTCGAAAATAACTTTCAAATTCGTGATCAGCACCACAAAATCAATATGAATTAGCTGATTTTGTTCAATTTACATTTTCGTTGTTGAACAGTGTAATTGAAACACTGATCACACATGAATCAGGAAATGCTTGAAAGTAGACAAAAATATCAAATTTAGAACAACTACTGGAAATAAGTTTGTAGATCACTGTCTCCATTGACAGACCTTCTGCAATTCTGCTTATCCCAACATCTTTTTCTTTCTACTGAAGAGATCTTGCTTGTTACACTGAATATGCATTGAAATTGAAACAGGAACATTTGAAAAAGTTCAACCTGGCCGGGATTCGAACCCGGTTCTACCGAATAGAAGTTGAATGCGCTAACCACTCACCTACCAAAACTAATACCTAGTTAAAATCATTTCAAGGAAAAATATAAACAAGATACTCAAATATAACAATAACAAACAAATATAAACAAAATATAAATAAGAAAATATAATCAACTTCTGTGAGTGTCTTAATGACTTACTCGAGATTTCCTTGTTTAACTCAAAAACAAGTTATATAGACGTTCCTGAATGAGGAAAATATCACGAAACGTTCTTCAAGTTGAGATTCGTCATCGGCAGAACCATAACTTGCGGAGGGGAAACTGCCTCCCCAGAGAGGCTTCCCGCCGTTCGAGGGGGTCTATTTTGAGACAAAATTTTCTTACTCCATATACGATATGAACATGAAATTAGAAATGAAGCATCAAATAGGGTCGCTACATTACATAAACAAACAAGCGCACGAAAGGTAAATAGAACAAAAATTAGTCCTGGACCCATTTCAGTAATATTTATTCCTATGGCTTTGAGATTTATCAATATTGTCTCCTTAATAATTTTGTCATGTATGGAATGGGCCCAGGGAGTAACTAACGGAACCGCAGACCTTGCGTGCGGGAGGGCCTACTGGCTCAGGGGGGCACATAAAGATTAAGAGAAAGTTGGATAGAATGAGCCCAATAACTAGAAAAAAACAACTTTTTCTAGGGGGCCCAAATAAGCTAATTAATGCTTGCCCCCCTAGAAAAGAATCTAAGTTACGGCGCTGGTCATCGGTTGCAGGGATGGTCCCGATTTACGTTACATTTCGTCTTTACCATAACTTCTAATTTCCAAAGAAGAAAAGACGACAAAAATTATTTTCACGTTCTTTGATTTGTATCAACACGTGTAGAAATAGACAGTTCTATGTTTATGCTCCATAACTACTAGTTTATTTTTTTATATTCATATGAGAAATTTGTGGCAAATTGAGCCGATGGCACTAGCCGAGTGATCTCGAGCGTTCGGCTTCTGATCATGAGGAGCGATCCACTAGGGGTTCGAATTTCTCTGAAGAGCAAGGTCGTAATTTTAACTGTCCTCAGTATTTCTGTGTTCGTGTTCCTGTAGTGTTTGGAATACGTGGAAATGTCATGAGGTGCCAGTGGCGAACAATACTCCGGTTGGGGCGATGTGTTTAAAAAAATTGTGAAAGCAGGAAACTCCCATTGCAGCTACTTGGGTTCAAATCCCGTCGTGGTAATTAGTAATTTTTCTAAATGGGAAGATAATGCTTGCGAAATTGGTATTGTAATTATGTTATTCTTATTATTATTATTATTATTATTATTATTATTATTATTATTATTATTATTATTATTATTATTATTATTATTATTATTATTATTATTATTATTACCACAATGGAAAGAAAAAGTAACATAGTGGAAGGTATTCATAGGAACAGAAAAGATATAGAATATGTCAGATGTTTCTTAGGTTTACACATGAAAGCAAAAATATTATTACGTTTATGGATTTACTGATAGAATTATCATTTTATAACAACAAGAAATGGAATATAAATATTTATGAGCTGATAACAGTAATGCATTTTATTTCGCCCTTTTTCTAGGTAGAAAGTTGAGGTGATATCTTAAATAAGATCATTCTCGTGACTAGCGTTCCCTATTGTAAGTTCGATCACTATTTGCAATTGGTGCACAGCTAGGAACAATTCCTTGGAACTCATTTTTAGCCCATACTACAGCAGTAAGGACGTGTTTAGCCTTTATGTGTACCAAATTTCACAAAATTAAATCCCCACGTTAAGCGGGTTTGCATATCCAGGCTCCTAACTATGAAAACATTTACGCTCACTCCAACCTCAATCATTTCACGAATTCAACCTGTTTTACGTATGTTATTAGGACATAATATCGATTGTGATTTATTCTAAAAACACTTTTATACATTGCAAGAGCTGTAACGTCCAAATATTTACTGAGAACTCATAGTCGTATCGGAATAAACAAAAGCGAGTATGGAACAGTAAACTGCTTTCACAAAAGGCAAAAGAACATGTGCAAAGGCATACAAAACGGTCGAGTGGTTTGGGTCGATACACTATCAATCACATGTTTGTGTGTTCAAACCCGGTAGCAAGTTGTTTCTTTTTTAAGTGTCTTCCTATTTTCATCCGGAGGCTGAAAATATTTCTTTGAGTAACTCATTGAAAACTTTTGTTTCAAATTCGATTAGAACGGAACATTATATGAATTGCGAATCTTAAATCCATAGCTAAAAAAAAGAAAAAAAAATAAGTATACTCACTACTCCATTATCCTATGATTTGTAACGAAAAACTATTTATAAACAGTGGTGACTTCAGAAAATTATCCTCGGGGGGAATTTCAATATGCGGGTGGAGGGCAAACATTGGTAGTCCACATTGAGCACGGTCGAATATATGGTCCTGAAGGCGGAAATTTCTTAGCTCGAAAGGGGTCTCAAATTCTCCGTCAAATCACGTCCTGAAAGTATCATTGCTTAAAAGCTTTTCGTAGCAAATATAATATTACACTTGTTTCTCGTTCTACATTTAGAATTGGTAAAATCATAACTTACAGAGGATTATAATAAAAGCATAAAAATTACAATACCAATCATGTATAAATTATCCTGTAAGTTACCAACTTTGGGTCAGATTAAAACTCAAATATTTGTTTTCGGATTGCACTTAGAAGTAAGTCCTCTCTATATAATCCTGATTGGAAAGCCATGTATAACTCTAATTAATTAATGGGGCCGCGGTGGCTCAGTGGTAGAGCGTTCACCTCTAGTGCTTGGGGTTCCGGATTCAATCCCAGCCCCCGCCAAATGAACTTTGTGGTGGACAAACACCGTGTGCGTGGGTTTTCTCGGGGTTCTCCCGTTTCCTCCCACTTTCTTCATTCCACCATTTCATTCATTTTTCATAATCACCGTCTCCTTTAGCCTAACCGGCATAACCGTGGGACGTAAAACTCAAAGATTTCATTTTCTAATTAATTAATCAATATTTATACAAATATTTTTTTATTTTACTATTTTTACTATTCAATATTATATACACTTCATTTCCAAAATCAAAATCTCGAAAATGTATATTGTACGAGTGCAGATTCGGAAATAAATGATTATTTATCATATATATTGGTCTCTATTCGAAATTCTATTTAATCGAATCCGACAAGAACACAGACAGAAACATTGAGAACAGATGAAAAAAAGAGAGAAAAAGGTGCTGTACCCGGCGGAGACTCGAAGTTAGTTCGAATGGTGCTTTATAAGCCGAACGCCTTAGACCACTCGGCTATGGTAACAACTAGTGATTGTAGCAAAGGCTTCGAGTAGTAGTTGTTATTACAGAATAACGTTTTCTATTGCCTAAAATTTAAACCTAATTTACTTTGATATAATATATCTATTAATTTGTTTCATGAACACGTTTCGTTACTTTGATGAATGATGTATGTTGTTGATATAGATTCTATTACACGTTCTTTCGTAAATATTATAGAAAGTATCAGGGTTATTTATGATCTTTCATGGAAATTGACTGGCGCATGCGCAGTACACAGACAGTTCAATTGGAAGGCGAGGAAGGAAACGCTAACACACTGTTAGAGTGTTTCCCTCACAAGCAGTAGTTCCCAACCGAGGGACGGCGGGACGCACTTCCTTCTCCTGGGGTGGCGTGAAGGATTTACGAAGTCCCTTCGTTGTGTTATATTTCTTGAGTGATTATGCACAATATACAATCACATCTTCTACACATTTGGAAGTGATAAATCGTAGTATAAATAAATCGTCCTCCACACACAGTGATTGTTGCTTTTCCAAGATTATAAACTGGAACACTTTTTATTTCAATAGAATATAAAAGTTTCCATGGGAGGGGTTACAACCCCCTGGGTCTTTGATATGTCACCGCCTAAACTGTAACTTTCAAGTTAGAATCGAAAAATGGAGACATGTGACCTACTAAATATATTTTTAGTTCATTATACATTTTAATAAATAAAATATCCACAATTACAATGACAGTAAATGCTAAGTAATTATTGTAAATGTTTGTACTTTCATTTTCCCTCTTTCTTCACAACTGAGCTTGAAAAATGTAAAAATGGGAGGTTAAGAATTTCAAATATTACGTATATTTTAGCGTATTACGAAATTATAATTAATAAAATCCGGCAGGATCACAAACAGAAACGTCAAGAAGAGGTAAAACCAAATTGTACTGTGGTGGGATTCGAACTACTCTTGAATGGTGCCTCAGAATCTCTAGCCGAATGCCTTAGTCCACTCAGCTAATGTCACAAGTTGATAATATAGTAAGCGTGTTTCGTGTTCAATCTTTTGTTACAGTATGATATTTATTTTGTATTCTCTGAAGTTTAAGCCTATCTTAGCCTGATGTAATAGTCTGTTAAAATTGTTTTATGCTTATGGTATTCTTTACTTTGACGAATGATGTTGTTAATATAGGTTCTATTACGTATTCGTTCATAAATATTACAACAATTGTCAGGATTATTTGTGATCTGTCATGAAAACTGACTGGTGCATGCGCAGTAGAAACAGAAAGATGCACTTTACCGACATTTGTCATACACGCCAGGACGCAAATTTCTAACAGGTTCTGAAAATGCCTCGCTCTAAAGGTTGTGGAGAACTGTCTGTTGCTCTGAGAGGAGAAATCATAGGCCGAGCAAAAATGGGACAAACTGTGCCTCAGATTGCTAGAGATCTGGGATGTGACAAGAAAACGGTCAAGAAATGGGTTCAGCGACATGAAGAAGGTGGTGAATGGTTCAGGTCTCGGTCAAGAAGTGGAAGGCCAAAAGTGACAACTGCAGCTCAAGATCAAGCTTTAGTTACAGAAATAATCAACAGACTTTTACGCCATACGTCAATCCTCTTGGACAAAGCCAGAGAATATAATTGTTCTCACGAAACAATAAGAAGAAGATTATTGGGGGCTGGTCTACACTGTTCAAGACGCGCTAGGAAGACTCCCCTGACTGAAACTCACAAGGCCAGACGAATGGAATGGGCACAGAATAACATAACCCAACCTCAGTCATATTGGGACTTAGTCATCTGGACCGACGAGAAGGTTTTCAAGCCTAACCAGCAAGGTAGAGTTATATTGTATAGACCGCGCGGAACCAGGTATGCTGAACAAAATATTATCAGAACTTCTTGTTCAGGACGAATATCAGCACAATTTTGGGGATACATGACGGCTGCTGGTTCTGGAGATTTGGTTGCGGTGCTTGAGAAAATGAACAGCAGTGTTTACATTAATATCCTCGAAAATACGTTGTTACCGTCCTTAGAAAGAAACTTCCCCGAACAGGAAGAATATATATTTATGCATGACAACAGTGCTGTTCACACTTCCCGGCAAACACGAGAGTGGCTAAATGAACATCCAGAGTTAATTTGTATTGAGTGGCCCCCTCTATCCCCAGATTTGAACCTAATTGAACATCTCTGGGCCTACATGGTGCAAGAATGGGAAGAGAGACGTGAAGACAGAGACCAAACGTTTCTTCAAAATCATGTTATGGAACTGTGGCAACATTTTCATGACACACCGTCGTATTGCTCGAGACTTGTATCTAGTATCCCCTCCAGACTTCAAGAAGTTATTGACTCTGGAGGTGATTACACGAAGTACTAGTGTGTTATTTTTTGTGTAAACATTTATTTAAGTTTCATTTATTTATTATATTTTTTCAAGAGCAATACTTTCGTTCTTCATTCTTTTCCTTTGTTTGTTTACTTATTAGTTCGTTAAAACGTAAAGGAAGAGTAGTATATCTTCAAAAAGTATTCTTGAATTTACTTTGAACGTTTCTAAGAATACATTTACTTTTTTTTCTTACTCTATATCATGCCCAATATTACTTTCATTTCAGTTAATTAATAACTTTATTTCACATCTCGGATAAAAGTATTATTGTCTTTTTAACGATGTTATTCCTTTTGATTGTGTAATTTCTAGTTTCATTGAATTATCTAAATTCGAATGAATAAATCACATTTTCTTTATTGTCCCTTCCTTAGCTAGGTTCGAATTCGAGAACAATGTGGTGTAATTTACGTTCTTTATTCTTCATATTGTGCAGTAATGACAATATTAATTATTTTTCATGAGTCCAGTTGATCAGTGAGAACTTGGACAAACATTAACCTGGTGATTCTTTACGCAATGAGAAGCGTAAAATTTATTTTAGCTGTTCTTTATACTTCACAGCGATGAAACATTCTAACAGTGTGTTAGCGTTTCCTTCCTCGCCTTCCAATTGAACTGTCTGTGTACTGCGCATGCGCCAGTCAATTTCCATGAAAGATCATAAATAACCCTGATACTTTCTATAATATTTACGAAAGAACGTGTAATAGAATCTATATCAACAACATACATCATTCATCAAAGTAACGAAAACGTGTTCATGAAACAAATTAATAGATATATTATATCAAAGTAAATTAGGTTTAAATTTTAGGCAATAGAAAACGTTATTCTGTAATAACAACTACTACTTGAAGCCTTTGCTACAATCACTAGTTGTTACCATAGCCGAGTGGTCTAAGGCGTTCGGCTTATAAAGCACCATTCGAACTAACTTCGAGTCTCCGCCGGGTACAGCACCTTTTTCTCTCTTTTTTTCATCTGTTCTCAATGTTTCTGTCTGTGTTCTTGTCGGATTCGATTAAATAGAATTTCGAATAGAGACCAATATATATGATAAATAATCATTTATTTCCGAATCTGCACTCGTACAATATACATTTTCGAGATTTTGATTTTGGAAATGAAGTGTATATAATATTGAATAGTAAAAATAGTAAAATAAAAAATATTTGTATAAATATTGATTAATTAATTAGAAAATGAAATCTTTGAGTTTTACGTCCCACGGTTATGCCGGTTAGGCTAAAGGAGACGGTGATTATGAAAAATGAATGAAATGGTGGAATGAAGAAAGTGGGAGGAAACGGGAGAACCCCGAGAAAACCCACGCACACGGTGTTTGTCCACCACAAAGTTCACTTGGCGGGGGCTGGGATCTAACCCGGAACCCCAAGCACCAGAGGTGAACGTTCTACCACTTTTTCTTTCTTTTTTTTTATTTGCCATTTGCACCACTGAGCCACCGCGGCCCCATTAATTAATTAAAGTTATACATGGCTTTCCAATCAGGATTATATAGAGAGGACTTACTTCTAAGTGCAATCCGAAAACAAATATTTGAGTTTTAATCTGACCCAAAGTTGGTAACTTACAGGATAATTTATACATGATTGGTATTGTAATTTTTATGCTTTTATTATAATCCTCTGTAAGTTATGATTTTACCAATTCTAAATGTAGAACGAGAAACAAGTGTAATATTATATTTGCTACGAAAAGCTTTTAAGCAATGATACTTTCAGGACGTGATTTGACGGAGAATTTGAGACCCCTTTCGAGCTAAGAAATTTCCGCCTTCAGGACCATATATTCGACCGTGCTCAATGTGGACTACCAATGTTTGCCCTCCACCCGCATATTGAAATTCCCCCCGAGGATAATTTTCTGAAGTCACCACTGTTTATAAATAGTTTTTCGTTACAAATCATAGGATAATGGAGTAGTGAGTATACTTATTTTTTTTCTTTTTTTTAGCTATGGATTTAAGATTCGCAATTCATATAATGTTCCGTTCTAATCGAATTTGAAACAAAAGTTTTCAATGAGTTACTCAAAGAAATATTTTCAGCCTCCGGATGAAAATAGGAAGACACTTAAAAAAGAAACAACTTGCTACCGGGTTTGAACACACAAACATGTGATTGATAGTGTATCGACCCAAACCACTCGACCGTTTTGTATGCCTTTGCACATGTTCTTTTGCCTTTTGTGAAAGCAGTTTACTGTTCCATACTCGCTTTTGTTTATTCCGATACGACTATGAGTTCTCAGTAAATATTTGGACGTTACAGCTCTTGCAATGTATAAAAGTGTTTTTAGAATAAATCACAATCGATATTATGTCCTAATAACATACGTAAAACAGGTTGAATTCGTGAAATGATTGAGGTTGGAGTGAGCGTAAATGCTTTCATAGTTAGGAGCCTGGATATGCAAACCTGCTTAACGTGGGGATTTAATTTTGTGAAATTTGGTACATCAATTCTTGTCTAAACACGTTACTTGCCAGACAGTTACGAACGAAGGTTGATACGGATGACGTAATTTTGTGTTGTTGGCATTTCACCTGTAAAGGAAGTCGACTCAACTCTTAGACCAGAGAAATTGAATATCTTTCATGTTAGTATACATCAGAAGTATCAATTTTGTAGATTATATAAATTTCCTGAATTTTACAGCCGGAATCGAACTCGCGTCCCCAACATGATAAAACTAACGCTTAAGCAACTTCTCTAAGACATCACTGTTCTGGGAGAAGGAAAAAATGGAGCTGTAGTGAATTCAGTAATTATACACTTTTACGATTCCAGTGTAATAATGGTGAAAGTTTCTGATTTCAGTCATGATAAAATAGTAAAGTTTTATACAGAAAGAATAGTCCAGAGAAGTCAACTTTAAATTGACAACTCATATGTACGGAGCAGTGCAGTATGCTATCGCCTCGGGCCCTGATTTTTCACGGCACGGCATTGGAGAGATACTTATATTGATTGGAATCTGGTGTTTCAGGGCACCGGATTATTTTTTTAAGAAAATTAACTAATTGAACGAACCTTCCTCAGGAATGATAATGAATGTCGATCTAATTGACGTTTCTTGACCTTTTTTCAGTAAAGATGTTCCTCAGTACCTTGTTTTCTATTTTGATGCGTTTTACTCACCTTTACAGTTTTCCCACTAACTCTTTAAGAAGAGGTACAAAAACACAGAAACAAGGAGGAGTGTAAAAATGACAAACACTATTCGCGCGTTGTTCCCTTGCCTGAAGTAAAACAATAAAATATGGTGAACATGGAATTTTTGGTCTTACATTTTTTATGTGGGGTCAAATTAAGAGATGGAGTGGGTCAGTGGGTCAAATGGATCGAGTTTTCTGAGTTGGTCAGTGGGTCGTGGGTTAACAGCATGTGATCACTGCGATCCATCATCCACCGTGACCCACTGCGACACACCACCCACCGTGACCCACCACTCACTATGACGCTCTCTGACCCACAAACCCTCTCTGCTTACTGCATTGTAGACAGCATCTTCTGACGCGACAAAACGCCAATGAACCACAAAATTACTCCCCCAAATGATGTTAAATCGACTATATGTGTGATTTGTTTACATTAAGGTGAGTTTTAGACACTTAAAAAGTACAAAAAAGCACCCCGGAGGGGGCTCGAACCACCAGCCTTATGATTATTGAGCAGGTGTTTTTCCGACTTTGCTACGGAGGCAATGAGGGAAACGTCGCTTGTAAAGAAATAAATCGTTGAGATCTTTTTAATTTTGGAAATCAGAGTGTTCCTTTATGCCTGTATATGAGACGATAACTGTTTGGGATAAGATAAAATGCGTTCGCCATGTAATTTTATAACAAAGAGACTCGTGTCTATTTACTTTATTTCATAGTTCTCCCATACTCACTTTGTAATGATCGACGACAATTGCCATCTAAATTCATACAATTATCGCAACTCAATAATTTTCACTTCATGATGTTGAGACAAAGGTTATTCTTGACCTCCGGAGCTCACTTTAGGAACAATTCGTCAGGAAAAAATAATATATAATAATAACCGCATGCACATGACTGGCGATAGTTCGTGTTGGTCCCTTCGCAATTCTCCGCGACGAATCGAAGGAGCGCGGATCATAACGAAGTGCTCGCTGCTACGCGGTGGTAACTTCAACACCCTGACGCGAGATATCTGTTCCGACTCAACGAAACCATGCCGCCAGCGAGACACTAGCAGCAATCCTTCGACTCTTCGCTATATTGACGATCGACGTTTACCGACAAGTGGGCCACTAGGTGTTGGCGACGTTTACGGCATGGGGTAGGTCCATGTCTCATATAGCCTCACTGCTGAAAGGGACGTTAAACTCAAAATCAACTCAACTCAACTCACCAAAAAATACAGTGCTTCTCATCATATATCCGTATATGCTTACCATGCGTTTTATAATAATTGCTTAAGCTTGTTTATTATATGGAGCGCTTAGAGGACAGGGCAACCAAACTTAAAGTTGTGAAAAAAGTAGACATAAAATTTGTAATGTAAGCTTCTGTATGTTGGTCTATGTACTTAGATTTGGGACTTTCAAATTTCGTCCGTTTTTCCACTGAAAAGTACCGATAATTCAACAAGGAAATAATTAGACCATGATAATCTAATTCAAATTCATCGTAATTTTGCCCACGACAAACACTTTACCATTTTATATCGTAAACGTGAAATGCATCATTATTGTAACAGAGCGGTGCTTGAACGATTGACCGTAGAAATTCAAACTGCGATTAGTTAGAATTTGAAAACCTGGTTTTATTGCAAATATAAACTCTTTAGTCGGTAGAAAAGAGGACCTGGATCATGTGTCAGAGTTGATGACGATGTGTTTTGTTGGGTCTGTGATTCATGGTGGGTGGTGGGTCGGAGTAGTTCATGGTGGGTAGTGGGTCAGAATGGGCCAAGGTGGGTAGTGGATCATGGGATACAGTGGGTTACGGTGGGTGGTGGGTCAGTGGGTCAGAGTGGGCCACGGTGGGTGGTGGATCAGTGCGTCGTGGGTCAAGTTTTCATTAACCCACCCCATTTCTGATCAAATCTGTGAAACCAAACCAAACAAAGAGCAGTATTAATAAACAAAACGCTCAACATCTTAGCTATTCATGACATAACTATTGCATGATCCGAATAACTCTAATATATTCACAAACCATCATTTGTCATAATTTACCGAAATATGTCATAACTTTTCTGACTACCTGATACTTTAAATGTTGTTAATACGCAAAGTTCATTGATCTAATCACTTATTTACTCATTCCCTTATAATCATCACAACATTTAGTGTACTTCCCGTAGATATAGAAAGGTGAAATGTAGTATCCAGGCTTGGTGTAGCGTGTAAGTAAACAAATTAAAAGCAACAGGATAATATTTCCCTCCCCCAAACCCAATAAAGTGGAGTGTGTTGATTATTCAACAAAAAGACTTGAAACCCAATCAGAAAATTCATAAAATATAAAATATGTAGCCAAGTCTCGACTTTGCAATAATAATAATAATAATAAAGGAATAACAGAATTACAAAATCAATTACGTAAGCAATGCCTTCCATTTAAGAAAAAATGATTGCCATGCCGCAGGACTGAAACTTGTGGGGGGGCACTGTCCCCCACCTCCAGGGGCTCCCCGCCGCTCGAGGGGTTTCCATTTTAAGACAAAATTGTCTTACTCCATAAACGATACGAAAATGAAATTATAAGTGAAGCATCAAAGAGGTTTACTACATTACATAAACAGAACAGCACACAAAAGCAGCGGCGTAGCGTAAGAGAACGCCGGTATGCCCGGCATCCCCTGTTAATAAGAAAAAGTACGTATTTCATTATATATAAATTGTTTGCTTGTAATTATCACAATTATTTCTATTGCAATCTTCTGGCGCGCTCTCTCGACTTACTTTGACAAGAGGAACCTACGCATGCGCGTCGCTCAGATGCACATTTTCTGTCTTTCCTCCTGTCGTATGCTATTTTCCTCGGGCTTCCAGGCCTACTGAAAGCATCGGGGTTTTCGTCTGCTTTCTGTTGAATGCGCATGCGCAATACTTCCCTTCTCACTCCTCCTCATCCCTTGCAACCCTACATTTGCTTTAGATATACGCTGGCATATTCAAGTATTTCCAACTGTATATATTTTGAACTAAGCTATAGTTTCTGAACAGAACGTACGAGCCCTAATAAAAAGGAAATAGAACAAAACGGAAATGGTTAGTTCAACGCATTTTTGAAGCATGCCGGTTATGTAAATAATAGTTTTAAAATAGTTATGCCTTAATCGCAACTAAATGCATCGTAATTGTAATCTTCATCGTAAAGGAGCTCAAAGACACAGGCATAAATATAAAGCATTCTGTAGAATTACGGTGACCGATCTGGTAGGACAAGAGAGCCACAACTCCCCGTCACTCGCAAAGATTGTGCCAGGGCCCTTCAGTCACTGGCACAAATCTCGGGGACATAAGGGGAACATGTTCCCTACAATCTTGTCCACCCCCCCCCAATAATCCGATTTGAGATTGTGATGATGATTTCTATCCGACTGCCACAAACGAAACTGATGTCCTTTGACTTGTTTCATTTTTAAAAAAGAATCGTATTCTTTAATATTTCATTGTCATTAATTATTAGTAGTCTATTTTCAACTATTTGTTTAATTCCTGTAACAATTCCTATAATGCTATTGTGGTAATCATAATTTTGCTCAGATAAGAGTATTGTTGCACCAAATATAGGCCTGATTGATTTTCTTTCATAGTTTTGGGGAAGTCATTATTTGTATTGTTATAAAACAACGTCCTAAAATTTTAATGTGGATCATTGTGGATGCGTAAGTAGAAACATGTCAATTTTTATTATGCATATATTCAAATTTCAGAATGTGCTCACGGCACTGAGTTGTAATAGTGATATGTACCACTATTTAATCTACATCATTTGGTATATAATATACGAGTACAACAGGTTTACCTCAGAAATTTGATTCATCTACTGTAATATGAGTCTCTTCTCCCCTCCCCCCACAATAAGCCTTAAAATGTACCCTCCTGCCGATGTTATAGACAACTCTGCTTCCCTAATCCTCCACAGCATTTTTTTCAACTTCATAAATATTTTGAACATCGTTAAAAAGGAAAGGATTATGGGAACAGTCTTACCCATCCCACGAACGTTGAAGACAGATTTGCGTCCTTGACTTCAGTATCTGGATACAGAAACAGGCCCCCAGAGTTGGTTTAAGTGCTTTGTATTTACTTCTTCAAGTGATATATACAATCAGGCCCATATTCACGAACGGGCGTCTGAGTTCCGGACCCAAGATGACAAATTTCTAGGGGCGATTTTTTTTTTAAAGAACGAGATTGACGTGTGGTATGTGGAGAAAAAAGCCGCCCACGAGAAAGAAATGAAGGGAACGATACTGGAAACAATGTACATACAAAAGTGGGGCCTAGTTTTCTCGTCACAACGGTAGTAGCAAGAAGGAGCTGAGACAATTGGTTTTTACATTCTAACGTAATCCACGCATTCGCTTCTCTATGCCCCACTAGACCTCCAATTAGGGGGACTTCCTCCTAAATTTTGTATAACCCTATATTTCTATTCGGAATAGCTACCGGTATGTATTGCTGCTTGCAGTAGTACTATATCGCACAAATAACTAACTTTGGCATCCTCCTTTCGGAATATCACGCTACACTACTACACAAAAGGTAAATAAAGCAATAATGAGTCGTGTGTCGATTTCAGTAAAAAAATGTCTACTATTAGGAGTACTAGAAATAATATATATTTGTATGTTATTGTCAGATTTGTCAATATTGTCCTCTTGATTAATTTGTCGTGTTTGAAACGGGCCGAGAGGCGTAACTAACGACCCCGCAGACCTTGTTGTGCGGCATGCAAATCTACCACAGATTCCTCATACAAAGATAAAACAATAAACTAGTATTTATGGAAAATAAAGATATAACTTTCTTTTTCTACACGTGTTGATGGAATTTAAAGAATGCAAACATAATGTCTGCCGCAGGCACGTAGCCAAAGGGTGGGCCCGGGGGGTTTCTACCCCCCATTCGAGACCAGAAATGAAAAAAATAAGGAAACATGAAACAAAAAGAAACTAGAAAAAGAAGAATCAGCGTTAAAATTAGAAAGCTACAGCAAGCGTTTGGTTACTCTTTGGGAGGAGCTTTGTGTGGGGGAAACAGGGGCGGAGACAAGTTAAAAATGGATATTATTGTAACGAAGCATTCTGAATTCCATCTAGCTCCATACTAATATTATGAACTACAAATGACGATCAGATAGACTCTTAGGTAGAACTTATGAAATACAAATAATTCCCAATAATATGAGCCTGGCAACATAGATTCCAGTGACACTTGTTAAAGAAATTTTCAATTTCGCGGCAACACTAATCCATTTCGCGGCAGGATGTTTTCACTACCGAAAGAGATCTCGTTGGTATCCTTGACGGCATTAAACGAAGACAAGAAAAAGAAGGAAAGACAAGAAGAACCGAGTTCGAAAGAAATCTTGGCTACGTGCCTGCTATTACGAAATCCTGGCTACGTGCCTGTCTGCCGGCTTGCAGTTTCGCGGATTCCAAGAATTTCAGATATCCTTTGATCTTATTGGCCGATACAGATAGGACATCAAGAGTCATGATTACATATAGCGGATATTAAGGTTAACTACTGTCGGCCCTCGTGGCCGAGCGTTCTAGAGCAACATTCTAGTAATGAAAATAGTTTTAGGCGTGGGTTCAAACCCTGCCCAAGGATTTTTCATAACATTTTTTTCATTAAAATAAGCTTGCAGCTTTACTATACGGATCCATAGTAAAAGTAATAATAATAATAATAATAATAATAATAATAATAATAATAATAATAATAATAATAATAATAATAGGAACGTGTTAGAACCCCCCAGGGGTTAGTTAGGTTCTGTTCTGTTTGCTCAAATTTTTCTGTACATTTTACATGACCAACTTCAAACAGCTGCCTAGGGTAACGCGTGAATACTGAAACTCTTGGGATCGGCGTAAATGCTGCAGGCTATTCTTCTTTGGAAATTAGAAGTTACGATGAGGAAGAATAGTAATAATGTAAATCGGGAGCAGTTAAAAACGATGAGGTAGCCTCAACTTGAAGAACGTTATCTGATATTTTCCTCATTGACGAAAATCTATATAACTTGTTTTTGAGTTAAAGAAGGAAATCTCGAGTAAAGGAATGTCTTCTCATACGGGCATTAGTATTTTGTATAGTCTTACATTCAACGATTTTAACTACTAAAAGTTTAGATAAAAGGTTAAGTGAGGTAGGTAAGTGGTTAGCGTATTGAATTTCTGTTCGGCGATCCCGGGTTCGAATCCCGGCCAAGTTGAAGCTTTTTCAAATATTTCAATTTCAATACATACTCAGTGTGACAAGAAAGATCTTCTGTCCTCCATAAAGAAAATGATCTTGGAATGAGGAGAATTGGAGAAGGTCTCTCAATGGAGGCAATCATTTACAAACTTATTTTCAGCAGTTGTTCTAGATTTGATATTTTCAGCTACTTTCAAGCATTTCCTGATAAACGCGAGGTTAGTATTTTTTCCTGTAAACATACAGTATATAAAGAAATAATTCATTACATATACAGCAGTATTGAAATTAATATATTGTTATAGGATGTTATGGTACTTGGGTTTAGTTCTTAGTAACGATACGATACATTATATTTTAAAAGTAATTTATCTCTATTTTATTTACATAATCACTTGTGTTTATTAAATTTTACTACTCGACAAAGTTTAGAAAAAGAATAGCGTCATGAGAATTATTTACATTGTTCACGAATTACAGTCTTTCTTAGGAAACCATATACTGCAAGCTAGTAATATTACGTTAACAGAATTTACATAATGTACCATTATATAACTGTTAGATAACTACTATCTAAACATACAGTATATAAAGAAATAATTCATTACATATACAGCAGTATTGAAATTAATATATTGTTATAGGATGTTATGGTACTTGGGTTTAGTTCTTAGTAACGATACGATACATTATATTTTAAAAGTAATTTATCTCTATTTTATTTACATAATCACTTGTGTTTATTAAATTTTACTACTCGACAAAGTTTAGAAAAAGAATAGCGTCATGAGAATTATTTACATTGTTCACGAATTACAGTCTTTCTTAGGAAACCATATACTGCAAGCTAGTAATATTACGTTAACAGAATTTACATAATGTACCATTATATAACTGTTAGATAACTACTATTAAATCAGCATTTTAATTCCAGAATTGTATCAGTAAATGTTGTAATGTAAGAATCTTTGTACTCATCTTTTTCAGAAATTTCTTAGATTGACAAAATTTAAATTATCCGGAAAATTGTGTCTTGAGATTTTAAGGATTTTTGATCAGCAGAATGTTCTTTCTCAACTGAGTTTTCTCAAGAGTTTCCACATGCTGGCTGGAGCCATTGTTATTTCGAAGTATCTCTGAAATCTGCAATCTCATGTTTCCGGCTACATAAAATTGTTTCCTTGGAAATGTGAGTGGTAGTAGAAATCGAGAGTCGGTTGGGTGCAGACGAGAGCCGCGACGAATTAGTAAACGTAGAGCCGTGAATCGTAAACAGACAAACATGTCATGTTTTCGATACGATACTACCTACGAAGTGAAGAGACGGAATAACTCACTTAAATCTAAAAGTGTTCGGAAATTTCGTAAAGAATTCTTGCTATTACGTGTTTCGGTTGCCAAGTTTGATACTTCCAAGGACATTTTACAACATCCGAAACGGAGCTGCAGAGAGGGACTCTTGGCAACATGGATCCAACAGTACTCAAGGTATGACATTCTCTTTGGCCAGATTTCCTTTCTTTTATCCTGCACAATCTTTCAAACATTTAAACACGTCCAATCTAAGAACACCTAACTTTATGTCCAATAAATTGAACTGAAATGAACATAAAGCTTCTTACCAAAATTAAACATCAACCTCATTGATCACTACTTGAATTAGTTTTAGTTTCATTGTACATAATTTTGCCTAACTTTTAGGGGCATGTTCATAAGAGAAATTTCAGATATTTCTCTAAGTTTGGTCTGGTCTTATCTATTTAGCTACAATCCCCATACTCGTTTTGAACTAGAGTAGACCGGGCTAACAATATGGTGTTCTTTGGAAAACACGATCCGAACCATAGATATTCATCTTAGAATGGAGAAGTGTTTCGTTAGTCACCTACTTTACAATTTTACCTGCATAAACTCCTGGATCAGGTCTACCAACTGCTGTCAGTGCTGAGAAAACTTACGTGTAAGTTGGGTTGCATCTGTCTAGTCGTTATCATAACTGCAAATGACCTGAACCCCAAGTAATGGAATTAGAGTTGTAATGTACCATTACAGTTGAAAGTAATGGCAACTTTTTTTTACGCACCCTGTACCTAGTAATTTTTTTTTATTCAATTTCGGTTTAGTTACACAATTTATTTACTCTCTTTACTTCGAATTAAATATAATGAATCGAAAGGTTTCATTAGTAACCATATTCCCACTGTATAATATATTTATTTATATTTTGATTAAGTGTAAATCCCATTTTCGGATATATAAGTTGAAAAGTTACAAGGTTTACCATTCTGACGTCATACCGAAACATAGTTCCGTCATTGGATATAAATTTTCTTAATTTCAGACCAATGTAGATTTTGGCCAGGTACCTAATCTTTTCCCTCACCCCCTCTCACTAGTCCATAGTCACTTTCAGATCCGGTTATATCTGGATTTGCCAAATTTCTATTTGCTTTGTAATTTCCGCGGCTAAAGTTTTCGTTCTGATTGGAGGAATTCTCCTACCTCTGGCGTTTTCGGCGCAATGTTATCAGAATAATCGAAGACACGTCACGAAGCACTATCTGTGGAAGTGATCACCATATTTTGGCTTTATTAGGACTGAAATTCAAACGAACTTAAGGTAATATCCAGTTAATTTCATTGATAAACGTCGTGTGATCATTTAGGAGCCAGAAACACATATTTTTGTTCAAAGAACTGAAAACCAGGGGAAAATATCTGACTTCCGGATTTCTGTTTTCTAGGAAGCCATGTTTGCTGCCTATCTAGAATTGACAAAGTGAAATAGTGACTTTACTTTCTTTTTCTTTCAAACCATAGATTCAGTTAGGGATTAGGGAAATTACGACCTGTTTAGTGCATGTTGTTCGTGTATACAGTAAATGTGATTTTTTATTATTTATTTAGTAATTGCATGTACGTAGTAGGTTTGATAGTTGTAATGTAAATAATCATAATGGCAGCTTAAGCTAGCGTAAAAGGGCTCCTATCCCCTTTTCCAACTTGAACCAGTTCTAGCGGGGGAATGGGTTAGTTATTGTTCGTTTTAGGGCCTTTTCCCCTTTCAGGGGAAGGGTCCCTCAATAAACCTCGTTAAGGTGCCCCCAGGGCATCAATCTCTAGTAATAATTATGTAAACAATTGGTCAGGTCAATTGGACCTAGGGTTACCTTTCTCATTTTGCCCCCCTTTAAGTTTAATAGAGCCGACTGTATATACCAACAAAGGAGTATTTTTCGTCAACATGCATGTAATTAAATGGTGCATGTTTGGTTTAGTTAGTTGTCTTTATGTATAGTACTAACAGTGGTGTATGTAGTTAGTAGTTTTGTGTGAGTGTGTGAATTTTCGGTTAGGACAGTGTATAAATATGCGTTAATTTAGTACCATTTGTCTAATTCGAAGTATACTAAACCGGAGTAAATATTAAATTTCTGATTAATGAGTACAAGTATATATTTCAGTACACGGTAAATTATGCCTCCACTACAGCGCCATAGTGTCTGTTTTCGGTAGTCAATTGTTTGTTGACATTACGACATCGCATGACTTAGTGATCTAGATTGTTTGATTTTGGACATTTACTCTCAAATTACTTCCCGTGGACATGGTTTTCGGTTCAGATGAGTATACCTTCATATAAGATAGCATGAGATCTTACTGTACTGAAAATTTCAGCTTGCTAGGTCCAGTAGTAATTGAAATATCCGCTGAAATAAAGAATACCTATTTTCTTAATAGAAGTAAAGCCCATATGCTGTTACTGTTTGTTTCAAAATGTAGTATTAAATTCTCTTTTCCCGTGGCTGTAGAAAAATTCCATTGTTGCTTTAGTTTTATCAGCAAATTGGAAATAGATTAATCGTTGACAATTTAACTTTCAGTGAATACACGTATGATTTTTTTAAAACTGCGAAGTAAATACAATTTGGGTGCTTCGAAACAAAGAGTACGTGGTTCGATGAATGTTATCGTGTGGTGGTTTGAGCGTGATAGATTGTGATAATTATATATATTTATTACTGTGTAATGTAAATATGTGTATGGCCTGCGTGTAAAATGTATGAAATAGGGTGTCTGTAAAATATTACTTCGCGCGAAAATTAGTAGATAATGAATGAATGTAATGATATATTAATAATATGATATAAAATATGAATGAGATGATGACCCCTATATTTAAATGGATAGGCCTAGTGTATGTTATGTAGTGAAAATATGAATATGTTTACTAAAAAAAAAAAATCTCTCGCGTTTTGACTTCTACACCAGTACATTCATCCAACCGAGTTTGCTACTTGGATAGTAAATTGTAGTTGGGAATTGTGTGTTACTTCGCATTTAAGTACCTCATAATAACAGCCCCGGATCTTAAGCCTTTCAATAGATAGGGTAGCATCATGTGGGAATTACTTCTAAAGGTTGACAGAAATGATAATTAAGAAAACCAACTGCTATATCCTGTGATCATCGAAAAGTACAGGTTTCGGTCATTTGTACCTTTAACATTCATTGCCTCTCCGAGATTTTTTTTTCTCGTTGCTTACCTTATTTATTTATTGTGCAGTGTTCATATAACTCAGTTCGGACTATCCGATTAAATCAACTGCTACTAAATTAATATTCACGTCATTAGCGTACCCGGACGTCGACCCCTAGTCCCCTTAAGTATTTTCATGTCTTTTCTTAGTTTAATTAGATGAGGGAAATTAACGACGTCCCAGACTGTGGCATGTCTGCGCGGGGTAGCCATCGGTGATGTTTGGTTATTGAAATCACCGATCCAAAATTCAGTTTATTTAATTTTTTTTTTATTTTGGCAAACTCTAATTAGGGATATCTTAGCTATTACTCTAATTTCATTACTATTCTGGAATCTTCTAGTTTCCAAGAGGTCGGATGATTTTTTTTTCTTTTGAAATTCTAAATTAACGCCGTCTCTAACCTTCCGGAGGATTTTCGGGACCCTGCTGGTATGGGCCGGATACGGGGATCGGATTTCAATCTTACAACCAAACTCTTGTGGGATTGGGATCTGATGGACACAGAACTTGCATCCTTGGCAGCAGGGCGCTCCTTGAGTCTACGTATTTGAGTAGACCACCCTTTTGGCATGTTAAGAATATTTTGGCTATGGATTTTGTTGAGAGCGAAATTCGACTTTTATCTTTGTAGCGTTAGTTATTTCCCACTTAAGTCTTTGGCGCCCCTATTCTTCGTCTTCCTTCTTCTCTATCTCTCTCTCTGTCTTCATTACTTCGAGATTTTTTTTTCAAAATTTTTCAACCTCCCCCCCCCGGTTTCTGAAACTCATGAAAACATACAATATTCATATCACTTATTTCGATCGTATGTACTAACTGAGACATCGAGGGATGCAATTCGTGGAGGTATTGCAGCACAACTCAGGACCATTTTCGCGATATTTAATCCACCACGGGAGAAACTGACGAGAAGGTACACTATGCTTTCAGATTCCTAGAAACATTTGTTATTCATTGATCGTACAAATTATACCCATTGACGACTGATTTCTGGTTTTCTTTCTATTGATTGGTCATATAGTGTGTATGTATTAATAGTTTGGGCCCACTAGTTTCGAATAACATTGATTTTTTTTCTGTATATACATCTATATATGTACTTACATAGTTTTAAAAGTTACGTGCCTGCTCTATTTGTTGTATTTCCACCTCTTATGTCAACTTACTAAATAACACCAACTATTTCTTTATACGCGGATCTTTAGTGAATTGGGAATGATTATTGATTATCGGGTTTACATATAAAGTACAATGTTGCAACCTTATGAGGGAAAAAAGTGAATTTTGATAGTCAGGGTTTTTGTTTTGTTTTTGAGCCAATAAAATATGAATACTTATCGAATATAAAAAGGTTATGTAGATATTAAATGTCGACGAAATACTACGATGGATATTAAAGTGAAATTTATTATATTGAGTAATATGAATATATATATATATATGCGAGTATGTATGTGAAGGGCTCGGTATTTACCCTGATTGTTTTAGGTTGCCATAGATTTTTGACACCCGACATTTACCAACTATTTGTGATATATAGTATTACCGCGTAAATTGTAATAAATGACATTTTGTTGAGTTGTGATTGATGTTTGTAACTATTAAAGTTGAATATCATGTTAAATACTGCATGTAAATAAAACAAGTAGCAGTTCGTAAGATAAGTAAAAATAACCCTAATCCTTATCCAAATTTAATTTGCGAGATCATAGTGAAATCAGTAAGCTACGAAACAGTGTGCCCCTCCAACGAATCCTTCTATCAGTAAACTATGAAACAAATCCTTCCCCTACGATCGGAAACCTAACTATTCAGTGACTAGAATCTTTTGACTACACGATCTATACTAGAAAAAAAAATAGTGATCTTAAATTCAACGAACTGAAATTAGGTTAATAATTTAGTAGTGTGAATACAGGAATATGGAAATATGTTCCCAATGTTTGGGACTGGATTCGATAATTTTTCTTTAATCTTGATAAACTTTGAAATTTTATATCAAGTGCGTCAAGTGACGAAATGAGAAATTTAAATATATATGTGATATGAAGCAACTATTTGTCTATAGTTAAAACAAAAACAATTAAATACTCTCATGGACACAAATCATAGTGAATAAAGAGAGTTGAAAAAGGAGTTATTATCGACGTGAGAACAAAGACTCATAAAATTGTCGAAATGTCTCCTCTTGGGACAGAGACTCAATAAAATGCTACTAAAGTGTTTTTTTTTTAAGAATGATTAACCAATTATATTTTTTTTCTTTCTTTTTCCGCAATGATATGTATTCATTGCACTGAATCTTAAATATATTGACCTTTGAATTTTTTTTCTTTTCTTTATTTTTGTCTTTCGTCTTTTGTCGAATTTTTTTTCATGTAATCCAACTTTTAATATATCTAGAAAGAGAAATGTGTTATTTGATCTTGTTGAAAGTAGCGGATTTCTGTGCATGCTTATGAAACATTCTTTTCATGTATTAAATTTTTCCTGTTATGTCAAACTAAGTTTTCTTTTATTGAAATGTAATAAATGTCTATAGAAATGTAGTTAGGTTAGTTTAATTCAACTAAATACAACCTGAAGTATACATTGTCCTGTATGAATGTGTGTGTGAGTGAAATGTAGGTTTAGTATTAAGTGCACAAATTATTTTGACATATATGTGTGACTTATTATAATTAATGGTAGCTAGCAATTAAAGTCATTGAATGTTAATACTAACTTAATTTAAGTTGGCTCTATGAAGGAAGTAAAAAGGACCGAAGTAGCCTGAACGAATGATCATCATGGGAGAACTGTGAAAGTCAAAATCTTCGACAAATATGTGATACTCTGATTTTTTTTCCCTCTGTGGTCGATTCTAACATGCCATCAACTTCGTCGTTCATTTTTCAAATATTGGATATTAGTCTAGAACTTCTGGAAATATTGAAGAAACGGTAAAATTAAACTTTCTCATCTATCTCAGAGTTAGATTGGGATAATTCGGTAGTTGGGGTCAAATGGATCTAGATCGGGGATGTATGGGTTAACATGTGTCTACCTTTGATCACCTTAATACCAAACATTCACCCAATAGCTATTGGAAATGATCCCAATTCGATAATTATTCACTTTCCTTTACCATATTTCTCAAAATATCCAGTAACAGTTTCCTCTTTATCACCTTCTTACTTTACCTCTTTCCTCTTCTATCTTCCTTTTCCTTTCTTCATCTTCTTCTTCTAATTTTTAAATAAAACTGAAAAGGGGGTCGTGACTGGGAATTCTATATGTAATAAACACGGTCATGTATTTATTTATTTTATTTTATTTTCTTCAGAAGTCCGATAAAAAGTTTTCTCATTTCGATCGAACCTAGTATGTTCGAAATTAAGAAATGGGTAATATATGCCAATATAATTAGACATAAGCTGATAGCTTCATGAATATCCCCACCAGGGGTGAAGGGTTCCCACTCACGACTTATTCCGTGCATCACATTTGTTGCAGATTCTTTTTTCCCTCAATCAGTTTTAAATTGACGAGCCGTGACGGGATTCGTTGTTATGGAAACGGTGGTTCCTATGGCAACGGCCCTTCCTTTTTCAGTTTTAGAGTGGCGACACGTGACAAGACTGTTGCCATGGTAACGCATGTTTGCTGTGGTAACGGATCTGAAAATGCTTATTGAATAATACCAGTTATCATGCCAATCAGTTTTAGATTGGTGAACCGCGACAAGAATGGTTGTCATGGCAACGTTTGTTTCCATGGCAACGGATCTCAGTTTAAATGGCGACCGATAGATCTGAATTTTTTTTAAGAATGTCAAAGAGTGAGGTTGAAGGCATGTTGAATTGATTACAACATTGAAATTAATAAGAGAAATTTTATAGTCAAGTGGGACAAGTAGAGTCGTTGGCTACTTTGTCATTTTTGTTTCCTTTTCTAAGGGGGAAAAAGAGAAGGAGTGTCAAAATTTTTTCTAAATTAGAACTAAACGCTAGAAGGGTTTCAAGGAAGGAAAGAGAATGGGAGTCCTTTAATTCATGAATAATACTTGTCTGGATAGCGAATAAGTATTTTATAGTATATGTGTATTTTTGATATATATCTTGTCTTTTGTAAAGTGTCTCAAAGCTATGGCAACAAAAAAGGTTGTTGTGTCACAGGGCGAATGTGAAGTCACGTGCACTCAATGCACATTAGATGAAAAAGAGAAAAGATCTCGCGCCCCGCGGAGATTAATAAGATGCACCGGTTGTGGACTAAAATGGATCCATTTTGCTTGCTCCAATTTGGATGATACTGCTGAAAATGCAGAAAAGGTTCAAACCGGCGAAATAATAAAATACTGTGAGGATTGTGAAAAGGACCGAGGCCAAATATCTCCAGCGGAGATATCTGACCTCGACGATGAGGAAAAGAATGGAAATCACAGTGATTCTCGGGATCAGACGGCAAACCCGAAGGAAGGAATGTCATCTGGAGGGTCTGACACGTCTGCATTAATTCGCCAGATGATGGAAATGATGCATGAAAAATTTTCTAATATGAACGAAAAATTCACTAACATGGAAGTTAAAATAGATCAGAATAGTGTAGATCTGAGGCGTGAGAATGCAGAAATGAGACGTGAAATAAATGAAAAGTTTGATACCTCGAAACGAGAGACCGATGCTCGATTCGAGGTATTAAACAATAAATTTGACCAGATCTGTTTAGACTTTGCTTCTTCGATTAGCAAATTGAAAGAGCAATCGTTTACTGAACTAGAGCAGGTTAGATACCAGGCCCAACAGTCTACCGAGCAGCTCAGAGACGAAACAAATAAAAAATTAAATGAAATAGATGTAAGGTTTGAGAGTACAAACAAAAGATTTGGTGACATCGAACAAAAGGTTGAACAGCAGCAGGCTGAAATAAGTAAATTAAATGTTGTAATATCTAACCTATCAATAGAAACCAAACTAGAGTCGGTTGATCAAAGGATTGGTCAAATTCAAACCGAAGTAGACAGTCTTAAGGGGAATATTACTAAATTGGAAATCGTCAAGTCTGATATGTCCTATCCTTTTCCTGATGGCGATTCTCCAGGGAAAATTTTCCCAGAAACAAGTAACGTCCAACCGGGAAAGAGTCAAGTGTTGCCTGATGCACGGGACACAGCAATGTATTGCCCCCCGCATCAGCCAACCTCGAAATCATGGTTGAGTAATTTCGATGTACCGATGCAGTCGAGTGTTGTGACTACAACAGTCACTAGCGTAAATGCTCACTCTACCTTTGGAATGGTACAATCTTACAGCGTGCTGCCAGGAGGGGAAAGGAGATGTGCCGGACCGTCGGTTACTGCCGTGGTGGGTCCTAAGTTCGAACCTTACATGGTCAACACTAATTATAAAACCTCTCTTGGTCATATGGGAGCGTTCAGTTCAGTGACCACTCCGTCGGTGGCAAATCCGGTGACAACCCCAACCGCTCAGGATAACGCGTTGATTCCAATAGATTCTTTTCCTGCCCCGTATAGTATGAGCTCTAAAGTTTCCCTCCGGGATATTGAACGTTTTCCCACTTTCGATGGGAACATTACTAACGGGTTACCTCGAGTTTTCCTGCGGAGACTGCAGCAATATCTAGACATGTACAAACTTACTGATGGGGAACGCCTACAGATAGTTGAAAAATGTTTGATCGCCGCTTCGGGCGCATGGTTTGCCTCTGTTAAATACCAAATCCGGACGTTCAGTGATTTTTTGATTCTTTTCAAAGAAGAGTATTGTAATGAGCACATCGAGCGGCTCCAAAAGAGAAACTTACAATCACTCCGGTATGATCGCTCCAAGTATGGGTCCCTCTTGGACTATGCTTGGAAAATCATTGAACTATATTATCAGATAGCTGAACATCCCTCTCAGGCCGAACTGGTAGATATTATAGTTAACGCTCTTCCACCCGATGAGTCCCGGGCCATAGCGTCCCACTTGTGCCAAACGGTGCGAGAAGTCACCTCACGTTTAGCTGCCTTGTGCGGCAAGGAAGTTGGTGGTCCACCAAAACGATACTTCGCCCGACAGGCAAAGATTCTAAAACCGACGAAGACGAAGGTAACGGCAAGTTGCCAGACAGATTTCCTGAGTTATACCCAAGCTGGATCTCGTTATCCTAGTGGGTACGGCTCAGAAAACAACAATAATGGCCGGCGACTATTTAGGAATCGGCCCATGTTCAACAATCGCCGGAGTTATCGTCCCTATGACCGTACCAACATGGCATCGAACCCGGACAGGGGCGATAACACCAGGAGGAATTTTAACAGGACGTACGGAAGAAGGGAGAACGGTAATAGTCAGGGCAATAATAATAACAATAATAGTAACAATAATGTAAATCGACCCCAGAATTCAGTCCCTTCGCAAGTGCGTGGTAACGGTGAGCCTAGAACAATATTAAATGGGAGTGATAGTCGCGAAACTGCGGTAAAGTCGACAAACTAACGCCGCAGTTACCTGATGAAATGGGGGAGGATAACTGCGGGTACATACACCCCATTAACTACAAAATGCAATATTCTAATGATAGTAAATCCGAGTTTCAGATACAAAAATACCCCTCGCCGAATTCCTTAGAATTTATAATAAAATTCGTAATCGATGAAGAGCCATTTGCGGTGGGGGAAGAACGCTATTTCTCGGCATCTCCCAGCCTAAAGGGAAGTATCGGTGGCGTTGAACTTGTTGCTACCATAGATAGTGGTTCGGAGCTCTGCCTAATGGACTGGGAGGTGTGGAGAAGATTGAAACAGCGCTTCCCTTCTGCAAAATTAAGGCCGTACACGGGTCTTACACTGGGTGCATTTGCTGGGAAGGAAAGTTTTTCAGTTCAAGGGGTTCAAAATTTCAATCTTAATATTCAAAACCATATTTTTGAAATAGCTATTTTTGTTATTAAATACTTGCGAACGGATTTAATCTTGGGTTGCCCATTCTTAGATAAGTTCCATTGTATCATCGACCGTGAAAAGAAAGAAATTCGTATGAAAGATAGTCTCGGGAATGCAGTTACTGTTTCAACTAATAAACCAAATGTAATGTTAGTGGGAATACCGGAAAGAGAGATTGCAATCGGTGAGTCAGGGCGGCCAGTGATGGATCAGCCCATGCTTGACCCCAGGTTTATCTGTCAAGCTGCCTGTGCAGTGACACCTCTCAATGGGGGAGAGGTTAACAGGGACGATCAGCTGGATCCATTCCTGAATGCCGAATGCAATGTCTCTCCACAAGATATCGATACTTACATTACTACTCGGGATGACTTACTACCACCAATTAGATCAGGTCTCCGTAAACTATTATTACAGTACAGATCTCTCTTCTCCGAGTACCCACGTCGTGTTAATGCGCCTCCATACAAAATTCAACTAAAAGATAACGAACCAGTTGTGGGACCTTGCTATTCTGTCCCACAAGCAATGCAACCCGAGTTTGAGGCCGAATTAAATAAATGGTTACGGTTAGGAATTGCTATAGAACAGATGTCCCCATACAGAAATCCTATTCATGTTGTCAGAAAGGCCTCTGGGGGCGTACGTCCCGTTTTGGACCTCAGGGCTACCAACTCTAAAATTATTTCTCCACAAGCACAGGTTGAACCAATAGACGATTTATTACATCGTGTTTCACAAGCCACTTGGTTCTCATCTTTTGATGCATCTAGTGCCTATTATGGGATCAGTTTACACAAAGAATCATATCAATGTACTAGCTTTGTGTATAAAGGAAGGCAATATTGCCTTACCGTTTTGCCACAGGGATTGAAGAGCAGTCCTGCTGTTTTTCAATCCGTTATGACTAATTTTTTCAACGACTCAACTCGTTCTTTTGTAGTTTTATACCTTGATGATGTTATGGTAAAATCGGCCACGGAAGAAGAACACTTATCTCATTTAGAAAGAACCTTTGAAATTTTCAAGCAGGCAAATTTTTCCTTAAATTTTCAAAAATGTAAGTTCTTCGCACGGGAGATAAAATTTTTAGGTCATATCATTAGTGGCAAAACGATAAGGGTCGACCCTAAATTAAACGAACCCATTCGTTGTTTTCCGGTTCCGAAATCAAAGAAGGCATTACAAAAGTTCCTAGGCCTCATAGGGTGGAGGAGAAAGTTCGTACCAAACTTTTCTGGACTTACCGCTAAATTATATCAACTACTAAAAAAGGATCAAAAATTCACATGGAACGATGAAACATTGGAAACTTTCCATAAGTTAAAAGAGCTTATTAGCAATCCGCCTGCTCTAAGTCAGCCAGATTTCTCCCTGCCATTTCACATACACAGTGATGCGTGTATGGAAAATCTGGCTGGCTATCTTGCACAATATCCAGCAGGTCAAGAAGATCCTAATGTCATCGGATATGCTAGTCGACGGGTAAAGCCTTACGAGTTGTCTCTGTCGATCTCTCAGTTAGAACTACTGTCCGTTCTGTTCCTATGTGAGCACTTTGAACAACATATTATGGGTCGTATCACGTATGTTCATACCGACAATGCAGCAGTTACTCATGCTTTCACTCAGAAGAACCTTGAACCAAGAACCACCAGGATCCTACTTAAATTACAGAAATTTGACTTAACATTTCAGCACTGTCCAGGCCGCGAGAACCTTATCGCCGATACACTTAGTAGGTATCCGCCTGAGGTATTGCTTGAACCCGAAACCCATTATGTGCATTTCCTAACGAAAACACAATATGCTGACATTGATTTAAATCATATCAAGAAAAATCAAGAAACTGATGAATTATGTCAAACGTTCTTAAGGCAATATGAAAATAGTGGTAATCAGAGTAGAATCGCAATGCATTGTGGGTTAATGTACATAAAACCGTTGCGAGTTCAAAAATGGCTTTTAGTAATACCTCAGGCTTGTATTCACCAAATTATCAGTATTGTTCACTCCACAGGTCATTTTGGAGTTCAAAAATGTTATCGCTTTTGTCGCGCAATCTTTTATTGGAAAAATCAAAAAGCTACCATAAAAAATTTCATCCGAAACTGTATCCAATGTGCGGAAACAAAGTTCACAAACCGAACCATAGCTCAGCAAGAATATCACATAAGAGCAAATGTACCCCATGAGACTCTGGGGGTGGACCTTATTGGGAAATTACCACCTAGCCAGGGATACTATTATATTTTATCACTAATAGATATTTACTCTCGTTTTGTTACTTTTCTTCCGCTCAGAAAAGCTCATACCAAAGAAATAATAACGGTACTAGAGAGAAGATACTTTCACCTTTTACCATATCCTCAAGAATTCTTAAGTGACAGGGGACCACAGTTTCAGTCCAAACTGTGGCAGGATTTCTGTGCTAAGTATAAAATTAAACACAAGAAAACAGCTAGCTATTCTCCTCAGGGTAACAGCATAACAGAGCGCAGCCATAAAGAGCTCAATAGGTTAGTTCGGTTATGGTGTAATGAAGATCAAACCACCTGGTATAGATATCTTGTAAAAATACAGGACCTTCTTAATAATTCTTATTGCTCAAGTATTGGTTGCACGCCGGCGGAACGCTTTCTGAGTTACTCTGCTGTTGACAACTACCGGAAGGTGTTCCCATGGCCAAAACAATTAGATTCCGTTGAAAATAGGTTTAAATTTACGGAGATAGATATAAATTCACGAAATTCTAGTAAACGGTCAACACATTCTGTTACTCTGGAAGAAGGTCAACTAGTAATGCTGAAATTACACAACTTATCGTCAATAATAAAGCAGGAATCCGCCAAATGGATGAAAATTTTCACTGGCCCGTTTGTCGTGAAAAAATTGCTAAAAAACTGCGCTGTTTTGCATAATCTCAAAGGTGAAAGTATCGGAACTCACAATTTTCGAAATTTAAAGATTTTCAATTGTACAGAAGATAAACGTAGTGAATTACTCGCGCAATACCCCAAGTAGATATAATATACTGTCCTAGTGAGACTGGTAACGTTTGAATGGGATGAATGAGTGTGTTAATTTAACAAGCATCAGTAGTTAGTATTCCCAATTAGCAAAATTTTGTTATTCTAACAAAATTTTGTTAATGGGCCGGGGAAAACTGTAATGTACCATTACAGTTGAAAGTAATGGCAACTTTTTTTTTTACGCACCCTGTACCTAGTAATTTTTTTTTATTCAATTTCGGTTTAGTTACACAATTTATTTACTCTCTTTACTTCGAATTAAATATAATGAATCGAAAGGTTTCATTAGTAACCATATTCCCACTGTATAATATATTTATTTATATTTTGATTAAGTGTAAATCCCATTTTCGGATATATAAGTTGAAAAGTTACAAGGTTTACCATTCTGACGTCATACCGAAACATAGTTCCGTCATTGGATATAAATTTTCTTAATTTCAGACCAATGTAGATTTTGGCCAGGTACCTAATCTTTTCCCTCACCCCCTCTCACTAGTCCATAGTCACTTTCAGATCCGGTTATATCTGGATTTGCCAAATTTCTATTTGCTTTGTAATTTCCGCGGCTAAAGTTTTCGTTCTGATTGGAGGAATTCTCCTACCTCTGGCGTTTTCGGCGCAATGTTATCAGAATAATCGAAGACACGTCACGAAGCACTATCTGTGGAAGTGATCACCATATTTTGGCTTTATTAGGACTGAAATTCAAACGAACTTAAGGTAATATCCAGTTAATTTCATTGATAAACGTCGTGTGATCATTTAGGAGCCAGAAACACATATTTTTGTTCAAAGAACTGAAAACCAGGGGAAAATATCTGACTTCCGGATTTCTGTTTTCTAGGAAGCCATGTTTGCTGCCTATCTAGAATAGACAAAGTGAAATAGTGACTTTACTTTCTTTTTCTTTCAAACCATAGATTCAGTTAGGGATTAGGGAAATTACGACCTGTTTAGTGCATGTTGTTCGTGTATACAGTAAATGTGATTTTTTATTATTTATTTAGTAATTGCATGTACGTAGTAGGTTTGATAGTTGTAATGTAAATAATCATAATGGCAGCTTAAGCTAGCGTAAAAGGGCTCCTATCCCCTTTTCCAACTTGAACCAGTTCTAGCGGGGGAATGGGTTAGTTATTGTTCGTTTTAGGGCCTTTTCCCCTTTCAGGGGAAGGGTCCCTCAATAAACCTCGTTAAGGTGCCCCCAGGGCATCAATCTCTAGTAATAATTATGTAAACAATTGGTCAGGTCAATTGGACCTAGGGTTACCTTTCTCATTTTGCCCCCCTTTAAGTTTAATAGAGCCGACTGTATATACCAACAAAGGAGTATTTTTCGTCAACATGCATGTAATTAAATGGTGCATGTTTGGTTTAGTTAGTTGTCTTTATGTATAGTACTAACAGTGGTGTATGTAGTTAGTAGTTTTGTGTGAGTGTGTGAATTTTCGGTTAGGACAGTGTATAAATATGCGTTAATTTAGTACCATTTGTCTAATTCGAAGTATACTAAACCGGAGTAAATATTAAATTTCTGATTAATGAGTACAAGTATATATTTCAGTACACGGTAAATTATGCCTCCACTACAGCGCCATAGTGTCTGTTTTCGGTAGTCAATTGTTTGTTGACATTACGACATCGCATGACTTAGTGATCTAGATTGTTTGATTTTGGACATTTACTCTCAAATTACTTCCCGTGGACATGGTTTTCGGTTCAGATGAGTATACCTTCATATAAGATAGCATGAGATCTTACTGTACTGAAAATTTCAGCTTGCTAGGTCCAGTAGTAATTGAAATATCCGCTGAAATAAAGAATACCTATTTTCTTAATAGAAGTAAAGCCCATATGCTGTTACTGTTTGTTTCAAAATGTAGTATTAAATTCTCTTTTCCCGTGGCTGTAGAAAAATTCCATTGTTGCTTTAGTTTTATCAGCAAATTGGAAATAGATTAATCGTTGACAATTTAACTTTCAGTGAATACACGTATGATTTTTTTAAAACTGCGAAGTAAATACAATTTGGGTGCTTCGAAACAAAGAGTACGTGGTTCGATGAATGTTATCGTGTGGTGGTTTGAGCGTGATAGATTGTGATAATTATATATATTTATTACTGTGTAATGTAAATATGTGTATGGCCTGCGTGTAAAATGTATGAAATAGGGTGTCTGTAAAATATTACTTCGCGCGAAAATTAGTAGATAATGAATGAATGTAATGATATATTAATAATATGATATAAAATATGAATGAGATGATGACCCCTATATTTAAATGGATAGGCCTAGTGTATGTTATGTAGTGAAAATATGAATATGTTTACTAAAAAAAAAAAAATCTCTCGCGTTTTGACTTCTACACCAGTACATTCATCCAACCGAGTTTGCTACTTGGATAGTAAATTGTAGTTGGGAATTGTGTGTTACTTCGCATTTAAGTACCTCATAATAACAGCCCCGGATCTTAAGCCTTTCAATAGATAGGGTAGCATCATGTGGGAATTACTTCTAAAGGTTGACAGAAATGATAATTAAGAAAACCAACTGCTATATCCTGTGATCATCGAAAAGTACAGGTTTCGGTCATTTGTACCTTTAACATTCATTGCCTCTCCGAGATTTTTTTTTCTCGTTGCTTACCTTATTTATTTATTGTGCAGTGTTCATATAACTCAGTTCGGACTATCCGATTAAATCAACTGCTACTAAATTAATATTCACGTCATTAGCGTACCCGGACGTCGACCCCTAGTCCCCTTAAGTATTTTCATGTCTTTTCTTAGTTTAATTAGATGAGGGAAATTAACGACGTCCCAGACTGTGGCATGTCTGCGCGGGGTAGCCATCGGTGATGTTTGGTTATTGAAATCACCGATCCAAAATTCAGTTTATTTAATTTTTTTTTATTTTGGCAAACTCTAATTAGGGATATCTTAGCTATTACTCTAATTTCATTACTATTCTGGAATCTTCTAGTTTCCAAGAGGTCGGATGATTTTTTTTCTTTTGAAATTCTAAATTAACGCCGTCTCTAACCTTCCGGAGGATTTTCGGGACCCTGCTGGTTTGGGCCGGATACGGGGATCGGATTTCAATCTTACAACCAAACTCTTGTGGGATTGGGATCTGATGGACACAGAACTTGCATCCTTGGCAGCAGGGCGCTCCTTGAGTCTACGTATTTGAGTAGACCACCCTTTTGGCATGTTAAGAATATTTTGGCTATGGATTTTGTTGAGAGCGAAATTCGACTTTTATCTTTGTAGCGTTAGTTATTTCCCACTTAAGTCTTTGGCGCCCCTATTCTTCGTCTTCCTTCTTCTCTATCTCTCTCTCTGTCTTCATTACTTCGAGATTTTTTTTTTCAAAATTTTTCAACCTCCCCCCCCCCGGTTTCTGAAACTCATGAAAACATACAATATTCATATCACTTATTTCGATCGTATGTACTAACTGAGACATCGAGGGATGCAATTCGTGGAGGTATTGCAGCACAACTCAGGACCATTTTCGCGATATTTAATCCACCACGGGAGAAACTGACGAGAAGGTACACTATGCTTTCAGATTCCTAGAAACATTTGTTATTCATTGATCGTACAAATTATACCCATTGACGACTGATTTCTGGTTTTCTTTCTATTGATTGGTCATATAGTGTGTATGTATTAATAGTTTGGGCCCACTAGTTTCGAATAACATTGATTTTTTTTTCTGTATATACATCTATATATGTACTTACATAGTTTAAAAAGTTACGTGCCTGCTCTATTTGTTGTATTTCCACCTCTTATGTCAACTTACTAAATAACACCAACTATTTCTTTATACGCGGATCTTTAGTGAATTGGGAATGATTATTGATTATCGGGTTTACATATAAAGTACAATGTTGCAACCTTATGAGGGAAAAAAGTGAATTTTGATAGTCAGGGTTTTTGTTTTGTTTTTGAGCCAATAAAATATGAATACTTATCGAATATAAAAAGGTTATGTAGATATTAAATGTCGACGAAATACTACGATGGATATTAAAGTGAAATTTATTATATTGAGTAATATGAATATATATATATATGCGAGTATGTATGTGAAGGGCTCGGTATTTACCCTGATTGTTTTAGGTTGCCATAGATTTTTGACACCCGACATTTACCAACTATTTGTGATATATAGTATTACCGCGTAAATTGTAATAAATGACATTTTGTTGAGTTGTGATTGATGTTTGTAACTATTAAAGTTGAATATCATGTTAAATACTGCATGTAAATAAAACAAGTAGCAGTTCGTAAGATAAGTAAAAATAACCCTAATCCTTATCCAAATTTAATTTGCGAGATCATAGTGAAATCAGTAAGCTACGAAACAGTGTGCCCCTCCAACGAATCCTTCTATCAGTAAACTATGAAACAAATCCTTCCCCTACGATCGGAAACCTAACTATTCAGTGACTAGAATCTTTTGACTACACGATCTATACTAGAAAAAAAAAAAGTGATCTTAAATTCAACGAACTGAAATTAGGTTAATAATTTAGTAGTGTGAATACAGGAATATGGAAATATGTTCCCAATGTTTGGGACTGGATTCGATAATTTTTCTTTAATCTTGATAAACTTTGAAATTTTATATCAAGTGCGTCAAGTGACGAAATGAGAAATTTAAATATATATGTGATATGAAGCAACTATTTGTCTATAGTTAAAACAAAAACAATTAAATACTCTCATGGACACAAATCATAGTGAATAAAGAGAGTTGAAAAAGGAGTTATTATCGACGTGAGAACAAAGACTCATAAAATTGTCGAAATGTCTCCTCTTGGGACAGAGACTCAATAAAATGCTACTAAAGTGTTTTTTTTTTAAGAATGATTAACCAATTATATTTTTTTTCTTTCTTTTTCCGCAATGATATGTATTCATTGCACTGAATCTTAAATATATTGACCTTTGAATTTTTTTTCTTTTCTTTATTTTTGTCTTTCGTCTTTTGTCGAATTTTTTTTCATGTAATCCAACTTTTAATATATCTAGAAAGAGAAATGTGTTATTTGATCTTGTTGAAAGTAGCGGATTTCTGTGCATGCTTATGAAACATTCTTTTCATGTATTAAATTTTTCCTGTTATGTCAAACTAAGTTTTCTTTTATTGAAATGTAATAAATGTCTATAGAAATGTAGTTAGGTTAGTTTAATTCAACTAAATACAACCTGAAGTATACATTGTCCTGTATGAATGTGTGTGTGAGTGAAATGTAGGTTTAGTATTAAGTGCACAAATTATTTTGACATATATGTGTGACTTATTATAATTAATGGTAGCTAGCAATTAAAGTCATTGAATGTTAATACTAACTTAATTTAAGTTGGCTCTATGAAGGAAGTAAAAAGGACCGAAGTAGCCTGAACGAATGATCATCATGGGAGAACTGTGAAAGTCAAAATCTTCGACAAATATGTGATACTCTGATTTTTTTTTCCCTCTGTGGTCGATTCTAACATGCCATCAACTTCGTCGTTCATTTTTCAAATATTGGATATTAGTCTAGAACTTCTGGAAATATTGAAGAAACGGTAAAATTAAACTTTCTCATCTATCTCAGAGTTAGATTGGGATAATTCGGTAGTTGGGGTCAAATGGATCTAGATCGGGGATGTATGGGTTAACATGTGTCTACCTTTGATCACCTTAATACCAAACATTCACCCAATAGCTATTGGAAATGATCCCAATTCGATAATTATTCACTTTCCTTTACCATATTTCTCAAAATATCCAGTAACAGTTTCCTCTTTATCACCTTCTTACTTTACCTCTTTCCTCTTCTATCTTCCTTTTCCTTTCTTCATCTTCTTCTTCTAATTTTTAAATAAAACTGAAAAGGGGGTCGTGACTGGGAATTCTATATGTAATAAACACGGTCATGTATTTATTTATTTTATTTTATTTTCTTCAGAAGTCCGATAAAAAGTTTTCTCATTTCGATCGAACCTAGTATGTTCGAAATTAAGAAATGGGTAATATATGCCAATATAATTAGACATAAGCTGATAGCTTCATGAATATCCCCACCAGGGGTGAAGGGTTCCCACTCACGACTTATTCCGTGCATCACATTTGTTGCAGATTCTTTTTTCCCTCAATCAGTTTTAAATTGACGAGCCGTGACGGGATTCGTTGTTATGGAAACGGTGGTTCCTATGGCAACGGCCCTTCCTTTTTCAGTTTTAGAGTGCTTAATGGGGGGGGGGAGATCCTTTTGTGGTTTCATTTCAGAGTTATGAACCGCCGAAAATTCGAAAAATCATGTTTCGAAACGCCCTGCCTTAGAACATGGAACATGGTAGAACATGGATATTTAGATAGTTCGCATACTAGTTCCTTTGTAATTCCTTAAACCGCTTGGGATCGGTCCTGTAGTTTCTAAGGCAGAGCGTTTCGAAACGTGAATTTTCGATTTTTTGGCGGTTCATAACTCTGAAACGAGACATTTTTCGTCCCATGTTTATTAGAACTTTATTCTTTCATTTCATATAAGGAATCACCTCCCTAAGTTTGTCGGATATAACTGGATAGATATAACCCTTTTAGGAAAGAAGCCATAAAAGGTAGACAAAAGCAAAATTTTTATTGGATACCACAAGTGACAAGCAGAGACCTACCCATCTTAATACAAGGAAGTGTTATGAAATTAGATAGCACTGCGAATATCTTGGAAACGAACTATCCAAGACAGATAGTTGTCAGAAAGTATTGGGAAGATCTTACTCCAGCAATGGATTTACAATATTAATGATAATGGTATGTATGCGTTTCAAATATAAATAACTCTCACCACTGCACTCATGTGATTCAGTTCTCATTCTTGAGATAAAGAAATAAAATATTAAATGATCTGAGCATTCGAGATTAAGAAATAAAAGCTTATAACTTGTTCTGAGAGATCATGTGTTTAACTCTGTAGCTGTAAGAAATTTTAAAAACAAAATTAGTTAAACTAAAATTTACTGTTCCTGGGTATAACTCCCATAATTTAGTTTTGATGAAGAGCGAACTCTGACTAAAGAAGAAAAGATTAGGATTAGGATTTAGATTTCTGGGCTAAAGAAGAAAGGAGTGGTTGCGCCAAACAAAACATGCAACACAATCAAGTTAAGTAGAGATAAAAACACGAAAAAGGAATTTGCAACTCAGACAGGTTAAGAGACGTCTAAGGTAGCTTTAACGGGTGATGATATCAACTCGAAATGGGAAGTCATGACAGCAGGAATTATAAAAGAAGCCGACGAGCACATAGGAAGAAAATCGAGTTCCAAATATAAACCTTGGATAACAGTAGAAATATTGGAAATGATGGAGAAAAGAAGACAGTTCAAGATAACAAACATAGAAGAGGAATACAGAAGGTGCAGAAATCAAATTAACAGAGAAGTAAAGAAGGCTAGAGAAAACTTGATAAACTATTTGTACAAGGGAATTGAGAAAAATATAGTCCAAAGCAATGCAGAAACGGCATATAGAAAGGTTAAAAAACTGTTCAGTGAGAAAAAAAGAAACGCACAGACATTATCATAGATAGGGACGGGACAACGCTAATAGAAAAGGAGCAGATAACAAGAATATGGAAGGAATACATTGAAAAACACTACAAAGGAGACAGAGTGAACGAGGAAGAGGTAGAGAAGGAAGAAGACGTCAATGAAAATGAATTAGGACCATAAATTTTACAGTGCGAATTTGACAATGCTTTGGAGAAAATGCAACATGGTAATGACCCAGAAATAGACCAAATACCAGCGGAAGTGATTAAGAATCTCGGAATAGCAACAAAGAAGAAACTATTTAGTCTTATTAATGAAATGTCGGGAAAAATACAAAGATACTTTGAGAAAAGCATATTGGTTCCTATCCTGAAGAGAAAAGGAGCAAGCAAATGCGAAGAACACAGAATGTTAAGTTTACTTTCCCATGCATCAAAAACACTGTGCAAAATTATCGCACAACGAATAGAAGGGAAAATCGAAGAACGGCTATAGGAGGACCAGTTTGGATTTAGGAGGGAAAGGGGAATAAGGGAAGCAATACTGAATATACGGTTGATCATGGAACAGCACATCAGAATAAACAAACCAATTGTGGTAGCATTTGTAGATATAGAAAAGGCTTTTGACAACCTAGATTGGAATATCATGTTCAGAGCGTTGAAGAATCTGAAGGTGGATTAAAAAGACAGAAGAATAATATACCAACATAACAGGAACCAGACAGTTGTTATAAGAAGAGATCAGAAGGAAGCAAGCATAAGTAAATGAGTAATTCAAGGATGTGGACTTTCACCTCTCCTGTTCAACGTCTATATTGAAGAAGATATGAAAGAATCCTTTGATAAACACAAGAATGACGTAAAAGTAAATGGGGAGGTTTTCAGCACAATAGGATTTGCTGATGACATAGCACTGATAGCGGAGAACGAAAAGGACTAGCAGGAAGCACTTTCAATCTTGAACGACCAACTGGAGAAAACATGCGAAATAAAGATAAATAAGACGAAAACAAACTGATAAAGTGCACAAGAGCAAGACGGGAAGGGGAAAACGTATGGCTTGATGGAGAGAAAATCAAAGACATTAAGATGTTCCCCTATTTAAGAAGTTTAATATCCTTGGACGAAAGAAGTGAAAAAGACGTAAGTTCCAGAATAGCGGAGGCTAACCAAGCATTCAGTAGGAAAAGAGGACTGCTAAGATCAAGAAATATCTCGTTGGACTTTCGTAAACGATTTATTAAGACTCTACTACGGAGCGTGGCGCTTTACGAATCGGAGACGTGGACACTGAGAAAAGCTTAAATATCCAAGCTGGAAGCATTTGAAATGTGGTGTTCGCGAGAATGATGCGCATATCATGAACCGACAGGAAAGGGAATGAAGACGTACTAAAGGAAGCGAATAAAAGACAACAGATCATGAAGATAATAGGAAAAACAAGAAAACCCATGCTTGTCCATCTTATTCGGCACTCCGATTGGATCACCATACTGATAGAGAAAAAGGAAGAAGGAAAACCAGGAAAAGGAAGACCAAGGATAGAATATGTAGATGCAGTTAAGAAGAAGAGACTTTATCAAAGTATAAAACAGCTATCCCAAGGGAGAGAAATTTCTATATTGCCCATTAACCTATGATAGAGGTGAGAAGGAAGATGGGTAGCTGGGTAAAATTTACTGTTATGTCTGGATATAACAAACGGTTCTGCGAACTCAAAATATTTTAACAACCGGTTCTAGCGAACCGATGCGAACCGGCTGAATAGCACCACTGCTTATAACTAGACATTACCTAATGTATTTTCATTTGTTTTGTTAATTAGTAAATTGTTATGGAAATTTAAGAAAGATATTAGCAACTGGCCACGTATGGTTGAAATTACTGAATCTCTGGTAATATTAAGGACAATTTCAGATTCTAATTTCCGAACTGAGATACGCTGTAGGGTTTGGAACACCAAGGATGCAAAGATCTCGTCGCTATTACCACCTGTACGTGCTATTATAATTATTAAGAAAATATCAATCTCGCTCTACCATTGTAGTTCTGATATTTCAGATTCCTTTCTCTTTGCCATGAAATCTTGAACATTTACATTAGTTATCTAACGGCTAGTACCTTAGAATCTGTCAGAGTAGAGAGATGACCCTAGAATATCTTGCCTTTCTGCTTTCCATTAGAAAGGTAGTGGAGTTGTGCGTCTTATCTTCCTTGCAATTATATCTTTCACTACCAGTGTTTCTTTCAAAAACTATGTTTCGGGGGGCACACTCCGTATTCTGGGGAGCACTGCTGGTACATATTATTTTGGTCTCCTCTGGAGGCACTCTCAGAGCTCCGGGGATGCAGTGCCCCCTAAAAGCATGTCTAGAATAAACACTGTTCACCACTAGAGGATATAGGCTTTTAAAATGATATGTTTCAGTACGGAAACGCTATTTCGGCATGCCCCTCGTATAAATAGGCCATGCAGCACTCAGGCTTTTTGATCCGTCATGCTACCTGTATTTACACAGGCATATGCAGGCTCGCGTGCACACACAATGGAATTTGGAAAAATCTGCGCCGGTGGCACATACTACATACCGGGCATAGAGATTACTAGAAAATTCAACTTCATCAATAGAGACTCTCTTACACCAACATCTTTAAATAAGAAGTTAGTTGAATATTTGTATGGAATATTTGGTAGCGGAATATTTGTATGGTCAGTTCTGTTACTATTTATTATATGATCCTAAGCTTTGCAACATGCCATCTTACAACCTACGACATGCTTCCTCCTAGGTAGCGTGAGTTGAATCTAGATACTAAATATCGATGTTGAGTTTGGATTTTTCCAGATAATGAAATCCCGACTTGTAAAGTGTCACTGCAGAGCCGTGGTGGCTCAGCAGTAGAAAGCTTACCTCTGTCTCATGGAGTCTTCGGATTGATTCCAACTCTCGACATCTGGACTTATGGTGGACAAATTCCGTGTGCGTGGGTTTTCTCAGGGTTGATCTGTTTCTTTCCACACTAAGAATTTCACCAATATCATCTTTCATCTCATCTTCACCGTCTCCCTTAGCCTAGGAGCATAATCATGGAAAGTTAAACTAAAACAAAAGCGTCCCCGCAGCATCGAACAACGAATTATGGACAGCGAGACCATTTATAGAGGAAGAGGAATGTGACCAACGTTGTGTTCGGAATGCATGAATAGAGTTACGGACAATTTGTATTACGATGTGTATTTCAAGCACAACAAACGTTGAAAGAAAATCTGAGAAACACTTGTCTACAGGCCTTTCTTGGTTAAAGCAACACTTCTGCATATAGTGTTATGGCGTCAATCGAAATTCGATAGAAATCATGCGTCTGGTTGGACATTCGTGATATATATTTCTTCTTTAAATCACAAGTGAAAGAGAACAATGCATAACTACATAGAGGCTGCTTAAACTTTCGTAGAGGAGAAGCTGAGAAGTTTGTGGGCTAAGAAGTTTCGAACACTATACCTAAGAAGATTAGTGAAAGTGCTTTTCAGCATACCTTCGTATAGCAAGCTGTTTAGACAATGAAGGACTAGTAATTTTCAATTATTACGTTTCCCGTATAAGATACAGTACACATTAAAGTGCCTATATTTTAACGCATGAAATGTAAATATACCCATTCTTAGAAAAATACAAGGAATAAAGTACTAAAATGAAAACAATTTTTGTATTTGTTAGTTTAATTTATGAACAAGTAACTAATCTACAGTAACGTAATACATGAAAAGTTGTACAGATAGAGAAAATGTATTATGTTGAATGTTAAATTTCCAATATATAGTCAACTTCAAGCAAATGCTAATAGCTTAATCCAATAGTTTAAAAGAAATACGGTATATAAAATATATTGTTTAGTTTATACACTATATTGTAATACAATTAATAATTCACAAAAATCTTTCTTCTTTTTTTAAATCCTGTTACGGAAATTTATTTCCCTTTCTATTAAGAATAAAAGAAGCCCACATGGCGTAATACATGTATAAATTACAGATACGAATTATTGAACTTATTGGACTACTCCTTACTTTTCACTCAAATGAAGTTTATTTGCAGTCACGTTCATTATGCACAGACCAGACACCGTTTAATTATAAATCTCCAATTTCATGAATCATCCTTCTAAATTGTCTAGTATCCTCCATATATGATTAAGTACAAAGTTGGGTTTCTTTGATGGAGAGCCAACTGTAACAAGAAAATTAAGAGAAATTTTAAAAATGTCATTCAATACCTTAACATATTATGCCTTTCGGACTTGGGTTTGCATCTTTCACTGTAAATGTATACTGCGAGTTTGTGAACACTTCATCTTAAGTAGCTTTTTAGGACATACAACAAGCTAGTTTTTTTAAATCATTTTAATTATTTTAAATTCTGTTCCTGAAAACTCCTTGAAATTTTAAGCTTTCGACTCCTCCCATGAGATTTGCTAATGGAGGATAAAATAGGAGTAAAGGAAATAAATACATCAACGAAATACACTGGTGTACAAAATTTGATGACAAAAGTAAGATTCGCACGCTGTGTCACTCCCAAACAGTGTTGCCACAGTCCTGGGTCTGGAGTGGGCTGAAAAATAGTACCAAATTGAAACAAAAAGGGCTGAATTCATTATTTTACCATATACCAGTGTAATGCATAGCTCTATAACACGCAAGTAAAAGGGGGTAAAACTCTAGAACAACTCCTCCTTTTCCAAGAGTCCAAATTCAAGAAAATGTTCTTTTTAAAAATTGCTTTCTAAAAACATCCTAATAGAAGGACCATAGCAACCGTGGAAATAGATGGAACTTTTCTCACACGATGGTCTTCTTTGAATATTCAACATTCAACGTGTGTGTTCTTCATTTTTTTAAGACTTCAAGCTAAAATTTCCAATACACTGCTTCTTTCTCGTCTCCATGTGCGGCAGGATGCGCCCGTCTAAAGTAATATGGTTCTCGGTATAGATCGAATTACGAATTTTCCACACAAAGTTCGTAGCGTTATGCGGTGCAACGCCACAGAATGAATGTTCTACAGCATTTTTTAAATATCCAAAATACAGTATGAGTAACATGAGATGTAGGAAAAGTCTTGCTGTTACTTACTCTTAATGAAAATGTAACAAGTATTTGTTAAATGGTGCTGAATTGAGTACAATTGTACCAAGATTTTCACAAAAGGGGCTGAAAACGTCAGCGTGGTACCAAAGGGCCAATGAATGACAAAAAGGTCTGAATTTGGTACAATTGTATCAAGTGTGGCAACACTGCTCCCAAATGATATAGATTCGTGAAACTTGAACCAACATTGAAAGTAGTGCTACAGTATAGTACAGGAAACAAAAGAAAGAAATATGTAACTAACAAAACTGACACTTTATTTATACAGAGGTAATAAGATACGCTGAAAGCACTGCGACTCATGATGCCCTCTGACATTACCAGAATGAATGAAATGATTATTAAAAGAATGTGTGATCACAATTACAATGATGCATTACTGCAATGTGCTCCCATGCTGATCACCAAGTTAATAATTAGTTGTGGTATGAAGTTCAATTACCCCACCAGCGCTGTTGACAACTACCGTATCGTTCTTAGTGCATCTGAAAATCCTGCGGGACGTCTTCACATAGCATCTTAAACGTGCTCGATGAGATTGAAGTTTCAGGAATAGGCAGACTGGTTCATTCGCTGAATATCCTCTCTTCCCAAAAGCTCTGCCACCTGCGCTGTCGATGCGGTTCCGCATTATCATCCATAAAGAAGAGCTTGGGGCCGACTGTACCTCTAATAAGATGCACGTAAAGGAGGAGCCCAGTGTTATAATAACGTTGGCCGGTAAGTATACCACGTGCAAAAGTTGGTGTGTACCCATGCAACGTTATACTACTATACAAAAAAATACCGGACCATAAGAATAATCATGTTCAGCACTGTTAATGGATTCAACCATGTTCCTGGGTTCAACAGTATTCAACAATGTTCCTACCTCTAAGAAAAGACTGTAGGTCCAGAATCAATATTCAGATTGAATCTTCCTTCATCGGAGAAAAGAATGCGACCCAATTCCTCCTCGATCCTGTCCTGATCTTGAAACCACCTCAAACCGTGTCGCCTATTGTATATACATCGTAATGCCCGTATGACAAATAGGTCACAGCCTTTTCCCGTGTAGTCGACGTGCCAGTGTCGAACGTGAGATTAGTTGAATTGCAGTCGTCTTAGATGTATATGCATTGCACCCCCTTGTTTGAAGTCAGTCTTTTCTTGCCTGTTGGACAATGTAGCAGTCGTTCTCTGCTGAAGTTGACCGTGGTGGACTACCACCTCTTCTTCACAAAGCATTGCCTGTGGTTCAAAATGCTTCCCATGACGTAAAACAATGCTTTGGGGCAGTGTGCGAATTAGATCATTTATATTGGGAGGGGGTGTGTGTGATAAAATTAAGCCAACAGGACGTAGCGTCTGAAGGTGCAATAATTCAAAATGAGACAATAATGCCTAACCCCTTCCAACACACACACACACACACACACACACACACACACACACACACACACACCTACATTCATGTCCAAAATTATTGTCGCATGTCTGTAATTGGTTGTTGTAGGAAAATAATTTTATAAAGAATTCGCCCGGTATTTCTTATAATGTTTGTACGTGTATAATCGGCAAATACTTGTATGTGGCAAATTTCATGTCAAAAGAACAGCAAATAAGAACAATAAAACGAAAATAAAACTTTCTTGATCATTTAGCAACATTTTGTTTTACTCATTCTAATTTTCGTATTTATAATTCTTTTCCTATGAAATTTACTACAAATACACATTTGCCGATTATACACATAGTATCAGTATTAAAAGTACCCTACAAAATCATTATCAAATTATATTTCTTACAAGAATACAGTTATAGACATGCGGCAATCATCTTGGACTTGAGTATACATAGCCTATATACTAGGAATGCAATGTATATACCCGATTGCAATGAAATGAGCTGAGCGAGCTTAAACTACGTAATCAGGAAGCGTTTTTCGGTGATTATTCCTCGATGGTACATCGGATTTTTGATTTCGATCTATGTTGTCACTCAGCACGACATACTCTATCAGCGTGCTAAGTTTGGTTGAGATCGGCCAAACGGTCTAGGAGTATGCGTTTTTCGGTGATTATTCCTCGATGGTACATCGGATTTTTGATTTCGACCTATGTTGTCACTCAGCACAACATACTCTATCAGCGTGCTAAGTTTGGTTGAGATCGGCCAAACGGTCTAGGAGGAAGCGTTTTTCGGTGATTATTCCTCGATGGTACATCGGATTTTTGATTTCGACCTATGTTGTCACTCAGCACGACATACTCTATCAGCGTGCTAAGTTTGGTTGAGATCGGCCAAACGGTCTAGGAGGAGTTCGCGGACAACCAAATGGCTAACCCGAGTATAAGAGCTTCGCTTCGCTCAGCTCAATAACATTACATCTGTAATAAATAAAACATTTATTAATTCAATAAATCTACCGACAATAACTATATATTGTCTGACATGCACGTCCACACCTAACCTTTCTGAATGTGTTTAAATGTACTCACTCGTGTGCCCACAACTCTGTAAGGTTTATTTCCTTAATAATTCGGCCCATTTACTTCACTAGCCGTTTGCGTCGAGGCAAAGCAAAATTTTAGTTTTAGTTTGCGGTAATCGGCATAACATTTCCTATATATATATATATATATATATATATATATATATATATATATATATATATATATATATATATATATATATATATATATATTCTTGCTTTGCTGTACGCAAAGTTTGTGAAGATATGGATCGGAATGTGCCTGTAGATATAGCTATTAAATAAATTCTTTAAATAAAGAAATATTGGTATAGACATATCACTTCGAAGTGCCTGAATAAGATGATTGTCATATAAGGGCACATTTCATATGGTTGTCTGTAAAATTTGTGTATCGCAACGCAAAAAAGGAGATAGCAATTATAATTACTATGCCAATTACCACAAATTAAATGCAACTTTTGAGTTGCGTAGACGCAAACTAAGTAATGAGGACCATGCCCTACCAAAGAATACACTGAAAAATGAAATTTAACAAAAATTAAAACAAGATGATAAATGATACAAATGTAGAGGTTGACTATGGCATGTTCAATCTTCACCAAGTTATTCTTGGCCAAAAGCTAAGAGTATTTATAAATCCATGTGTGACTATTATGCGCAATTAATACATTCAAATTCAGAACGACGACGAACTGAAGGGTACGAGGATACGGTTGCAAGTAACTGTAGTCATAATAACCCCATGCTATAAACTTCACCAACACCTAATGGCTCACTTGCCGGTAAATGTTGATCGTCGATATAGTAAAGTGTCGTAGGATTGCCGCTAGTGTGCTACTGGCGTCAGGGTTTCGTCGAGTCGAAACACATATCTAAAGTCGGTATATTGAAGTTACCATCGCGTAACAGCGAGGACTTCATTTTGGTCTGCGCTCCTTCGATTCGTCGCGGAGAATCGCGAAAGGACCAACACGAACTATCGTCAGTAATGTGCATGCGGTTATTATTATCCAGTATATTATTTTTTTCCTGATGAATTGTTCCTAAAGTGAGCTACGGAGATCAAGAATAACCTCTGCCTCTACATCATGAAGTGAAACATCTTGAGTGTGTATAATTGTATGAATTTCGATGGCAACTGTCGCCGATCATTAAAAAGTGAATATTGGAGAACTATGAAATAAAGTAAATAGACGCGTGCCATTTTGTTATAAAATTACACTGTTCAACAAATTTTGATCGAAAGTATGTAAATTCTTTGAAATTGCGATTTTTACATTCATTTAAGCATAATATAAAAGGAAATGATAATAGAAGAATTTTCTTAGCTCAGGTTGTGAAAAAAAAAACGCCCTTATACAACAGTAGTTGTATATATACAAATGTATTAATATTTATAGAACATTTAAGCAAAATCCTTGTAAAAACCTACATTTCACTTTTTTTTATCTATTTCACTGTGATGTGATAAGCTGGGGAGTTAAGAAGTACCCTAACCTATAGCTTTCTATACCCTTGTACTTCATTTTTTTAAAATTGCGCAAATACCAGTTTCACAGCGATACAGAAAATAAAGTAACCGTGGTCAAGTTAAACATTAACAATTCCGTAATAAAAATCAGTATTAACATCAAAACATGAAAAATATGTACAAATACCTTTTTGTGCAAGAACTACACTGAAATGTAGACAAAAGTTTCAAGTGCTACCTTGTACAGGATTATGTTTATTTTATTTTGAGCGTCTTCGCTTGGCTTGCCTTTTGTAGGTTACATCTGGAGCATCCCTTGCAATAGTCCAACAGTAGTCGGCCAATATGTTAGAACTCCACATTCCCTCATATCTCTTCTCCATGAGGGAATTGTCCTCTTAGGTACTTATAGGCCTCATCCTCTTGGTTCATGCTGTTAACAAAACTTTTCATAAGACCTAATTTAATATGTATAGGGGGAAGCAAAATTCGGTTACGATCTATTAGTGGTTCATGCTGCACATTTTTCACTCCCGGCTGAAGAGCTTCTCTGGTACTCCAATCACTTTTGCGGTAATGAGATCCACGATCTCTACTGTCCCATTCACATATAAAGCAACAATACTTTGTATACCCTAACTGCATACCTAGCAACAGTGCTATTACTTTAAGGTCACCACAAATGAGCCACTGAAAATCATAATATTTAATGCCTTGAAGTAAACGTTCCAAGTTTTCATAAGATTCCTTCTTATGAACTGCGTAACCTACAGGAATTGTAGGAAGTTCATTTCCAATATGTAAAAGCACTGACTTTAAACTCACCTTGGACGAATCTATAAAGAGCCTCCACTCCGTAGGTTCGTAATTAATTTTAAGTGCCCTCATGAGACCATTTACATCTGTACATGCCACAAGTGTGTCTTCCATAGTAAAAAATGAAGTGAACATCTTCTACCTATTCCGATACACTGAAATATTTACTTTTTCCTGCAATAAATTCCATTGCTTTAAGCGTGACGCTAAAATTTCGGCTTTGCTTTTCGAGAGGTCCAAGTCTCTGATTAGATCACTTAGTTCCTCTTGAGTAAGTCTATGTGGTTCACATGGAGGTTCTTCTACAACAAACGTAGGGTCCTTCGAAGTACTTGATTCAGGAGCTTCAACTTCTTGATCATCATCAGAAAAAAGATCGTATTCTTTAGGTGGGTCAGGAACAGGTAGTCCTTCTCCATGTGGAGCAGGGCGCATTGCAGAAGGAATGTTAGGATAGATCAAGGCCCGCTTCTTTTTCGTGGAAATTCCCTTCTTGACGGAAGGAACCATACAAAAATAACAGTCTCTGATGTGGTCGCTTGGCTCCCTCTAAATCATGGGCACTGCAAAAGGCATTGAGCGCCCCTTCCCATTAATCCAATTTCTTAGATTTGCTGGCACAAGTGTTACACACAATGTGGGGTGCCAAGATTTATCTTGGTCTCCAATCTTACAACCAAAGTAATATTGATAGGCTTTTCTTATTAGTGGTGTTATAGTCTGCTTTTGTGAGGAAAATGTCACTTCCCCACACACGTAGCAGAAGCTATCCGCACTGTTTATACAATTTCGCGGCATTTTTGTTTATTGAAATCCTCAAAATGTCACTTGAAATAGTTCCGACAACTATTTAAAAATATACATTCGAAATACCAGTATTTTTGCGTACTTGTAGTTGTATTTTTATGTCCTGTACTACACAAACGTCACACCCAAAACGCTGATAACTGTACTAAACCTGTCTTTTCTAACAATAGCAGAACACTACTGAGATAAGGAACACAATGAAACCAAGCGTTCACATAGTTTCTCCAGTGTTGCCGGATCAGTGTAACATTTTACCGCAAACGAAGCGAATATATTTATTTTTAAAGCGTTATTATTAGACATGCCTGTAAAACGAAAAGCAGAGCTAATATTCGAAAATAACTTTCAAATTCGTGATCAGCACCACAAAATCAATATGAATTAGCTGATTTTTTTCAATTTACATTTTCGTTGTTGAACAGTGTTATCTGACGCAAAGGAGCACTCTGATTGACCAAACGAAAAAAACCTCAACGATTTATCTCTCCACAAGCGAGGTTTTCTTCGTCGCCTGCGTGGCGATGTAGGAAGAATACCTGCCTAGTAATCGTAAGTTTGGTGGTTTGTGCCCACTTTCGGGTCCTTTTTTTAGTAGTTTTTTGAGTATTTCTTATACTCACCTTAATGTAAACAAATCACACATATAGGCGATTTAACACATTTTGGGGGAATAATTTTGTGGTGTGCTTTTATACTAACAAGCAACGTACAGAACAAGGCACGATCAGATCTGACTCAAACTTCGCCCAAAGAAAATATAATAGAAAAGAAGAAAAATGCCAAATTAGAGCTGCCCCCATCCAGAAACACTGGAGATATGCTCCGCAACATAATGCACCACGCGACAATATGATATAAGGTAAACGTCGCAAGATACCCGTTTATGTCGGAAACGGAAAGGATGGGCAGCACCAGGATATCAAGATATTGGATATACTATAACACTGACTTGGCGCACATCTTGAAAGCCGCCATCTTGGATATAGCGTAAGATATTGAAATGAGAAGCGGGGTGTATGATATATCAATGTAAGGTAAAATGCAAAAGGAAAACCAATGATGTAACCGCGAAAAACATATGTGTAATGGTATGGACGGGACGAAGTGTAGAAGACTCGGGCAAAACAAACGTGTATTCGAAGGGCAGAATAATAGGGCAAGACCCCACGATAAATGGTACCTTAACAATTACTCTTATTGGTTGTTAGTAGAATTTAGAAGGCTAAATTTTGGAAACTCCAATTATAATATACATTTTACTGTGCAACACACTATTTGTTATTGAAACATGAAAAAATACGAAATCATTTGTGTTGAGTTTATAAGAATTTATTTTAAATTTTTAACACTTTCGTTCGTAAACCCGTGTCAGACTGGAGTTGTACGTTTATTCCAAAACGCTGGAGCCCGAGTCTAACTCGTAAGTTATTATGGGTTGCGGTCGCTTGTTAGTCGTGTTAAATACTTACTGAGACCAGTGTTGCCACGGTAGTAGCTCTGGAGTGGGCTGAAAAATAGTACCAAATTTAAACAAAAAGGGCTGAATTCATTTTTTGTCAAAAAGTAAAATAATTTTGCCCACGTATGATCATCCCTGATCTAACTTTAGGCCTATACATAAAGTTTGTTACAACGTGTCGATATAGATCTCTAAAACGCAGAAATGTTCGGGTATTTTTATATTCGTCAATATGGCATCAGTAGTAAACAACAGCCCGGTAAGCTGGCAACTACGTCAATGTATTTTTTGTGCTATACCATGCCGTTGAGAGTGGGGACGGTCCCGGGCGCCGAAGTAAAGGGGCGCAAAATTCGGAAGAAAAAAGAATATATATATTGACGGAAAAAGTAAGAAAAAGTACTCAAACTCAAGGAAAATCAGGGTTTACTTTTAAAAATTTTATTACGCTTCGCGCCAACTAGTCTATCGACCTCATCCATATATACGGGGACGCCGTCGTATATTCTCGCCCAGGCGCTGATCTTCCACGGTGCGGCACTGGTGCTATTATTGTTTTGATGTTGCATATCTTTTCAACGACACATAAATTATAGACTTACTTCAGCACCCGCTTGTCTTCTTCAGAATATGCAACACTTGATTCAACGTGTGTGTATTTTAAAAAAAAAGAAAAAAGAAAGAAAAAAAGATACCAAGCTAAAATATCCACCACACTGCTTCTTTCTCATCTCCTTCCTGCGTGGCGCGGATGCCCCCATCTAGCGTCATTTGTTTCCCGGTATAGTTCGAATTACGAATTTTCCACATGAAGTTTGTAGTGTTATGCGGTGCAACGTCACAGAATGAATGTTCACCAGCATTTCTTAAGTGTCCAACACAGTATGACTAACAAGGCAATCTAGCATAATTGATGTCCGGTCGTTTAGAGGGGCTGATTGTGACACTGACCACTACCTGGTAGCAGCGATAATACGAGAGAAAGTATCGTTGAATAAAGGTAATATTCATTGTCCGAAAACGAAAAGACTCAATTTAAAGAAATTGGAAGAGAGCCAGGTAAGAGAGAAATACCAAATTGAAGTTTCGAATAGATTCTCGGCTTTAGAAGATTCGAAGTGCACTAGTGTTGAGGATACCTGGATTGAAATTAGAGATAGTATTAAAATTTCAGCAAAAGAAAAATTGGGACACGCGGAAATACGTAGGAACAAACCATGGTTCGATCAGGAATGTATAAAACTAGCAGAGAAGAGAAAACAGGCAAAATTACGCTGACAACAAAATCCGAATGAAATAACTACACAAAATTTCGCAGATATCAGGCGGGAAACTTCCAAAACTTTTAGAACAAAGAAACGCGATTTTCTGAAAGCTAAAATTAAGGAACTTGAAGATAATAGTAAAAACAAAAACATCCGGGACATGTATAAGGGAATCAACGAATTTAAGAAAGGCTTCAACCTAGTGCTTATATATTAAAGAAATCTGACGGTACAGTTCTCATTGGCACAAAGCATCTTAAATAGGTGGAAACATTTCTTTGACGATTTACTTAACACGCAACCAAAAACTAGTGTGTGTGGAGAAAGGGAGATACACACCGCAGAACCGTATATTCCAGAACCCAACTGAATAGAAGTAGAAACCGCTATTAAAAAAATTAAAGAAACAAATCTCCGGGTGTAGATGAAATTCCGGCTGAGTTAATTTTAGCTGGAGGTGAAATATTGTGGAACAAGATACACAAACTCATTCTCCTTATCTGGAACAAGTAAGAATTGCCACAAGAATGGAAAGAATCAATCATTGTTCCAATTCACAAGAAAGGCGACAAAACTGACTGTAATAATATCGAGGCATTTCTCTTCTGTCAACATCCTATAAAATCCTTTCAAATATTCTGTTAGCAAGACTGACCCCATACGCAGATGAAATTATTGGAGATTATCAGTGCGGATTTAGACGAAATCGATCAACTATCGACCAAATATTTACCATTCGCCAAATACTCGAAAAAAAGTGGGAATACAATACCCCGGTACATCAACTATTTATTGATTTTAGAAAGGCTTACGACTCGGTTAGGAGAGAAACATTATACAACGTTCTTACAGAACTTGGAATACCGAGAAAGCTAATTAGATTAACTAAAATATGTTTAAATGAATTCCAAAGTAAAGTCCGGGTAGGAAAATTTTTGTCCACGAGCTTTCACGTCGAAAATGGCCTGAAGCAAGGAGATGCGTTGTCGCCATTATTATTTAAATTCGTTCTGGAATACGCTATAAGGAAAATCAAAGATAGCAACCAGGGCCTACAGTTGAACGGTATTCACCAGGTTATGGCATATGCTGATGATGTTAATTTAATAGGTGATGATAGGAGAACAATAGAAAGAAATGCAGAGATCTTATTAAACGCTTGCAGGGACATGGGTTTAGAAGTAAATGCAGAGAAAACTAAATACATGGAAGTGCGTCGGGACCGGAATACAGCAAATTATGGATGCGTTAAAATATTAAATAATACTTTTGATAAAGTGAATAGTTTCAAATATCTAGGACCAATATTAACAGAGGAAAATCATATTCACGGAGAAATTAGATATCGACTAAAAGCAGAGAATTCGTGTTACTATTCGGTTCAAAATCTCTTGTCGTCGCGAATTCTGTCGAGGAATTTGAAACTTAAAATATACAAACGATAATCATGCCTGTTGTTTTGTATGGCTGCGAAACATGGTCACTTTCTCTGAGGGAAGAACATAGACTGAAAGTATTTGAGAACAAGATCCTGAGACGAATATTCGGACCCAAGAGGAACGGGAATGGGGAATGGCGGAAACTTAATAACGAGGAACTACATAATTTATATGGTTTACCCAACATTGTTAGGGTCTCAAGTCTAGGAGGCTTAGGTGGGCGGGTCTGTAGCTAGAATGGAAGAAAATAGAAACGCTTTCAAAGTCTTGACTGGAAGACCAATCGGAAAACGATCATTAGGAAGACCTAGGCGCAGATGGGATGACAATATTATGATGGATCTCGCAGAGATTGGAATACAAAGTAGAAACTGGATGCAGTTAGCTAAGGATAGAACTCAGTGGAGAGCTTTTGTGAACGCGGCATTGAACCTCCGGGTTCCATAGGCCATAGAGTTAGTTAGACAATATTTGTTAAATGGTGCTGAATTCTGTAGAATTGTACCAACTTTTTACAAAAGGTGCTGAAAATGCCAGCGTGGTACCAACGGGCCGACGAATGACAAAAGGGCTGAATCTGGTACATTTGTACCAAGTGTGGCAACACAGACTGAGACTCAGTCCTTGAAAAAATACTATTCACCTGACATCTAGCGGAAAGTAAACAAGGATTCCGCAGCTTCATTGTAGTAATCAAATTTCTGCGTTTGACTGCAGCACGTTCGAGAAAATAGTGATATAGTTTGTTTCGAAAACAACTTCATTTTACAGAAGTTGTATTGTTTGAAGCAAGTAAAATGAATGTAGAAGAAATATCAATGATTTTTAGAAGACTACAGTTTATATTCCGGCTCGGAAGGTGAAATTAATGATTCAGATTTGGAGGGTGTGTAGTGAGAAGATCAACAAGGATGCCTGTAAAATGGGAAAAAAAGAAACCTCTTGGTGATGCAAAAACTGTGGAGTTGCCGCTCGTGTTCCAGGGTGTTTCAAACTCAACCATATTAAAGCTACATAACTATCTGTAACACAGGTAAAGAACGTTGTAAACATTTTCAGTCCTGCTGAAAAAATATGTATTTGTAAAAAGAGTGTATCCATCTCATACGCTATTGCCGTGTAAGTCACTTATTAATAAAAAAATGCATGTATTTGAAAATATAGTGTTAACGAGAGTACAAAATATCCCCAATATAAACATTGGCAGTATATGTTCATATTATTTTTCTACTGTATTTTTTTTTTCGATTGATCAAAAAGCACTTATTTCAAACAGAAGTGTAGCTAACTACGCCTTTCTACGTCACCAAATGATATGTTTGTAATAAAATCTAAAATCCAAAAATTTGTTTGCAATGTTTTTTAGTGTGTCTATTATTATTTAGCAATGCACTATATATATTTTTAAACAGACCTAAAAACCCCAGGATCAAAAGTGTTAAACTTTAAAAGAACATTAAGTAACATATCCGTTATAAAGTCAATGTCCTCCACAATACTTATTAGTTGGCTGAATGAGTTATATTGTCTTTGCGTCATCGTTATTAAAACTGAAATTATTTGAAATATTAAAAACGAAACTTTTGTACTTTAGTATATTATCAAAAACATTTTATTTATGATGTACCAAGAAAAATAACAGAGACGTCATAAGACAAATAACTGAAAAAAAAATACGAAAATAAGCTACAAGGACTTATTACGTATTTGTTGTTTTTACTTTTATTAACAGTGAAAGTGATTTTTCAGACATATATAAACTTAAAAAATAAAAACAAAAATTCATGCATTGCCATTCCATCATTCAACAATTCTGGATTTTGGATCGTTATTCTGGATTCTGCATCTTTCTTTGAAACATTCTGTTACATGAGATTAGAGACACCTCGGAATTCGAAATGTAAGTTTTAATTTTTAGTTTAAATTATGTTTCTAAAAAAGTAATTTCTTCTTGATGGCTCCTGTAAGGCCTCATAGATAATTGCTCTTAAAGTAACCTTTATTAATATTTAATTTTTTTTTGTTATTTTTGAATAGGCAGATCTTTAAAGTTTTATTTAATTAATAAACTTTACATTACTTGTTGAATTCAACATATCTGCAAGATTGTAAGAAGATTGTAAAGTAACAATAGCATTATTTGTTGTAATAAATTTATACTATCAGAATTCCTTTTTTGACGGAAATGACAATCATAAATATGGCAGAGCATTATCATGAGTTAAATACTACCACTATACATTTATAATACCAAGGTAATTTAAAAAACAACTCATAAAATTTGTTAATATACGTAACCATTGGTTCCACATTAAATTAAGCATTACAGTATCTTTTTTTAAAGTACAAAGTATCCACATATTTTTTTAAAAATAAATTAAACATTTGCTTCTAGTTTTTTTTATTATTATTGAAATTAGTTCAAGTAAGTCTTCAAGTAGTTTTATTACTATGCCAACATCGAAAATCTATACATTGTTTTAAAATTTAATACGGAACCAGTTCTGGAAGTAAGAATAGCTATCTATCTATTCGGTTGCATAGGAGCCTTATCTTCCAGTATGTCACTGTGAACTGTGATCTAGAAGATGTCAAGTACGAAATGTATGTCGAGTACGGAGTGTAAAGTAAGTATAAATATTGGTCAATTTACGACATATCGATCTATAGATAAATCACTTCAATGTACCTTATTGATTTCAACACTTTGCAAGCATGTATTACTTATTACCTTTGCTTTAATAAATTTATTATATTGAAACATATTCCCCTTTCGTAGTATATTGCGGGAGTTGTTGAAGTCCTATTACATACCAAATTCGAAGGCTGGTTATGTGGTGGCTGTATTATATTGGGCAACACTTGCTAAGAATAATTCATATTTTCAAACTCAAGGTCAAATAGTTTATATATTGAGGGTTGCATTTCTTCATGATAAGTTGTCTACTGTAATTAATAAATTACGAATCCGATGTAACGATTAATTACGATGTAACTATTTTGTATGTGTTGTTCGTGTATTCAGTTTGATTTTTTATACAAGTCCATTAATATTGGCCAAAACAACAATTTCAGTAGCTGAACCTTAATCTGTAGCAATTTTAAGTTCGAATTGGATACGAATATTTTTTCTATCTATGCTTGATCTTTTTTATACAAAGCCGTATCAGACACTTGATAGATGAAAAGCTATAACTGAAACGAATCGATGTTACATGCAAGAAGACTGACTTTGTTACTTCCTATCTACATGAAGATCTAGCACTTGTAGCTTTCAATAGATGGTTTTATATTATAAAGTATCCAAAATTCAAACATATACAATATTTTGGAAGTTTATTTTGGCTATTTTTATTTTCCTTGCACATAGAAGTTTTTCGGCAAGTATTGTATAGAATTATTTTTGAAAAATCGTAGTCATTGGAGAATATTGAAGATCAGAATAAGCTTACGTGTGTATAAAATATATGTAGTGAAAATGTAAAAACATTTTCTAGCGTATGTAATAGATGTCTTTGCTTCTTAAACGAATTCAACAGTGTTTCATTTTCGGTATGATCTTGTTTCTTTGTCAAATGATTCCTCATATTAATGCATGATTTTGCTGATACTACAGTTCTTACATAATCTATATCTGGAAATGTAATGAAAAGGTTGATTTTATTAAGATATTGTTTTTGCATATTTGAAGCCAGACAAGATTCTTGTATTGAAATATTCAGACTGTTGATATTAGGCACATATTAAAAGAAACGTCTATATATTTAATTTTAATCTAAACTTACGGCACAATCCATTGGAGCATTCCCCTGAACACGCAGAACACGCTTTCCCAATCTTGTAAACGGGCAATGTAAGAACATTTCCTCCTGGCTCATAGTTACATACATACAAGTGTCTATCATAAATGCCATCCTGATATTCTCGTCGTCCACAGCCTATTTTGGTTGTTGTTGCCCAAATCATCTGAGTGTAATGTCCAGCGCCATCACCACCTCTGTAGCAAAAAAATGAAAGAAATATTTAGATAACATTGATAATTCACATTGAGATTTAATAGTAATAATAATATTACAGGACTGCAAATGAAAACCATCTGAAAATTGTTTTCGTTTTGATACGTGAATTTTATAGTTCTTGACTCGCTGATTCCGAAAATGAAGTCCGTTTTTTCTCATCACCCAAGGTTTTTCCTCAAATTGACTTCGAATATCCAACCCAATACTACAAAATTTGTATGTATATATTATATATGGTTATATATGGGAACAGAAATACGAAGGAACTATACAGATGTCTGTACTGAAATGTCAATCTGAATGAATATAAATACATTCACCTATAAAAATAGTTTCATTGTTATATATTGTTATTGTATATATATATATATATATTCAACCTATATCTGATGAATATGTAAGAGAAGTTGTTTTTCAAACGCTTTTTTCTGTAAGTTTTGATGAGTTTGTTATGCTTTTCTTCCGCCGTTTCTTTATGCTCCAGGAACAGTCCACCAACATGTTAATACTCCAGCCTCCTGGTATCTATGCTTCATGTCCTTTATATCCTAGTAAAATCTCTCATCTTGCTTCTCACTTAGTTGGTCAAGATTTTCTGGAATGTAATCCAGATGTCAATGCAAGAAATGTATCTTAATACTCAGTCGCACCCTAGTTCTTGAAATTTCCACAACTAGTTTCCACAATGTTCTTACAATCTGGACTTTTGTTGTTACCGAGAAAATTCTGTTACACTTTTGAATTCTACCCAGGCATCTCTCTCAGTTGGATTCATTGTTGTTTTTTTAAGAATCTCTGTTTTCCATAAGTTTTCGTATACTGGGGCCAATAAATATGCCTTCTTTCACTTTCCCATAGGAGACGGATGGAAATGTATTATATATAAACTTGAAACATTGTCCCTGTTTGTCAAGTGCTTTCACAAATTGTTTAATGAGTTCCAACTTAGTGTCAAGATATGGAAGTAATATTTTGTCCTAACGAACTAAACGTTCATGTGCAATATTTTTAGACCCTGGATTCCAAAGTATCCATAATGGCCATTCTCTTCTTACCCAATGCTCACTTCTTGCCCTACTATCCCACTCGCAAATGAAGTATGGCATCTTCGCATATCCAGATTGCTGTCCTAGTACAATGCCAAAATCTTGAAATCACCACACACTTCCCACCCATGTTCTTGATATTTAGTTGTCTTTAGAATTAATTCAATCGTTTCTTTCATTGAAATAATTGAAATTGAATCTCCAGCTAGTGGAAAGTAGAAGAAAACTTAACTTTTTAAGCAAGCAAGAATTTGTTTGTGAATTTGTTTCTCAATTAATATCGATCGTTTTCGATAATTTTTACAAACCAACCCACTACCAGTTTCGCTTATAGAGAACGTGCCGCCCCCAACCTCATAAAGAAGAATTTTAAAAAATGCTATGAGATCGTTGTGTTCAATTTCAATAAAGAGTTAATATACTGAATTTCAGCTTCGTAAGTTTAACTTGTGAGATACTTGAGAGCTTGTGAGATACTCAATTTTTTTTTTCGCAAAAATTCCTCATCTCCACTGCCCCCTTAAGATATTATTATAATGAAAGTTATGTGATAACACCCCAGTTTGGATTAAGGCCTAACTATATACCAAAAGTTATTTCATTTGAGGTTGCAATTTGGCCGTGATGATCAGGCACACATAGTTACATTCATTTTATATAATATTTTATATATTACAGAGATTAAAAAATGTATTTTTCCAATAGTTAACTCCTCTAAAAACTCACTGACTGTGTCCCGAAAGCCAAGTAGTAGTATAACTCCAATTGCTATTATTGCAATTACAAATGTCAATATCCAAAAATGTCTGAAGTTCTTTTTTCACTTAGAGATACTCATCTCAGGTAAGTAAATAGAAACAAATGAAGAAGGAAGGGTAATGCAAGCCTTGAAAGTAAAACGTAGACAAATTCACCAGTGTTCAGAAGCATATTTTTTAATGACGCTCGAACTTAGCAATAGGAGCTAAATACACGGTTCTGATTAGTTAAAGCTATCCTTTTCTCGCCACGCAGAATAAATCAACCACCTACTACTGTCGGTCTTCGTGGCCGAGTGTACTAGCAACTCTGGTTAGTGATTATAATTATTTTTAGCGTTGGTACAAACCCGGCTGAGGGAATTTTTTAATTCTTATATTTTATTTTTTATTAAGTTTCCATAACAATTTTTCATTAAAATAAGACAAATAATACTCAGAGTGATTTACTTACGTTACGCGTGTAGCTTTGCTACACGAATTTAAAGTATAAGTAGTAGTAGTAACAAGGGTCACACGCCAAGTAGGACTCGTTTTGTTCTAGCTTGACTGCCATGATATTAATTTAACCTCAGCTGCTTCTACAATTTTCTTCCTTCATTCCAACAAAGTGACATTTAAATTACAATACATACTCCAGAAGGTTTGGACAGTCGCAAACTGCAACCAATCAGAAACGTGTATTTAGTTCCTATGGCTAGGGTCGAGGGTGAAAAAGTATATTGTTCACAAAGTACAATGCAGAAAGTAGAGTGGGTCGGTAGATCAGAGTGAGTCGGTGGGTCGCATTGGGTCATGGTGATTGGTGGGTCGCAATGCTTCACATGCTGTTGACCCTCGATCCACTGATACACTCAGAAAACGACCCACTTAACCAACTGACAAACCCACCCATTCCAGCTCTGATCAGCGGGTGGGGTACTTGGTTCGTTCCCAAGGCAAGTAACCTTGAAGTGGCCAACATCGTGCTCGTGGGTTTTCTCGGAACACTCCAACATCCTCCAACTTTCTCCTTCCACTAATTCGTCCATCATAATTTACTTGCTTTAATTATGGTCTTCCTTAACGTAACAGGCATAATTGTGGGACAATAAGCAAAAAATAAACGAATACTTTTTTATTTTCTGCGGAAAAAACGATTTTAGGTGACAAAAGCCCCCACCCAAAATTTTGGAAATTGACACCCGAAAATCAAAAAGTGGAAGAAGGGAACGAAATTGTGCAGATATTCTATACCCAAAATGAGGGAATATGTGTTTCTTATTTTCCTGGAAAAAACGGTTGGGTGGGCAAGGAATCCGGAAAGCCTTTGATTATAAAAGGACAAAATTGCCAATAACAGTATGTCAGAAGTCCTTAAAAGTCATGAAGAGTGGCTACGAAACTTTGTGTAGTGTCAATACGCAAAAGGAAACGAATATATATATATTTTTTTATTTTCTGCGGAAAAGCTATTTTAGAGTGCTAAAGCCCCAATCCAAAATTGTGAAAATTGAATTCCTAAAGGTAAGAAGGAGTGGACTGAAGTGAATGTAATTGTGCACAGATATTGTATACGGAAAATGAGGCAATATGTGTTTCGTATTTTCCTAAAAAAAGGAGTTGGGTGGGGCAATCAAGCAATAAAGTTGTGAGAAAAATAGGCATAAAATTTGTAATGTACGCTTAATTACACGCAAATTTTAAGTTTCGACTGTGCGTTGGTCTACTTACCTAGATTTGGGACTTCGAAATTTCATGCGTTCTTCCACTGAAAATATTGATAATTCATCAAGGAAATAATTATACCAGGTTGATTTAATTGAGATTAATTGAAATTTGGCCAATAATAAACACTTTACCATTTTATATGGTAAAGATCTAATCCACCGCTATTGCAATAGACCGGTGCTTGAGCGAGTGACCGTTAAAATTCAAATTCCGATTAGTTAGAATTTCACAACCTGGTTTTATTAGAAGTATAAACTCTTTAGTCAGTAGAGAAGAGGCTGTGGATCATGTGTCAGAGTTGATAACGATGTTTTGTTAGGTGGTGGGTTGGAGTGAGTCTGTGGGTGGTGGTCAGAGTGTGTCGCGCTTTGTCACCGTTGGTGGTGGGTTATGTGGGTGGTGTATGATAGTGTGTCATAGTTGGTCGTGGGTCACGATGAATGGTGGGTCAAGTTCTCATTGACCCACGCCATCACTGCCTCAAATAGTTCAGTCCTCGTGTTTCGTGTGCAATTCCCGGTGGAAGATCCTTTAATGTTGTATATGTCGTCAATGTATCTGTGTACGTGTCCCTGTCGTTTAAGGTTAGTGGAAATAACTGTAAAACGAGAATAACCGAATATAATAGAGATAAGTTACGGAGATACTTTCGGTGAATCAGAAAAGAAAGTGTCCTGAGGCACTAGGTTCCACTTAAGGGTTCGAATTACTCTTAAATCCAATTTTTCCTTCATGTCCTTGCGAGTTTTTATGTCTATTTTTTAAATTTAAATTTGAAGTCTCTCGGCTATAATATTTTATCATGACCGAAATAAGTTTGTTTCATCGTTATCGTAAACGTGTGCAATTTGCTACATACACAAGTATTTTTTAACTCTTACTTAACAGAGCAGTCTTAGCGTAGTGGCGTTAGTATTCGTTTCGTAATTCAGTGGTCCCGGTTTCTATTCCCGTTGCGAAAAGTTGTTTTTATCAACTACAATATTCATACTTCTGATGTGTAATAAAATAAAAATATTCAATTTCCTTTGGTCTTGTAAGTTAGAGTGGAAACGGCTTTCTTCACAGTGGAAATACTAGCAATACGACGCCACATGTCTGTCTACAACCTTAATTCGTACTGTGTGAAAACGTAACGTGTTTACCAAACAGTTTATGAATACGACCACTAAAGGTCATGCTTAGGGCCTAGTATAAATCATAAATGTGTCTGAAACGATATTGTTTCGTAGCAATTATTCCGAACGTCTTCCACTATTATTTCTACTGCTATCAATAATAATATTTTCGTTGGCAATTTCCAACATGTTCCATTTATCGTTATGAAGACAAATCCTACTTAGTTTCTGTTTAGGCATTCGAAGTTTCGATATTAATATTGTCCAGGAGCTGAGACATTCTCCCCCCTCGTTTCCTTTCGGACAGCAATACTTCGAAAGTATCTCTCTGGAGATACTCCAGAGAGCTATCCAGAAGCATTAAGTATCTCTTATCCTTCCTTTTCTTTTCCTATGTACTACAGTATGCTTATTTACATTGCAATAGGAGGTAATATTGACGTCTTAAATTTTCGATAATAATAATAGTAATAATGGTATTAAATTTTTAAAATTGCCCTCAAATTATTCAAAACTTACAGATAAGTCGGGATTTCGAGAGGCTGTCTGGACCTCCAGGACACCTTTGCAACTACCAGAATTTTAAACGAAAGCATTCCACTAACGTTTCACGTAGAAAGTATTCTACTATAGGTTTTGAGAAAAATAACTGTAATAAAAGTAACTGAATATCACTGAACAGTAAGGCATATAATAAACTAAGTTTTAAGATATGCAGAAGTAAGTATAAAAACTTTGGTACAAAAATACGTACACAGACTATAATAAATTCAATGAGCTCCGAAATACAATTTAACAAAATAGCACATAAGATTCAATCCGCAAAGCAATTATTACTTAAAGAATTGAAATAAAGTATTTCGAGAATCGAGATAAAATGAGAAATGTTTACGATACTTTTCGTCTCGTCTTGATTCCTATCTCCAAATGGAGATCATAACTTGAGTTAGCCTTGTCCCGTCTTGTAAAATGTTAATTCTCGTCTAAATTTTGTTCGTTTTGTTTTAGAAACGAGATGTGAAATTACTCTTCTCGTTTGCAACAGTAAACAAAACCGAAATATTCTTGCCAAATGTTACATTTTTTATTCTAATGTTATGCCCTGAGCGATAATAAGTTCCTAATTTTTAATCTTCTATGAGATAATAATAATTATTGTTAGTTTATTATTATTATTATTATTATTATTATTATTATTATTATTATTATTATTATTATTATTATTATTATTATTATTATTATTATTATTATTCCCGAAGATTTGATAGTTCAAGTGTTGAAACATTAGGGTATTCAAAGATCTGAAAGTAATAAAATGTATATCATTGCCGATCAATCGCCATCAAAAATTTTAAAGTTAAAAAAGAACTGGTCCTTCGTGGATCCGATTCAATTATCTTCAGATTACTTGTCGAGCGCCTTGACCACTGAACCACGATTACTACGCAGTAATTAATTCGTCTTTAGTTTGTATACGAGTATTTGATTCAAAATAAAGGAGTTTTGTATTTCGTGTTTAAAAAATCTCTAATGTTGATAATTTAGTGATTACAGTGATATAATGCCCTCCGTGTCCTCAATTATATATTCCTGTGTTTTGCTAATCAATTTGACTATTAACAAAGATATTTTTTGAGCGAACTGAAAAGGCTCTTTATTTAGGCGAGCTTGAGTAAGCAACGCTTTAGATGAGTGGTTAGTGTGGTGGTTTCGTAATCCGGCAATCTGTATTCGATTCTCCCCTTCGCCATTTACACTTTTTAAAGTGTTTCATTGACAAGACTGAGCTCCAGTTGGATGCTGCTAAACGAAAGGTAATTTCCAGTGGAGAAATTCCTTGATTATGTAATCCTGAAAGTAAAGGAAGAAAAATGATTGAAGAAAACGAGTTACAGAGTTAATTCTGTTAATGGTTCTATATTTGATATTAACCGTTAATTTCGTGCATTTTTAAATTGTTGTTTATTGACACTATATTCTCCTCTTTTCTCCTCGTGTCTCAATGTGCAATTTTGCAGAAATATTGAACAAATCACGAACCCTCAGTTATATTTTCAACCTAAGGGGAAATACGGATAAGTTCTCCAACTCGTTTGAGTGTTATCGAATTTTGCATTTTTAATATTTACAAATAAATTACTGCATACCAATATTTAGTATTTTGAAAAGTCATTAAACGAATAATGAAACCAGACAAGTTCTTCTTTCGAAGTAACATGATGTACTGATCAGTGGCGCCGAAACCTAGGAGCTCAGGCCCTATTAGTACCCCGAAATTTTCATTACATCATGATCCATCCATACTTTAATTAGTTTGCAGGTAGGACTACTGTTAATAGTTTCAAAACTCAGCGCAAGGCTTTGTGTGTACTTAAAAAATAACCTAATACATACGAGACCGCATAATCTATCCGTATATTATTTGATATTCATATATGTATAGTCATTTGAAGGAAGTTAACTTGTTTATATAATCCCTCATTTGAGTTAATTATAAGATTATTAAAGTCTCATCGGCGCCTCTGGTGTTCATATATTTTTTTCTGGTACTGTGCTGTGTACTGTGAGTATAAGTATGCAAAGACTCCCTTTCGTTATTTCGTCAGCCAGCATTTTTCCTTACTCCTGCACAAAATCACTCTTTACGATTTGTTCTTTTAACAGGTGGAGGCAACTTCATGCTGCTGTTCTTGCTACTCTACCAGGCGTAATTAATCTTGGAGCGGGCGTTAGTTGGGTTGCCTAACTCATTGATTTCGAACTTCAAGAATTTATTTGGCCCACTATACATTACAGTGTAATATCAAACAAAGGATAAAGAATATGCTGTACTTACGCGTATTTTGACACCGAGTGGCTATTGAAAATCTTCACTTCGTTGTACCACATGTCAATAGCACGTTTCCAATCAAGTTCTATATTTCCAGTCCATGCCACGTTTTGACCAACATAAGTTTTCGCTGTAAGTATAAAATATTTTTTGTTATTAGAGAAAACAAAATCAACAAGGATAGATGGAAGTAATTGATTTTAGTTGTTTGAATCAATGCGTATATTAACTTCTGAATTTGAAATATAATTTTCTAAAGCTATTTTGTTTTTACATAAGAGGGAGGAGACACAGTATGATTCGTTCCACATCGTTAGTACGAAGCGTCTCTGATTAGACTCAAGGTCATGTGACAGTGTGTTTAAAAGCACCACCTCTTGCGTTTCCTCATGATTCTCTCTTTTTTCATCTAGTACATTCATTTCGCCAACTATTTCATCATTATTTAAATTGTGTTTATTAGACGTCTTCCTTAATTCAGAGGGTATAACGGGAGAGACTTGACTAAAGGTTTCATTTCTTTTATTAGCAATGGAAAAACGCAGATACAGACAAACGGAAAGAAAGAAAGAACGAAAGATAGATAAATACGAGTTCATCTTTTGGGATGGCAGTGAATCCAAAAATACCAGTAAATGAGAAACCTATATAAACCTACCGGTTTCAGTACCAGTTCAACGATCAAATATTTCTGTATCTTGTCTACGCAGTTGTCTAGTTTTAATACTAGAAAGGAAACATAATTTTATAATATTAGTTTCCCAAATGGGTGCATTATAAAAAATTAAATCATTTAAAAGATCTAAGGACAGTAAAAGGGTATTTTGTAACTTGACGACAGTAATGAAAGGAAGGGTTTAACATAAACTATGAAAACTGTAGCATTGCATAGTAAATAATAACGATGAAGTTCTATGTGACAGATGCAGATATATTATCACAAACTGTTACTAACATAATTCGATAATCAGCTAAAAAAATGGTCAGGGGAAATGTAGAATACAATGAGTTAGACGCTGAAAGTTGAAATATGGGAAACGAAAAATACATTCGTTTGGAGAATTGAAGAGAAGAATTTGTAAATTGAGAAGAAATGAGAGGTTGGAAGAGTTTGTGTTTTGTATTGTTGACAAAATCATAGAATCAGAATCAGACATGGGAAAGAAGCCGTGTTACTGAAATAGTGTTGGAGAAAATGGAGGGGAGTATGGAAACAGAACACTATCGAGGAAGGAGAAAAGGTGAGGTGAGGTGATTTTAGTTTAGCGTCCGTTCAGCAGCGAGGCTATATGAGACGTGGACCTACTGATTAACGTGGAATCCGAACCACATGAGCTCCCGCCGGGAATTGAACCCGGGTCTCCCACGCCAGAGGCGCGTACGCTAACCGCTTAGCCACGAGGGAGCTCCAGGAAGGAGAAAAGAAACTAAATATTACGTTATAATGAAAAATCGAAATGGCAACGAAGAATATTTCGGGAGTAAATGTTACGATTTAGAACAACTATAAGTATACAGATTAAGGAAATATGAACAAATGTATCGAGAAATTAAATCAATGGGAATATGTGGGACGAAAAGAAGGTCAAATATAACAGTAGAAAACAAGAAAGAAAAGGTGTTAGTGAGGAAGAAAAGATGTGCTAACTTACCTAGATGGAAAAAATATATAGTGAGAGGGACTAGGAATTGCCCCAGGCGTTACTGTAGACAATATTTTGCGTATTTCGTTCTATATCTTTCATATATTTGTAGAATTCGTCGAAGCTGAAGCTCTTACAAAATTCGAACTACCGTATGGGACTGTTTGGGAAGCGTCCCACCTCTTTTTTATTTCATTCTCGGTCAAACATCTAGACTTTGAGAAAAACGTGTTTAATTGTTTTAGATGAAAATTCACCCCCCCCCCAAAAAATCATGTCTAACTTTAATGATTCCCAGATATTGATATTTTATTATAATAATTCCAACCCTCAACCCTTTTCCTTCTTACATTTTTCTTCTGTTCTAGGACAGATATTTAAAAAAACTATAAAACGCGAGTTAATTATCATAGATAAAAATTCAAATACCATATTTCATGTCTCTAACGTTAAGGAACTTTAAGATATGACTATCTAATTATAATAATTATATACTCACTTCTTTTCTCCTGTTCTCCCTATTTCTTCCACTCTAGGTAAAACATAAAATAGCTCTGAAAGCCGTGTCTTATTATTTTAAATGATAAGTCTAAATACCAAATGTTATGTTTCCAATCTTAAGAGATTCTGGGTTATGCATTCTTACTATAGTGGTTTTAACCTCCACCCATTTTCGTATCCACCCTATTTTCTTCTTTTCTAGATCGAATGTCTTTAATCTTAAGGGATCCCGATATAGGACATTCTATTACAATAATTGGAAGCTTACCTTTCGTCCCACCTTTTTCTTCCTTTCTGGATAAAACGCTAAACACGCGTTAAATTATTTTAAATAAAAAGTTCAAATACCAAATGTTATTTCTCTAAGAGATTTTTTCAATACGGACGCATTTCCATCTCCAGCCTTTTACTAACTTGATCTTTAACGGATATGGGATGAACTCTGTCGTATTACGCTACAGGGTTTATGGATGGGTAGAAATCACAATTTTGTGTCTATGAAAAGGAAATATATCCACTTCGTTCATACACTTCTACTTTAAAGTTAGCAAGTGGAACATGTCATCCCGAAGATTGTGTCGCGTCCCGTAAAGAGAAATGGGCAATATTGTTTAAAATGAGAAGTAAACGTGACTAAAGTTAATTAACTTTTTAATGATATCAAAATGAAAGAGGAAGTATTGTTTACAAAAGAAACTTGTAGTAGAGCCGTAGTTATCTTAATTAGTCAATACAAAGTGGTAGATTCCATTGCAAATAAACTAATATACTTCTGATGGAATCGTTCGTTCACTAAAATATGACAGACGGTTGAGCATAACTTTGTTAAAGAATGAATATTGGTGGCTATCAGTATAGCTTCATTGGGCTCTGTAGAATTTTCTTTCTCGGTCAAACTGGCATCTATCTCCAATTAAGGGCAACCAACTTTCAGCGTAAAGTATTTTTCTTCACTTTACTAAATATTCCTTTAACTTTAAATTTACTCTTGATTTCATCCAATTTCCAGGACTTATCATTTGTGATTTTCTTCTAATTTTTTGACTTTAGTTCTACTTGACAGAGTTTTCCTAGTTGGTATTTAAGATATTATGATGCCCCTCTTAAGGAATGGTTTCAATTTAACAAATTTTAAAGAAGTGATAGAAATGACAGAATGATTCAAATTAAGCATTGGCAGAGAGATTCCTTGATTTGTAGGGAACAATGATAATAAATATAATACGATATTTATCCTCATTGACATTTTCGACAATTTACTTCCTGTTTGATTTCTTATTCTCTCTCTACACGAGTACTGACGAAGTAATATGCATTTTAGATGGATGGTCCTTGTACCACATATCTTGCAGTACATTATTCAACCAAATTGGAACACTTTGGGACTTTGCATGTTATGTATTGAATCTTACTGACTGTGAAGGAACTTCGATAAACATCAGTTAATGACATGAGAGCTACGATTTGTATGTTAAGTTAATTTCCGAATATGTAGTTCATGACTTATAACTAGACATTACCTCACTAGTCGAGACGAGTCGAGATTTAAGTCTATCTCGTGCATTTCCCTAATAATTGAGGCAATACTTGTTTCACTTCCTGTAGAATATCATCCCTTTCCACAGGATTGAAAGCATTTTTGTAATCAATCTTGAGAATTACGTTATTAGAATTCTTATGTGCTTGTAAGTAACTGTGGACGGCATGTATAATAGCTTCGTTTCCTTTTTTCGTCGTAAATCCGAGTTGATGAGGTTAAAAATAAGATGTGCAGAACTCTGAAGACAGACGCAGTAAGTACATTTCGAACGTGAGTCTAATTACATACACGGTACTAATTAAATATACAGTAAACTTAAATTTAATCATCGTTCTCCATATGATTTTTGTACTATATATATATATATATATATATATATATATATATATATATATATATATATATATGTGTGTGTGTGTGTGTGTGTGGGTGTGTGTTTATAAAAAAAGGCAGTTATAATGAGTCGAAAACTCATGTTGTTGGGAACATAACATTCTCATACAAAGCTGTTAGAGGGCGAATTACATGTTTTCTTATCGGGTTCCCACATAAGATAGTTATGTGTAAATAGTACAGTTTTTCATTTTTCTGAAATTTCAATCTTACATGGGGGCACGTGTCAAAGAGTTGAAACTTGGTGCATTAGCACATCTACGTCAGAGGTCTTAATTTAGGAAAGCTTTACTTTCTGACCATTTCACAGACTTCACCGTCAAATGGAGCAAAATCTTCATGAAGTTAAATGCCTGGTTTCAACCTAAACTGGTCACTCACCAGTGAATGATCCTGGTCTTGGGCCTATTTGGTATTGCCAGGATATGTCATCGACGTCTTACAGAAGAAGTGTGAACAAGAATTCTCAGCTTTCAGAAATTGTTGTTCAATGAATATCATTGGTTAAATGGCAAGAACTATTGGAATTACCTGAAAAGGGAATATCTTTTAGGTGTTGTATTATTGCCAGCTGTAACACTTGAGAATATTACCTATTTGGCACCCACAATAGAATGAGAGCAGACTATTGGTCGAAATATTGACAAAAGAGAAATACTTTTGTAGTCTATGGAACTAACACAGAAAGGGTTATAACCTTCTTTGAATGTGGGAACGTCCCTGTAGATCTGAGGAAGTGAAGGATTTTAAATTTTCATTCTTGCTTAAAGTGATTGAAGGTTCGAAAATGACGCAAAATGTTACTCGCTTGGGAATATTAGCTACTTTATACTAGCAATAGATTGAGAGCAGAATATTAATGTGATATATTGACCAAAATGTTTGTCGTGTTATCTCGTTGAAATAATACAAAAAGAATCATATCTTTCCTTCATGGGGCGCGCTCATTTTTCTGGATTCACCACCAATTTATAGTTTCTTGCACCAGAAACCTAGTATGAGTAGATTATTTTCGGATCAGCTATGACTTGTGGCGCGAAGCTAGTCAGCGAGCTGGAACATGGAAAATAAAATTCTGTCACGTGATGAGTAGCCCACAGTAAAAGCGCTGTGGTCAGTATGTGTGAGCTGTTAGCCAATTGTTTTCGCGCTGTTATAGAAACATCATGCTTTGCGACTGGCTTCAGAGGTGTACGTACGAATGTTCACAGCTTTTTGGAAAATAATCTACCTTTACACGTCCTACTATGCTCTGAAGACTCCCATCCCTTCATAAATCTGTCTAGAAATAATGCGGTATTTCAACATAAATGGTGTTAAAGACAACTGAAAATCAACGTGGACCATTAATGGACTAATAAAGAACATACGAAATATCAAATAAAGCAAATTCAAGATGCACCGAAAGAGATAAAAGCATAAGCTTCAGGACCAAATTAAATATTGCAATGATAGAAATGGCACCAGTGAAGTTCCATCGGTATATACGGGTTCCGGAGCTCGTAAAATTAATATTGAAACTAATTTTATGTTAAGCATTAATTTGTCTGGTTTAGCAGGCTTCAATATTTTTCTATAGCTAATAGGTACAATATAAATATTTAGGTTCGTAAAGTTATTTCTTTATAACAAATAAAATAAAATAAATAGTGATAGTATTTGAATATGTGACTTTTCTTTCATGTTTTAACTCTTGTTTATTACTTTTTTAATATATGACTTCTTTAAAGGACTTTTTAAATGTTCTGTTTTAGTACTTGTTTCCAAAGTCAGTTAATATTTTTTAAAAGGATTTTGTCTGTAATATAATGTAAGCGGCTTAGTTGTTTGCAAAATTAAGAGAATTTGCATTTAAGTGTAAATTCGTGTGTGTGTATGGAAGATTTGGTGGCGATTTAATAGCATTTGTCTGCTTCTAAATATCTTTAATACTGTTTATATGTTTGAGAAATACTGAATTTATTTCTAACTTTTATTTATTAACACTATGTTGGTGTACGACAAAATGTGTACTTGTACATCTAAACCAATGAAACGCTTTTTATTTTTTTCTAAATCTCGGTGACAAGATTAGTAACAATGGTGACAACAGCAATTTGGGTTTGAAATCAGTTCAAAGAAGCAGTATAATCTGAAATCATCAGTTAATAACACGTTGTATAAGTGATTTCTGTGATTACTTGACAGCATTTAATTTAACCAAAAATGATTCAACTTTAATTTATAAAGACTTAACAGAAATTAAAAGAATAATTTTGATGAAATTTAGTGCTATTCAAATCATTATTACGAGGTAATTCTAGAAGTTTAATCCATATATTTTGATCATCTTTACAATTTGTTCAATTAGACAATAGCAAACATTATTATATTGTATTTTGACTCCTGCAATATAACAACAGGATATACCAGAAGTTGAACATTCCATTTTCCTGCAATTCTAAAGATATTTCCATCACATTTAAACACGAAACGAACTAAAGTATACATACACGTATTTAAATATTTGTTCCAAAACATTCTATACTTTGGTACAATCATCAATTTTAGTTCTTACTAGATAATAGAAATTCTCCCTTTACAGACTAATAGATCATTTCCAAATTTTATTTGAAATTCAAGTAAAAATTAGAATTCTACTTACACAACGTGTTCCTGCATTTGTCATGACCTAAAGTACATTGATCTGCCCACCTTTGAGCAATCCTAGCGATTTCGTCATCCCATTCCTGAAATAAGTTAATGCAATTAGTCATGTATCATGTACAAATATTAAACACATGTGGCAACATTAAAATTAATATACTATTTGTGTACTGTATAAACTCTATGTACAAAAATATATGTAGTATATTAATGTACTATTCTAATTGATTAAAATAGATTTTAATACAAGAGTGCAATATTATGGGTATCGTTAACACTTTAAAGGCTTACATTTCGTTGGAAATTCTTCACATTTTTTAAAAAAAGATTATTGTACCAATTTTCTTTGTTTTGAAATTGCGACTTGTTCCACTCGGCTTTGGTGCGTCTGCATTAAAATGGCGGTACAAATGTTGAGTACATATTACAATATAATGTGAAACTATGAGTAACAAATCAATTTTCTCTTTTTTAGTTATAATTTTATCGCTATAGTACTGATTAAATAATACAATGAGAAGATGTTAGACATCTTTCGACACTATATAATTCACGAAGGCTATTGCAATTTGATTTTCATATTTTTTAAAACAATATTCACGGAGACGTTTTTATAAATATGTCACTGGTGACAATTGTGTACTAGAGTATAGTTTACGACTTTTTCAAACAGCTGAACCTCAACTTGAAAAGGTGGTGAAGCTGAGAGAGCAGCTTTATTCGTCCACCATTTAACACTCATTTACTTGCCTCTGAGCCACAAATATCGCTGCTGACTCGCGTGTGACTCGTGCAGGTCTAAAAGAAGATGATTCGCGTGGCTCTTTCTCAAAATGAGGTATATGCTCACTAATTTCCACCTTCTGATATGAGAGGCCAGAGTTTTTCTTTGTTATTCTGAATATGAAAAGGACAAAAATAAATAAAAAAAACTAAAACATAATAAAATAAGAAAAATGCAGAAGAATATTTTATTCCTTGGAAAATTCTACATCAAACTATCTAAAATGTTATTTGTTTTGGCTAGTTATGACTAATGTTTTGGTTATTTGCAACCTTTCTTTGTTTCGTTTACTTTCGTATTCCGGAACCATGAGGTTTGTCAGCGGAAATATTGGTTTAGTGCAGCTTTCTTTTCCTTGACTGCGTTGGCGGCACGCTAATCTCCACTATGAGAGCTTGCCTATGGAATTGCTAGAGAAGTAACGTAAGTCCTCCGAGCGAACTCTTCGGTGTAGTGTTGCAGCAAGCACATGAATTTACAATTTATTGAGTTAAAATAACTCAATCTATGAGTAACTCTTTATATTGCTCGTAACTGGATTTTCCCTGAAAGAAGTCCAAAACACAAGAGCAAGAGTTATATGTAGGAAAAGATTATTGCTGTGGCTCTAGTGGTTCGGTACCTTATAATTAAAGATATAATTGAAAGTACTAGTAGCAATTGTAACCACCTGAGTACTATTAAGGACATATTCGTTTTTGATATCAATAAAGTATTATAAATATATACAGTCATACAGGTTAGGGATATACGTGAACTACGAAATGACACGTTATTAAAAAAAAAAAAAAAAACAGAAAAGTTAGTCAAATTGGAGAGTATTTGACAACTTCTAGTCAGAGTAGAACCATTACTTCTACTGAATATTGTTCGCGAAAAATATCATGTTGGAATCTTCTTAACGCTATCAGAAAGGAGATCAAGTCAAAGTTAGTCTTTGAAGCTGGTCGGATCAAAATTAAGAAGTAAGATGAAATGCTTCTAATTACTTACTGACTTTTTCATTCAGTTTGGATATACTCAGAATGTTAAGTTTGGTTATTGTTGTCTTAAAGTTGGTCCATACATTCTTAGTTCTCTAAGATGTTGTAAATGTCAATACTTTATATAACACGACGGCTGCTATTTGTGTATATTGTGTTCAAGGGAGTCACGGTTCGGAACTCTGCACAGCGACATAGTTGTGTTAATTGCAAGTGTGATCATTCTGCTTCGTCTAGGAACTGATCAAGCTATAAACGAGAGAGAGGCTTGTTCGAGAGATCATGGTTATCGAGATTTCCTCTGCCGATGCTTAGCGTCACGAAGAGAGAGAGTCAACCTTACTTCCTATTCTATTTACTTCTGTTGTCGCTATTTTTCGTAAATCTATGGCGACCCTGACATCTGACATTTACATGCAAACTGAACTTGCTGCAGGGGGGCGTGGTGGCTCAGTGGTAGAGCGTTCACCTCTGGTGTTCGGGGTCCCGGGTTCGATCCCAGCCCCCGCCAAGTGAACTTTGTGGTGGACAAACACCGTGCTCGTGTGTTTTCTCGGGGTTCTCCCGTTTCCTCCCACTGTCTTCATTCCACCATTTCACTCATCTCTCATCATCACCGTCTCTTTTAGCATAACCGTGGGACGTAAAATTGAAAGATTTCATTTCATTTTTGAACTTGCTGCACCGAAAACCGCCGTCATATTTGTAGTTTCATCTAGCTAATATCTGAAAGCAAAATGTGTTGTTCGTAACGGTGACCTAAAGATCCACGGTTCGTTTTCCGTGGTACATTGCTAGCATGAAACTAGGTTAATTTGTACATTGTCCTTACAACCCTGGCCTCTCACATGTTCAGAAGAAACCGAAATACCCATCTGCTCGTTAAGTCCTTGTATTAAGTTGAAATCCCATTGTGGAAAATGAATTGCTGGATAGTGAGTAGACCGTAATTGGCACATGAGATAATGTTTGTCCTGGTGCTGTTTCAGTGTAATAAACAGCTGCATAATTAACCTCGAGGAATTGAAGCAACTGTTACCTGACCACTCTAAGTAATTTTTTGCTTGCAGGAAATTCATTTTCAGCTGACGCATTCATTTGTCATGTTACACACTCTAAAGAAATGAAAAGCAAGATAATGGTTGACCTCTTGGTTGTGAAAGCCATAGATGTGTCAGAGGCTTATCATTGTAGGCAAGCAATGGCGAAGAGAGTTTTCTTTCTCGCTCGATCACAATTACCTAATTATATCTTAGTCGATTTGAAGCTTCTGTGACAGCCAACATACTTTATTTTTACCATCAACTGGAATCTCTTTGTTGGCTGTCAAAGATCTGAACGTGCTCCACCGCTTATGGGGATCCATTCGCACAAATGATCACGGTCATTGGGCAACTGATTTTCTTGAAGACAGTGGGTTCATCGTTTAAAGGGCAAGCAGCCCTACTCATTCTATATTGGCTCCGGCACTATCGTATTGATTCTTTTCTCTCCACTTGAGCCCTCAATGGTTCATTAACTTGCATTGTTTATCTGGATCTATGTGGTGGAGATCATTTTCCGCTATTCATTTCAGCTCTGCCCCTTGATATTCGAATCATGTTCCACATCTTAACTTATATCATTCTTATTGGCAATTATTTCAGGAGCTCATTGAGATCCATTCTCTGGATTAGTTCTCTGTTGCTTATTTTATAAATCTGCCAGACCATTCTCTTATAGATTCTACTTGTGCTATTATTCCAGAATGAGGAGATGACGGTTCACGACGGCTAGTTCTATGGTGTTTCATGGACATTCGTGACGCTATCCTGGCTCGTCGCCTGGTTCTGGTCATAATTAACCTGCATCTCATTGTCGATCCTTTATGAGGACTGCTTCTAGATATCTTATTAAATATTTGAACTGCCAACGGTGGAAAAATCATGTTCAGTCATTCAGTAATAGAATACCTATGACTACTGTGTTGAGTTGAGTTCACTTTCTAAAATTACCATTGTTCGACTAATAGTGTGCCTGATCTATCAGTAAACGAGATTCTTGACATTAATCATACAAAGACAACCAAAGTTTAGAACTGATGTATTTCTTTCGATTTCCGACTCTGCATATTAATCTGTCGAATTTAGCACTCGTACTCATATCGAGCGAAATCCGTCAATTTTTTGTATTGTTGATAAAGCATTATAATCCACCTTTATGGTTCTCTAGATCAACTCTAGTATAAAGTATAAAGCATTTAAATGAAAGTTCCTGGTTCGATCCCAGCTCACGCCGTGTGGACTTTGTGGTGGACAAACACCGTGCTTGTGGGTTTTCTCGGGATTCTCCCGTTTCTTCCCACTTTCTTCATTCCACCATTTCACTTATCTTTCATCATCACCGTCTCCTTTAGTCTAACCGGCATAACTGTGGGACGTAAAACTTAAAGATTTCATTTCATTTTTAAATGAAAGTTTCTAATATTAGAACAAGAGAGGAAATGAAGTATGTTAATAGTCATAGTAGGCCTTTCTAGGTAGGTAGCTAAGAGCATATAATTAAAAGAGATCTTTTTAAAAGAGGTAAAATAATCGCATTATCAAGAGTTTATGTGATAAGCTGTATGCGAACGTTTTATTCCTGTTTCTTTATTAATGTTTACACTTTTAAGTATATAGTTTTGTCGTAGTGCTCTACATTGACTGATCGCTGTTCCTGGCTCTATAAATAAAGCATTATTACTATTACTATTATTATTATTACTATTTTTATTTTTATTATTATTGAAAATCATCATAGGGTGATAAAACGAAGATTTTTATGATTTATTCGTTTCACAATTTCTACAATTGAATACGAAGACTATTCTTTGCCAAAAGCAGTTCAAACCGTTTCTCTGAACCAGGAACTAAGTAAGCTAAATTTATGTTTTCATGTATATAGAGGACAGATACCATACAAGAGAGTGTGATCCACTAACCTCTCACGCAGACAACAGTATGCAGTGGCGCTTACGGTGCACAAGGGAATCAAGTTCAATCTTTGGTCATTTTAGACATATTTAATCTTGAATATTTCTATCCAAAATTTCTTCCCGAGATTAAAAGTATCATGTTCAACTACTGTAAATGATTACTATAAGGTAATTAACAGTGTTAACTTTTCCTTATGGTTAAGCGTATCGTATATCTATCTATCGTATACCGTATATATATCTGTTGCTTGGAGCAAATGTTAATATAAATGTTATTCCAAACTATTTCGTGTTGACACTTGCTCTTCTTGCACAAGAAAACATCCATTTATAGTCCTTAAAATTGAAGAGTATCTCATTTTTGCCAAAAAGTTACATTCGGCCCTTTTAGATCAAGCCACAGACAATGTCTTTCTTATATTGAAGTCGTGTAATAGTAATAAAATGACAGGAATTTGTAAAAAGTATATTTTTTTTCGTAAATGAAAATTGTTATATCCGTACAATTATATTATTATTAATAATAATAATAAACGTATACGTTGTTTGAGTTTTTTAAAAAGTACGTACTGTTATTAATTAATATTATTCATGGGCGTCTTTGGCTTGATAAAACTGAGAAAGACGACAAGAACATATACTTTTAGGCCTTACGAACATATAATAATTAAATAACACTTAACCAATTTATACATGTTGCTAGCAGGTGGTTGTGGTCCTGGAGAACCATCAGTCACTAATCCTTTGGCAACCCGTGCTCTTAACTCGTTGTGGTGATCAAGTATAATTCTTTTCTCTGTGGAATTCACTCCATAACTTCGATGCCCACATTTAGCAGCCACAGACTGTAAATATAAAATATATTCCTTCAACAAACACTAACAATAATAATTAACGTTGGCATAAGAAATGGAACATAATTGTTGAGAATCCTCTATTAAACTAACATTATTACCAAGTGACCATAATGCAACGGAAGAAATTTTGAAATGTTGCTTTTTATGCAGAACTTATGGCATGGAAATTAGAGTTACTTCAATTTTACTTCAGTGCTGTTATTCTCCACCAAGGGAGGCTTTACAATACAGCAAAAAAGTATTTTGCCTTCTCAGTAAATACGAAGAATCTATCTATCTATCTATCTATCTATATACTCACTCGTATATATAATATTATATATCAATCAGGGTTTTAGACTCCTTATTAATATTATTAAATTTTTTGTTTGGTCGTTTCTTGTTTGCATATATGTCCCAAGGAATAGATGCTCATTATTGTTTTTATATACAGCCATGAAAAAATTAATAGCAATCCGTTTGGAATTTTACGCATTTATAAGGATTTCAAAGAAGTTTCTACCTAAATATGCACAAATATACAATGATATATACATCAAATTAAAGGAAATTTTATATAGAATCAAATCTACTCATACAAGTTACATATCTTTAAACAGTTGGTGATATTCAACAAAATATGACACCAATTGTTAAGTGAAGAGAAAGTAAGTGAAGTTAAGTGAAGTGTACCCAATTCATTTTGATTGGATGTCCACGCTTAATAATAACATCTTTGCATCGTTGTGGCATGGAGATTGCTAAGTTTTGTAGTGTTTCTATATTGAAATGCAGTGTTGCCACACGTCGTTTATTGCTTGAATTTAACTCAACTCTCGTTGTAGAATGTTTTATCCTTCAATACGAACCTTATCCTTCAAAACACTCCATGAATTTTCAATTGGGTTTATGTCGGACGATTTACTAGGCCCAGGAAGTTGGGTAACATGACGTTAGAACAGCATATAGTCTTCTATAACTCTGGCACGATGACAGGGGGTAGAATAGTCTTCAAAAATAAAGGAACCACCGTTGAATAATTTTCTACCCACAGGTATCATTATCATTTCAAGAACATGTTTATAACTTTGATCATTAACATCACCATTACAAATGTGAATGTTACCAATTCCACTAAAAGAAAAACATTCCCAAATCATTACATTGGTAGAGTAGCCTACCTGGAAGTTTTTACAGCACACGCAGAATTTAAGTGCTTCACCAGTCATGCGATAATCTCTAGCTTGTGAATTATTGCCATAAATGGTTATTTTCGTATCATCACTAAACAGAACTTTGCGCCACTAGTCACTTGTCCAATCCTTGTTAGTTTTGGCCCACTCTACGCGCCTTTTACGTTGTACCAGTGTAAGACATGGATTCTTGACAGCTCTATGTGAACTTAAACTCATTGATTTTAACCTCTGTCTCAGTATTCGCGGACAAACGTCGACACCAGATGTTTCCCTCCAACTTCTAGCAAGATTTGCCGATGACTTAAGCCTGTCTGCAAGACAACCGTCGTGCACTGTTCTGTCTAGGCAAAGATTTCATATTTCGACCACATTTGCCAATTTTTCCACTTTTTATGCACCCTGCGTCCCAAATCGTGGCCAGCTGCCTACCCACTGTACTTTTATGCAGTTACATAATCCTGGATATTTCAGCATTAATTTTGGCATATTCACTTAATATTTTAATTCTAGTGGCTTTCTGTGATGTAATGTCACACGTTTTACCCATGTCGATGTTTGATAGCAATAATTTATAAACGTTGACTCAATATTTATGGGTAAAACTATCACTTTCAAATCTGTCAGTAAAAGTAACACTATTAGAACAACACAATTATGTAACCCAGGGCACCTACACAACAAGTAAGGAAGCAGAAACCATACTGCAAGCTTGGAACGTGGATTACCTTATTGAGTGCGGACCTCATTGAAAGCAACATCGAGTCATCCATTAAATGAACATTTATAATGAACATTTATAGTATGACGAATTTGTGTTTCCTTTCCCACACACTTTGTTGAATATAATCAATTGTTGTAATGATACGTAACTTCTGTGAGTAGAGTTAGATTCTACATAAAATTGCCTTTAATTTGATGTATATATTATTGTATGTTTGTGCATTTTAGGTAGAAACTTCTTTGAAATCCTTATGAATGCGTAAAATTGCAAGGAGATGCTATTAATTTTTCCATGACTGTAATGGACATCTATTACTTGGGACATCTATGCAAACAGGGAATGATCAAACAAAAATTTTAATCATATTAATAAGGAGTCTGGAACCCTGATTGATGTCCATGAGAGATTTGGCAGCATAGCGTAAGTCACGACGCTTGATGTCCCCCTCTGTTCACATACTCTTTCCTAACTCTTTCTAGTGTTCACCTTCCTCATACGACATTCCTTTTAACGATTGCCTTATGTATGTATTGAGTTGAGTTGATTTTGAGTTTAACGTCCCGTTCAGCAGCGAGGCTATATGTGATGTGGACCTACTGATTAACGTGGAATCCAAACCACATGAGCTCCCGCCGGGAATCGAATCCGGATCCCCACGCCAAAGGCACGTACGCTAACCGCTTAGCCACGAAGGAGCTCTCATATGTATGTATTGCGCAACGTTTTTGCTGTGATACCGTGGCATGAGTATTATTGTTGTCTTGATCTGCAATGGATTGTGAACTGTTAAAATGTTTTAAATATAACAGACTTAACTTCCTCCTATAAAAAAAAATATATATTTATTCCTAGATCGTGTACGACCGATCCATCGTTCATGAAGTTATGAATTGAGTATTAAATCCGCTTCACCAGAAAAGAAAGTTTCATTTAAAAAAATATTCCGACTTCTTATGTGAAACAAATTGACGAACAGATGTTTTTTCTACTTTTTCAGCTATATCCATTCAAAATATGGACCTTTTTAATTTCTGATCAAGAAAGAATTAAATACTGAACACTATCAAAATTATGGAAGTTGCAATACTTAAATAAAAGTTTCTTGAACACAGTTACCTTGTAGATGCACATAGTATGTTGTGGACACACATTGCAATAATCTTGGCAGTTAGCAACCACCAGCAAAGATGCAATTAAAGCGGAGACAGTAGAAGCAAAACGTATTTGATCCAACTTCATGCTCAGACAGGTAGTATAGATTTAACACCTGAAACGAAACATACAGTAGTATACATACAGTATGTTATATATCATGTCTACTTGAATATATATATGTAAGTACTGTGAAACCTGTTTATATTGGTAAAAAATGGTTCCATTTAAAAGTGAACAGCTCAGACAGGTGTCCAACTTAGAGAACAGAAGTGTATTTTAATAATTGTAATGATAAAAAATGAAATCTTTCAGTTTAACTTCTCATAGTTATGCCGTTTAGGATAAGGCAAACGAATGATAAAGACAAATGAATGACAATAAAAAATGGTAGAATGAGAATGTGGGAGGAAACGGCAGTACCCGAGAAAACCTACGGGCATGATGTTGTGCACCACAAACTTACTCGACCGGGGATCGAACCAAAGATCCCAAGCACTAGTTATAATAAACAAACAAAATATTATAGACAAGAATGTAAGAAGTTTAAATGCAATAACTAATTATTATTTATCATAGTTTATTATTATCTTTCGCATAATGTGATTTAAATGTTATATGTTGCAAATGATAGTTATTTGCGAGTTTCTACTGCAGGTTATTATTCTTTCTTTTCTCTCCCACTGATGACAATAGATCGTTTACTGCAAGAAATACTCTAAACATTCATTTGTCGCATCACTCTAAAGAGGGAAATAACAAAAACAAGGTTAATTTGACAGACGACTACCAAAAAAAAAAAAAAAAAAAAAAAAACTTTAAGGGTTGGAATAGCACAAAAAATATTATCGTTAAGAATAAGAAAAAGAAAAATGTAAGACACGTAGCATATAATCCAATATATTGTAAAATGAATAAAGGCTATTATTTGCCTAGATCTAACAAAATTGAAGGAGCACTTATCATATATATATATATATATATATATATATATATATATATATATATATATATATATATATATATATATATATATATTGTGTCTGAATGCAAAAAAGAACTATTTTTTTAGAGACTTCGCTGTCTGTCAATGAAACTATGACAATTTTCATCATAAAAATGAGTATAAATGATACAATGGGTAAAAGACTTTTATTTTCCAAAACTTCAGAAAAACCGAAGGCATGGCACTTACTATAATGGCAAGGCAACACTTACTATGACAGATATGCTGAATAACATATATATCTGTGTAATGCGCAAATTACCAATGGCGGAGCATTACAGTAGCCCTATATATTATATCTAAATGAAAGATATAATTATTTCTGAAGATTTCGTTACCTCTTACTGAGACTATAACATATCACATCATAAAAATAAGTGAAAATGATAAAGTGGATAAGGCACTCTTAGGTTCCAAAATAAAGAAAATTAAGACATGCCACTCATCATAAGAGCATGATATGGTTATGACTATATGGAAAACATAATTATTTCCTGAGATGTCGTTGCCTGTTACTGAAAATGTAACGAAGCACATCATGGGAATAACTGTAAATCATACAATAAATACCACATTCTTACTATAAAAAAAAAAAAAAAAAATCGAAAGTGTGGCGTTCATTATAACGACACGACGTATATTATGTCTATATGAAAAATAAAGTCATTTCTAGAGGTTTCGCTGCCTGAATATCTCTATATACCCAATTTAAAATCCATAGCTTGTTGTTTGTAATTTATGTCCGCCATCTTGGATCCGCCATTTTGATTTGTAAACATTTGATGTCAGATTTGTATTCAACTAAATTTTAATCCTATATATACCACGTCTCAGAACAATTACATCATAACTTCCTATTTTGTCCACGTTTCCTGGTGTTTCGGAGCATAGCTTGTTCTGATCTTCAAATGGTCGCTATACCGCCTACAGGCCCCATATAAGCGAGATATTTCACATGTGAGGTTGTACTCGTTGCACTAGCGGATCCAGAAGTATCGTTTGAAGGGGGCGGTTCGCTTCCTGGAAGATTAGCGTAGGCTCAAGGTGACCAGAATTTTACTTTACAAAAATGGGACACATATGAATCCGAGGCTGGAGGGCTGGGGGTAAACCTGATTCCCAGATTATATTTTGTGACCCGAATTTGTAAGTTTTTTAAAATGAAAGTAGACCTATGTTCTTTCTCTAAATTTAAATTAAATACGTACTTCCGTTTCAGAGGTGTGGTGGTGTCATAATTCACTTCACACTTAGTCACCGCGATTTTATATGAGATGCGCTGTCTTGCACAGTACTTACACAAAGAAAGCACTATATTGACGATTGTATTTATCTGTCATCTGTTATCTGCCACGAAGCATCTTCCATTTCTCTTCTGTATGTATAAATATAGCTTCCCTTTGTTTCACTAAAGTGATCTCAAGAAAACATGAATCTTTACATAAATCTATCAATTTCATTATCTAATAGAATGCGAGGATATGTTCCGGTCGTCGATCCCTATCCATGACATTTTTTTAAGTGTCTCTCTGAGAGGGACATTATCTTTGACCTCTGGTGCTATGCGAAGAACATTTCCTGAGGGCAAGATCTTGGATTTCCGTTACGTTTCGTTTTGCGAAACTCAATATTTCACCATGATTTCAGTTTCTCATCACTGTTGACAGTTTCTTAAGTGCGCGTTAAGATTGTGGCTACATAAATCGTACCAAAATCTTCTGATGTAGGCCTATCAAAGGCGAAGAAAACATTTCTACACAGTAAAAAGTGGTTGTGTTAATTTAACTCAATTTTAACACAGGGCAGTGGTTCCAGCGTGACTACCACTACGGGGTGTTAGTTCAACACATACCCCGCGGTGTTGGCGTTTAACACAGGGCGTGTGTTACGTCTTTACACACAACCGGTGTTGAGCCGTACCGTAAGCGTTAATGAACCACAAAATTACTCCCCCAAAATATGTTAAATCGCCTATATGCGTAGTGTGTTGCGCCTATAAGTCTAAAAAACACTTTAAACAAGTAAAAAAAATGTACTCCAGAGGCGAGGGGAGGCACGAACCACCAACCTTTAAATTACTAGCCGCGTACTCTTCCGACTTCGCCACGGAGACAATGAAGAAAACGTCGCTTGTAGAGGGATAAATTGTTGAGGTCTTTTGAATTTGGCTAATCAGAGTGCTCCTTTAAGCCGCGTATATTCGACGATAACCGTTCGGGATAAGATAAAATCTGCTCGCCATGTAGACTTAATTTTATAACAAAATGATGATTGTCTATCACTTTCGGTGCCAGTTGCCATCTAATAAAGTCGATGCGTTTGTTGCTTCTAGTACACAATCTCTTAGGAAAAAGAAGCAATAAAGGCATTAAATGTGGGAGATGAATTTAGAACACCTAAATGGCACATGCCTAGCACATCTTGTGCTGTTAGGGTTTCTTCAGAAACATTATGTAAAACAATTGAAAACACATCGCGCGGTTTGCATTTTGAAATTTTGCGTATACCTGGATTTGATTAAGTATTTCTTTCTGCTGTGTTTGTAGCTTCAATTCGAAAGCCTTTATAATTAGATGTCCAACATATTTTGCAATAACGCAGAAAACAACACCGAAGATTCTACACTTGTGTTAATTTAACACACAGGCTGTGTGTTATTTTAACTAGCGGCATTTGACACGCAACTCCAAATGGAGAGTGGGTTGTTCTAACCACTTGTTTGTGTTATATAATAGTTTAACACAAAAGTGTTAACACATAGGCATGTCGTTGAAATAGCACAACGATTTTTTGCAGTATATGATTGGTATAAAACCCAGGATTCACGAGAAGTTGGGGAGTCACTGATAAACCTTGACCTTAAAGTCCATGAAATTGTTTATTTGTCAAGAAAAACTTCCAGCTGTACACAAATGATGCATTTAAAGATGAATTGAAAGGAAATTCGATTTCTGGGATTTTCAGGAATTTTTCACTTAAACAGGAGAGAACAAAAAGACAAATATAGGACACTATTACAAAAGTGTAGACCTCTATACATAGGGTATTTTGATTTGTTGCTTGAGCTTAATGTTCCACGGTAATGACATGTCCGCTTAAGGAGACGTGCACTTATTGATTATAGTGAAATCCGAATCAGCTTTTTTGTTCAAACGTGCCCTCACCGGGAATCAAATCTGTGACCATGAGCACCGTATAGGGTATTTTGTCCTAATACTCCATTTTTGCAGTGGTGTAATTGAGTATGTAAAGAAAAAAATATTAGACCAAATTAGGAACAGAGGGTTGGAAATTGACTCTATTAGATAATTTCGAAGCAGTATTTAGAAATATGTATAATTATAGTTATGCTTACAACAACAATAAAATTATATTATAGTAGCCTTCGCCTAGGGAATTTCGCTCCCAGCCCCCAATTTGTTCGGAATACCGCTTCGCACAATATAGCAAATGCTTGTACGTGCTACTGTGGCACAATATTTCGCGTTCTCCCTTCTGTGTCTTTCATATAGAACTGGATTGAGCTAAAACGCTGTCACGAAATTCAAACACCTCGCAAGGCATTTTAATGAACCTCCCACCTCTTGTTTTGCCCTTCTACGTAAAGTGGCAAAAAAAGCTCAAATATGTTTCATAATTTTAAATGAATAATCAAACTAGCAACTTTCATGTTTCTAACCGTAAGGGATCCCGAGATATTGGCATAATAGAAAAACGTTGAAATGCATCATGTTTCTAACCTTTAAAGATTCTTAGATATCTTATTATATAATGATTGCAATCACCGCCCTCTTTTCTTTCCACCTCTTTTTCCCGTTGTACTAAAGTATGAAAAAATGTTGAAAAGCATATCAAATTATTTTACATGAAAAATCCAAATCCAAATTTCAAGTTTCTAATCTTAAGGGATTCGGAGAGATGACCATCTTATTAAATTAATTTCCACCTTCAATTCCCTTTTTTTGAATTTCCCAAAAAATCCTTCCTTAATGATACCCTAGATCACAAATCTTATCTACTTTCCGAATTTCAAGTTTCTAGCTTAAGCGGTTTTGCCTGTGCGAAGATCAGGACGACTTCTTTTATATATGATTACAATAACAGCTTGTATTATTTTCCAAGAAAAGATTAAATGCCATTAAAAGTCACAATGAAAGTTTTCCGTGTTGAACCCCAAAAGTCACAGTTCTTTGTTGATGTAGTAGCTAGCGAACGTACCTTAGATCTTTGATGCATGAGGTTATGTGGTTTGATACCCGGTGAGTGAACATCGAACGCACTACTGTGGTTCAGATCCAACTTTAAACTCTAGTTCTCGTTGTGTAAAGCACAGCTTTTGACAAACGACGTAAATACATATCAATCAATAAACCAACCGAAAAGTCTCATCTCAGATTCAGAGAGCTTTACGTTAAGGAGCGCTGAATATTCCATATTTTTCTTTATTCAATGTAAAGGTAATTGAAGTTTCAGGTTTTGAATGCCATCCCTACATTTTTTTTTTTTTTTTTTTTAGGACACAATTTTAAAATATACATTTTCAGTTCAGAAAGTGAGCCGTATTTACTTCTTCCTACATCTGTTTGTTCAGCGAATGAATCATTCTTGCTCGTTTGCGGCTTATGGTGACCGTCTCAAGGAACTAGGGACAGAAGTATTCACAACTCAAATATCTCTGTATTAAGTACCACACATTTTGATTCGACTCTGCTAGTCTTGTTACACTGATTGCATTGGCCGGGAAAAGACAATATTTGTATTTCCGAACGTTAAAAGCTGGAATTAAAAGACCTTTGGAGGGAGCGGTCGCCCCCTCTGCCCCCCACGTGGATCCGCCAGTGACTCGTTGTGACCCTTCCAACGATATATAATACATGCAGAATCCAGCATACCACTTCAAGTAATTCCCTTGTAAGCTATAAGAGGTCTACGTTCAATGTCACCGGCGCATCCACCGAGTCAACTTTTGGACCATTCCACTATGAACGCACATAGCTTGGGATCAAACCTTCGACTCTTGAAACCAAAAGTAATGTACTATCGAAGCTCTATATGTTTATTACTAATAGGAGCGTCATTTTAGATTTTATTCTTGGCGGATATTCATTGCCGACATAAGAGTTTCACTTTTTATATCAGTGTTTTACTAACATTGGATCAAACAATGCGTGTTTATCTACCAAAATGAAGCACCTGGAACATTTGTTTGCAATTACTGGGGACAAAATGAAATTAATCATTGAATAACACTCATTTGTGTCGGTAGTTCATAGAACTCTGCGTCCGCATTATATTCTTTGGGAAGCACAAAACCTACATCATGGCTGACAATTTCAATAGATTTTAGAAGGAGCATCTTCCTAACTTGATGTGATATGCAATCTTTCAAGAAGGGAAAGAATGCAAATAAAAGCGTTCATGAAGCTATGGCAAGATTTGTGACATTTTTTTAAATTCAGGTTGTAAAAAACATTTCAGAACAAAAGAATGAAAGAAACAGTTTTAGAGCTATAAAGCTTGTACACATGGTTCTTGTTTTTTTTCTCGTCTGAATGGAAAGAGTATATTACGGTATACAGATTGCTTTAGACAAGGAGAGGAAGAGGGGAAGCAAGAGTTGGATTGAGTACCAGGAGCAAGTAGTCGATTGATACAGATTTTTCTGAATACATAAGCACACGGTGTCAGAGTTTGTTAGTAATTTAGATTTAAGCTTTTGGTAACATATTCATTGCCGCGAACTGTACCTGATCAGTATCGAAAGGTCTTAGACATACTGAAACTGATACTAAACTTCGATATTAGTCTTGCCAGGTAATACATGGTTTCTGTACTCACTCCCCTCAGAAGTAATTGTTGAATGTTGAAGTTTTTCTTTTCTTTCTTTCTTTTTTCTTTTTTCTTTTTTTGTGGTAGAAGCTAACCTCACTCACTCTGGGTATGCCACTGTCTGCGAATGGAAACAAAAAATCTCTTGCCAAATGTCCGGAAAATATTGAAGCCGACGATTTAACGTGGTTAGCACATGATCCCATCACCTATTTCTTTTACCAGATTTCATTATTTCTCAGTGGTTGCTCAATTACCTTTCTTTTTTTTTTTTTTTTTTTTTTTTTTTACCAACACTGAAAAATTTATAACCTAACGTACAACAATATTTCCAACTAACAGGTACTTTTATCTTCCTATAAGTGCTTTGTTTTTCACATTAGCCAAACAAAAATAAAGAAAATGTTAAATACTGAAATTCTTACGATAAAAAAGTGAGAAAAGAAAAATTAATTATATGGAGATTTTGCTTTGCCAGTGTTTACAGAATAGGGGTAGAGTCAGTGATAAACTATGAATTCACAATCACATGATAACATGTGCTCTAACTTGCTTTCATGTTTGGCGCATAGGGTCCATGGTTCGATTCCAACTTCCTCAAAGTGAATGACAAACACCATGTGCGTGGCTTTTCTCAGCTTTCTTCCGTTTTCCCCACTTCCGTCATTCCACCATCACCATCCATCTCATCATCACCGTCTCCCTTAGCCTCGGTGCAAAATCATGGAACGTTAAATTCCAGACCAAAAGCAAGCAATTTACTCAACTATTCGTTAAGAAACGTCAAGCAAAAAGTGAAACATATCGCAAATATTGGTGTTTTATTCATAACTAGCATTAAATAACCAATCTGAATATTACTCTTGTGGAAGTGAGTTATTGGGTCTTAATCCACTAGAATTGATGAACTTTAACAAAACTATCCAGCTTAAATCAAAACATTCCAAACATTGGATGATAAACAGTGATTTTTTTCACCCTGGCGTTTTATGCTGCTTCTACATTCTAAGTCAGGAGTGGCTAGCGTTGTTGTTCCTGGGTTCAGTTACAGGTAGAGGTGTTTGCCTTATATGAATACGATTAATAGTTGTGATCTTGCCTAAAAAAGTAGTTCTGTCTTATACAGGTGATGGAAGAAACATTAAATTCCAATCAATTAACCAAATGCTTCAAGTTGTCCAGTTTAAACAATTAGATGATCATAAAATAGAATGGAAAAATGTACGATTAGTATGTTGTAACTATAATATTGAGTTCGTTAAATCCTGTTGAAATATGGTAATATTTGTCTTAAGGACAAGGAGAAGTACTAGTGTTTCCCATAAGAAGATCATGTTCTCATCTTGACTCGAAAACTGGACGAGATTTGAGACGATTCGACATAAGACGAGGAAACATGACTGTTCGATTCGTTTTCGAGGCGAAAGTCGAGATGAGATGAGAAATTTCTAGTCTCATGGCAACACTAGTTCACCCAAGTCTTAGATCTCAAACACTGTCTTAGTGTTACATGATTCATAGTATAAAAGCTATAAATTGGGTAAAATGATTGTACGATGACAAAGAGCATTTATCAGTATTCAAAGATACATACTGTAATAATAAATATGATTTAGCTGTTTCTATATCACACCCTACGTGGACATCTCGTCACGCTGAAGAACGGATGATAACTTTTAGATAAAAGTAGCTGAACCTGCGATGTCTACGCAGCATATCGTTCTGTTATGACCATGAGTCTCCTTCCCACTGCGCATGTCTCCTTACTCACACAAGTAAAGGATAGGAGACTCACAAAGGAAGTGAATAGCTATGTATAGATGTTGGAGTGAGTTTGTAGCAAATTTGTAGAAGTAACACGATATCAAGTGGAAATATTCTTTTCCTAATAAATCCATATCCATCCGAATACGCCTCATTGCGTCTCTTGAGACCTTTGAATTTGCCAGCATGCAATAGGTTTTGCCATTCAGATTTAAGCAAAGCGCCTGCAATGTCCGTCAACCCGCCATACATAACTTCGCTATTGGTTGCCTAACATCGTAGTTTCGGCCTACAACAATGTTAATCTTATGGGCTCAAAAAGACCCCTAAGATGTTGAATAAAACAATAACAACATGCTTTTTGAAAATTCGAATGAAAACTGGACAATCTACGCAAAATTTGGAATAGACCAGTGTAAACGGCACGTTTATAGCACTAGTAGTTTTCGAGATCTTATTGTCGAAAGGATTGGGGACAAACATATAATCCTAGCATTTTAATATATAGACTAGCTGAACCTGCGCTCTCTACACAGCGCATCATTCGCATATAAGCATAAATCTGCTTCTCATTCTTCACAATATATGTACATGTCCCTTTACAGACACAAGCGAAAGGCGTCTTGATAAAAAAAAATCGGCAAGGGGTATCATAAAGGGGAGATTTTTTCGATTATTATTTCTCAATATCTGGCACCGTTTGCAAAATTTGAGCCTCCTTCCGGTTGGAGTTTTTAATTCATGTATGACCAGTGTTTTCTTTCTTCTTGCATGCAGTATATAATAAGCAAATACATTACATACACAATTAATTATTACAATTTATTATGTGAGTTATATATGATGTTCATTGGCCAAAACACTCAAAAAATAAAGATTTATCTTAGACTGGAGAAATGGTTATCCTTCCTTTTTCATTATTATTTAGCCATGTAATGAACGCCTGAGACATATGCAACCCCAATATACAACAATGTGGTGTTGGGATGTATAACGCATAGGATATGATGCTTTAGGAGATTTTTTTTTTTAATTTCAACGCTTCCAGTGTACTCCAAAAATGTAATAAAGAAATAATGGCCATGTTTTTTTAATTCATTTATTCAATTAGAACTGGACAATCTACGAAAAAATTTCCAATTGATCAGTGAAAACGTCATCTTTCTAGAGCCTTTACTTTACGAGGTCTCATTGTCGAAAGGATTGACCAGTTCTAACGGAAATCACAATAGCAATTAAAAGCGCCTGAGCTCCAACTTATAACTTTAGCTTTCAAATATTTCATTTGCGGTTGTGTGTGATTTCACGTTTAACAAAGACAAACATTTTAAGTATTTGTACTTTAAATAGTGTACATTAGTTAACTATATCTTTTTCATAAAGTTTATGATATAAAATTATTGTTCAAAGCCTTTGTATTTTAATAAGCCTTCTCTAAAATCAATGCATATGAATTGTGCTTCCATTTTTAAACTATATAAAAATGTCCTCAACATATAGTTTAAAAGAACTGGAAAGAAGGAAGCACAATTCATATGCATTGATTTTAGAAAAGGCTTATTAAAATACAAAGGCTTTGAACAATAATTTTATATCATAAACTTTATGAAAAAGATATAGTTAACTAATTTACACTATTTAAAGTACAAATACTTAAAATGTTTGTCTTTGTTAAACGTGAAATCACACATAACCGCAAATGAAATATTTGAAAGCTAAAGTTATAAGTTGGAGCTCAGGCGCTTTTAATTTAGTACTTGCAACAAACTGCGAGACGAAGTACATCCAACCCGATACTGGAAGAAATTTCACCAACTAACGGGTAAAAGTACCATAAATACGTATCCGCTTCAACTTAATGGTGTACCACTTCATACTGATATCGATAAGGCAAATGCTTTCGCTGACCAATTACATACAGTCTTTACTCCATCAGAATCGCCTTATCGTGATGAGCGGATTGATCTCTGCACCATCTGTTCTCTACAGCCTTCTACATCACATCACATTGATCACAATCATCCTCTTACAAGGCCTATTACACTGACTGAGTTTCATTCAGCTCTTAGTAGAAAACGAAACACAGCACCAGGCATGGACGGAATTTCTTATAGGATGATGAAAGAATCACCGGTCTCTTTTATCACTTTGTTAATTTCCGTTTATAATTTCATCCTCTCAACTGGTTATTACCCGTTACAGTGGAAGGTTTCCAAAGTATTATGTTCCATAAACCAAATAAGCCCATTCATGATGTCAGTTCATATCGGTCGATTCAGTTGACTTCCGTATTTAGTAAACTATTCGAAAAGATTCTAGTAAATAGACTTCATGCACATCTTAAGGCATATGATCTATTACCAATACATCAAGCAGGTTTTCGACCTAACTTCTCTATCAGTGATCAACTGCTTCGTTTAACTACAGTCATCACAAATCAGTACAATAAGGGACTTCCATCCTGTCTAGTCCTCATGGACTTAGAAAAGGCATTCGATAAAGTGTGGCATTATGACTTACTACGTAAACTACAGTCACTCCGCTTGCCCACTTGTTACCTTCGACTCACATACTCCTTTATGAGTAACCGTATCGCATATGTTTCAATAGGAAATGTACTATGAAGGCCCATTTTCCCATATACAGGTGTACCACAAGGTTCCGCCCTTAGTCCATTATTGTATATATTATACGCTTCCGACATGCCGAGCCCACCGCCTAATGTGTACATCTTTCAATACGCAGACGATACTGCCTTTTTATCGCTTGGGAAAACAATCCTTCAGGTCAGCAGAAACCTACAAATAACCTTAAACAACTTTCTTAATTGGTGCAGTAAATGGAAATTAACTGTTAACACTGCGAAAACACAAGCCCTCGTTTTCCTCCCTTCAAAACGACGCAGTAAAGTACACAGAAATCCTGGAAATCTTCGTGTGTCAGTAGATGGTCATTTCCTTAGACCAGCAGTTTCTGCAACATACTTAGGAGTGGTCTTTGATTCGATACTCTCTTGGAAACCTCACTTCCAAAAACTTGCGTTGCAAGCAAAGCGCAGATTAAATCTCCTCCGTCGTCTCACTGGCACAACTTGGGGGCTAAATGCAAAGTTACTACTCAATACCTATAAAGCATTTTTACGGCCTATATTAACATTCGGTAACATTGCCTGGTGCCATGCCTCACCTACGCTATACGAAAAGCTTGCAATTCTCGAACGCCATGTTATTCGCCTTGCATATCTTATTAAATTACCATATCCAAATTACCTCACGTATGAACACATTGATTTTCCCAACATCATTGATCATCTCTCTACTCTTAGGGCACGATATACACAGTCTCGCATCACTACTTCTCATCCCTTATATCTCGATACATTACGAGTTGATGCCCTTACCGACGCACCGTACAGTTTTCTACACTCGCCACTCAACATTCTAACAACGATATATATTCAAACATCGAATCTGGACGCAGCTGAAAGAGATATCTTTGCCATTTACATGATTCACGAACATTTACCTCACATTCTACCATTTTAGCACTTGTTTTTCATTCATAATTAACATTGGGCTTTCATCCTGTCTACATCAGTCTTGAGTCGCCCCGAGACAGAAGATATAACCCTCATGTGTTTAAACTAACTTACCCATTGTGATTGTGACGTGAATGCACTTCATTTCATCTATTCATATCCACATTATATTTATTTACACTTTTAAATGTATTATTTTTCATATCCAGTACCTTAGTACCTTTGAATATATTTCCTGCACTTATGTTTTCTCAGTATTCTTATTCTTATTATTCTTATTATTATTCTTGTTATTATTATCATCATTATTATTATATTTTTTCTCATCAAGATTAATGTATTTATATTTTGTGTTAAATATTAATCTACTCATAGTAGCACTTAGACCAACTACAATAGTTTAAATTCAATTAACTTAACATCTGTGCCAAAGAGAGGGCGTAACCCTCTAATGGCTGGGAGTCAACATCTCTTCCTCAAAATGGATGCTCAAAAATGATGAATAAAGATACATATTTTATACCTTTACTCCCTCACCTAAAAAAAACGCTTTTAATTGCTATTGTAGCATTTTAATAGATATACTAGCTGAACCTGCGCTCTCTACACAGCACACCATTCACATATGAGCATAAATCTCCTTTTCATTCCTCGCAAGATCTGTACATGCCCCTTTACAGACACAAGTGAAAGATGTCTTGATTAAAAAAAAATGTTAAGGGGTATCATAGAGGGGAGATTTTTTCGATTAGTATTTCTCAATATCTCGCACCGTTTGCATTTGAGCCTACTTTCGGTTGGAGTTTCTAATTCACGTGCCATCAGTCTACAATTAATTATGTCAGTTATATATATGGTGTTCATTGGGCAAAACACTCAAAAAATAAAGATTCATCTTAGACTGGAGAAATGGTTATCCTTCCTTTTTATTATTATTTGGCCATGAAACAAACGCCTGAGACATATAAATATGGTGTTGGAATGTATAATGCGTAGGATATGATGCTTCAGTTTATCTTTTTCTAATTTCAACACTTGCAGTGTACCCGTAAAGATGTAATTAAGAAATAATGGCCATGTTTTTTTTTTTTAAATATTCAATTAGAATGGGACAATTTACGCAAAATTTGCAATCGATCAGTGAAAACGTCATTTTTCTTGAGCCTGTAGTTTCCGAGATCTCATTGTCGAAAAGATTGGCCAGAAACATATAAACATCCACAAACATATAGTCTAAAAGAACTTCAAAGACGGCAGCACGATTCATTTGCATTGATTTTGGAAAAAGCTTATTAAAATACAAAGGCTTTGATCAATAATTTAAACAACCAACTTTATGAAAAAGGTCTATTTAAATAATTTATTTAAAGTACACATTATATAAAACATTTGTCTTCGTTAAACGTGAAATCACACATAACCGCAAATGAAATATTTGAAATCCAAAGTTAAAGGTTGGAGCTCAGACGCTTTTGTTAAATAACGGTGTCTATATCTAACGTTGTCAGCATCGAGTGGAGCCTTTCACAATACGGTGTGAAAATTGTCTAACTTATAATGCGCATCCAACGAGCAAGTGCACAAATCCTTTCGTCTGCTCCCACTGCAAAAGAGATCATAAAATGAAAGAGTGTCCTAAGCTCAACGAACCTTCCAGTTGCAACACTTGTGACGGGGACCATCCAACTTACTCTTACAAGTGTAAGGGCAAACCTATACCACTTCCAGATAAGCCCGAGAGTGTTGTATCTCTACGCGTCCATGTCTAATCACATCCGACTAGTATCACAGCGACCACACAAACATCTTACTTACCACCACCTACTGTGGAAAATATTTTGAAGTTCATCACTATCGTTCTTCAAATTGCCTTTCCCTTCCAGCGTGAGGTTATTCTAAATCATGCAACCAAGGCCGCCTTCGATATATTCCAGCTCCACATGGCAGCTACATATTCCGGCCTGTTTACCTACTTCCATTTTCATACAGACATTCATCATAAATAGTACAGGTCAGAGAAGGAAGACTATTACATTACTATTCTGCAATATTCGTTCGCTACCTACCAACCGAGTTCTCCTGAAAACTTTAGCAACTCAACATAATGCAGATAGCATCCTTCTTAATGAAACATTTCTAAAACGATCTGACCGCTTCTATCTTCCACGTTATCATCTCATACGCTCTGATCTGCTACAAAACATCGCACGTGGTGGTGCAGCAATAGCCGTTAAGCATTCTTTTCCACGGCACCATATCATACCTTGTACTCCCGGGCAATATCTCGAACACGTCATACAGATACTCTATTTTCCAGCTACTACTGTTACCATCACCACCATCTATGTTCGATCTACACAGCCACTTCCGTATCGTTTTCTGACGTACTTAGATCTCAACTATAGAACATACATCTTCTTAGCAGACATCAACTACCATTCTCGTACAGCAGCTCAGAAACAACGCTTTCATGATTTCCTCCAAACTACTCATACTTTTTTTTACTGCAGTTCCCACTTCCTACTCGTCCGGAAAGCGACACTAGTCACGACGTGGCAATCATCTCCAATAATCTGTTACCACTTACTACTATTGATGTCCTTGGTTCTATAGGTAGTGATCATCTCCCAATACTTCTGTTTATAACTCCACATCTGAAATCCACTGCATCTGCATCACCACGCCCACCCAGATATAACTTTAGCAAAGCTCGGTGGGATCAGTACAGCACTTACATAACCGAAAATCTACCGGCCACTGCACCTACTCTCACAACAGTTGCATCTATTGAAACACCCTCACATACTTTGACTGACATAGTCTATCACGCTACGGATTACGTAGTTCCTAAATGTGCCAGTAAATTGTCTAGACCTCGTTTACCAGCACGTGCCCTCGATCTTCTTCGGCGCTCACACGAGTATTTAACAGAGTTTCGTCGCACAAATGGCCGCCGATTTCTTCTGCATCGTCAATTCCAACGAACGGTACAGAGGTACATCGTAGCTCGCAAATGACTGGCGTGTCTACTGTAATGCTTTGCGCCAAAAAACAAATCCCACTAAATTCTGGAATACCTTTAAACGTCTCATATTTCAGAAACAGGGCCCACAATACCCCATCATATGTGCTGGCCGAGTACCAACGACGGATGCAGAAAAGGCAACTGCTTTCGCTACATATCTTGAGGGAGTCTTCACTCCACACACTATACTTTTGTTCACTTGTCCTACAGACACCCATATCTCACACGCCGGTTCTCTAGTGCAGCCATCATTTCAACATGATTTCAACTACCACCTTAATCCCACAAATCAGCTCACTGCTCCAATAACATCAGATGATATTACAGCTGTTCTTAAATGCCGTCGCAACACAGCTCCGGTGGCAGACTCAATTCCGTATTGTCAACTGTTTAAGGCACCTGTGGCGTTTCTAGTCTCACTTGCTTCTTTGTATACAGCTATTTTATCTACAGGTTATTTTCCAACTAAATGGAAACTTGCTAAAATTGTGGTCTTTCTAAAACATCGCAAAGATCCAACTGCTGTGCCATCATACAGACCCATTAGCCTTACTAACGTGTTTAGCAAGACACTAGAACGCCTTATGGTAAAACGGCTACATCACTACCTACAAGTCACGAACAAACTAGCAACTATTCAAACTGGATTCCGTCCACTCTATAGCACTGCTGACCAATTAGTCAAACTTTCTACACTACTTGTTACCCATTTTAATAAGCGTTTACCATCTGTTTTGATCTCCTTTGATATTGAACGAGCGTTCGATACTGTTTCGCATGAGGGGTTAATTTATAAACTCAAATGTCTGCTTCCTCAGAGCTATGTCCGATTATTAGCCACTTTTCTACATCAGTGCCAGGCTTTCGTTCAGATCAACATGTTAAAGTTACACATCTTTTAACTCCGTGCCGGTGTGCCCCAAAGATCTGTTTTATCTCCTATATTATATATTCTTTATGTAGCCAACATGCCTCAACCTCAGCCCCACTACATGCCTTACAATTTGCTGATGATACCGCTTATATAGCATTGGGATTTTCTGTTGATCGCATTAATCAACTCCTACAACCAGCTTTGGACAAACTAGTTGCATGATGCCTGAAATGGAAGCTCAAGCTGAATTCAACTAAGACTCAAATGACTCTCTTTGGGTCAAACGCAATAAATACTGTAACAGTCGCAATCCGGAACGTCTACATTTTACTCTTTTTGACTCTCCAATCCCAATTCAAAACAGTCTCAAATATCTGGGTGTAATATTCGTCAAACATCTTACTTGGAAGCCTCATCTGAAACAATCGGAAGCTAATATCCGGCGTCGTTTGAACCTTTTACGAAACTTTAAAGACACCACGGGCGGTCTTAATACAAAACTTCTACTGCTAACGTATAAAGTCTTTGTACGCCCAGCAACCACATATGGACATCTTGCCTGGTTATCAGCAGCACCAACTTCTATGAGCGTCTGAAAGTTTTCGAAAGACACGAGTTACGTCTGGCTTACTCTATCGCTTTCGATACTCCAACTGCTGAAATATATCGTCGTACGCAGTTTCCAACCATTTTGCCACACCTCTACCATCTACGCCAACGCTACATAGCGACACGAATCCATTGGCACAACCCATCGTCCATGAGCTGTTAGACCAAGTTCCTGCTGTACCACGCTATGCCTACCCACCACTAGATCATCTCTTAGCAATATACGAATGCACCGAAGCCATAGATCAGTATAATCCTGACCGCCGTATCTACCACCGAAATCCACATATGTATTACCCATAACCTCCGTACATGTACTCAAGAAGCATTTTAACACAATATCCAACTCTGACACATTCTCGTCAACTTGATTTTGCTATTGGTTCCCTACTTCAATCCACATTATTATATAGCCTGAAATCATTCTCCATGTCACATAAATCAATAAAGTTGAAAATATCTCTGGCCACAGAGAAGGTGTTGCCTTCTACGGCCGGCCCATCCATTTGATGGGATTGAAACTCTTGTTAAAAAAGCGCTTTTGTCATACCTATTTTTGAGCTTCACCCAGCCTCTCTTATAACTGTTAATCTGGTAGCGAGGATCAGGTGTAGCATACGCATGTATGAGCATCCCAGACATACGTTATTTAGAGGATTGACGGAAGTTGACGCTTTCGGAGGGTAGCTTATATTTTTGGAATATCATCAGCACTCATTATTTCATACTCGGGCTTAGCCCACCATACGGTTTTTACGATGGCGTACTTTAGTGTAGACACTGGTGAATCCATAATCGGTCGACACAAGTTACCTGACCTCATTCCTGTTCCTGCCGGTTGTTCCACTAAGGTGGAAAAACGAAAAGAGCGGTCAAAAGAACTAACTGTTCGTACTAAGGAGCGCATATCAAAGTTCCATCAATTCTGTATCTTCAACAAACCAAGGTAGCTATGCTACTCGTTTGCAACTATCACCACCTAGTAAAAAGCCGCATAAAACTTTGGATTTAGAGATAGGTACCAACGATATGGAAACCGAACCATCGGTAACTTCTGATTATTTCAACCTACCATCTGCAACAAGCTACTCATTCCTATTGACAAAATTTGACAGTAAATTCTTGAAGGAGAAACACTTCGCTATACAACTTCGCAAATATCTCCCTAGAGCTTCGTTAAAAGAAATTACCAAGAATAGAAATGGATACATCTTTAAAACTGAGGATCCTAATTTACTCAGCACTATTAAGAACAAAGTGCCTATTGATACGTTTGGCAAAGATGCTCAACTTAACAGTCCTAATGCACCTAAACAAAAACAAATGCCTACACCACTGCTTTCTGTGGCCATTCGAGGTGTCGATCTTTCCTACACCGATATAGGAGATTCAAGAAGAACTAACCTACAAAGGACATACTCTTCAGAAAGTTATGAGAATCCGTAACACTACAGGCCCCACATTCATGGTTCAAGTTTTAACATAATTGCAAAGCACCATAGATAGTCTTCTGACTAATGGTGCATACATATATAACAGGAAGCATCGTATCGAACCCTCTCGCTCCTCTGCACCTTTGCCTATTCGTTGTGAAAAATATCAGGCTTATAATCAGCACACTACCGCCACCTGTACTAACACCAATGTGTGGGTTACTGCACTGGCGAGCACTTAACACGTACAGTCCAAATCTAGTACGGCCTCCTACTTGTTCTATCTGTCACGAGGCACATCCGACATATAGCTATAAATGCAAAGGAAAACCTGCTCCTGAAGTAAATCGTCCTGAATATGTAGTACCATTGCTCACACATAATTATTCCGAGGATGTTCCTCCTTCTATGGACTGACCTATAACAGTGCGAAATCTTCTTGCTTTTCTCACGCTTACCTTACAAAGTATCCAATCATTTGATCGCTCTCACGTCTTACAGCAAATTACTCACGCAGCGAAAGATATTTTTCATGTTAACTTCTATGCAACTTATTCAGGACAAAATGCATACTTTCATACCTCTAGCTTAGAAAGCACTGTTTAGTTTTGTTTCATCATTGCCTTAACGTTTATATTCCTTAACATTCGTTCACTTCACAAAAACATTTAGAGGAAAGAGCCACAGTCTTTATTCTTAATGAAACTTTCCTTACTTCTGCCATCTATTGCCAGTTTGCTGGCTACACACTGATCAGGCAGGATAGCTTCCCTCCGTCCAAACGATCCAATGGGGGAACAGCTGTCGGTTTTCCTCATCGTGTTCCATCTCGCAGACATCATTGTAATTTACCTTATCTTCCTGAGTATCTCCAACTTACACTATACTTCCGTAACGTAGCCATCACTGTTGCCACCATTTACATCAGACCCGACCATCCACTACCTACCTCCTTTGTTCCGTATATTTCCGATAACTATAAACGTTTTATAACCATGGCCGATTTCAACATGCATAGTAGATCAGAGCAAGACAGAACTACATTCCGAAACTTCATTACAACTAATAGGCTTGGTATCATTCACAAAATGCCTAAACATACAAGCCCCATTTCACAACTACTCCGGACATCGTCATTACTTCAGCTAATCTAGTCCCCTAAGTACATACTGATGTTCTTGATCCAGTCGGCAGTGACCAATTAAACTTCAGCTCCATACAATTACTATCAATTCATCTAATTATTTCTAGCGCACTAGTCTCTGCTTTGACAAAGCAAACAGGAATCAGTATCGAGCTCATCTAATGACAGCTATAGAGCTATTGGAGATACCCGCTACAGAAGACTAACTCTATGCTCGTATCGACACTATCACAACTACAATCCAGGAGGTAAGTTCTTTCTTCATACCAGTTTCTACCTCCATACCGTACCGGCCTGCATTGCCTCCGCAATACCTTACATTCGTTACCCGCTCTCGACAATTTTATCGATATTATCAAAGGACTGGCAATCCTGAATCATTTCGCCATTATCAACAACTTCAGCGGATGGTCAAAAACTACATATGTGCTTACAAACTAAGCTGTTGAGTTAAAACATGTAAGTCACTCTCTGATATCAATCATCCCACAAAGTATTGGAAACGTTTTAACACTCTTTGTGGAAAGTTCACGAAAGCACCTTACACACTATTACAAGGGGAATCTTGAATTCAATCAGATACAAAGCCAACGCTTTCGCTGATTTTCTTCAAACAATATTCACACCTAACAGGTCTCCTACTTATCGCCATCCAGCAGCCACAGTCAATACTTCATCTCCTTCTTTACAGCCTCATCTACTCCATACTCTTCCACTTAATCAACCTCTGACAGAACCAATTACAGTTCAGGTCATCATCACTGTTGTTCAAAATAAACGTAATAGTGCACCAGGATTCGATAATATCACTTATCGACATATCAAAGAAAGTCCGCTTTCATTGCTTACTCTGCTTGCCACTATCTTTACCTTTATTCTTCGAACAGGTTATTTTCCTATCCAGTGGAAGACTTCAAAGACGTTAATATTTCCAAAACCTCACAAATCACCTGAAAGTATCATCGTATCGTCTGATATAATTAACGTCTACCTTCAGTAAAATCTTAGAACGCATACTTGTCCGACGTCTACATACATATATCGAAAGACGCCACCTTCTTCCCATCCATCAAGCAGGATTTCGAACAGGCTATTCTATCAACGATCAACTGCTTCGCTTATCCACTATGGTCACACACCATTATAATTCTATCAAACCATCATGCCATGTACTGTATGATCTACAGAAAGCGTTTGACAAAGTTTGGCACTTAGCACTTATCTATAAATTAATACGGTACCGTTTTCCACTCACATATATCCATCTGATTTACAACTTCATAGTGGGTCGTCTTTCCTATGTTTCTATTAACAACTGCCTATCACACCCTATTTTTCTGCCGTCCGGAGTTCCTCAAGGATCGGCTTTATCGCCACTTCTGTACATTCTCTACGTTGCTGATATGCCTCCACTGCCAGATAAAGGCCATCTTTTTCAGTATGCCAATGACACTGCATTCCTCGCTTTGGAATCGACTATCCAATCAATAAACAAATCTCTGCAAACAGCTATTAACGATTTCCTCCGCTGGTGTGATAAATGGGAACTAACTATTAATGCCACGAAAACCCAGGCGATTGTACTCATTCCATTAATGTTACGAAAACCTCACGAGTCCGTCGAAATCTCAACCGCCTCACACTTCATGTCAACCATACACCTATGCAGGCACACTGAACAGTGACCTACCTGGGCATTAAATTCGATAGACATCTAACATGGAAACCCCATCTTCAAACAGTCACCACCAATGCTTACAATAGACTAAATCTCCTAAAAAGGTTAACCGGAACAACATGGGGCTTGAAACCTACTACAGTATTAAATACCTACAAAGCTTTCCTGCGACCGACTCTAACATACAGTTACACTGCCTGGATAGCTGCTGCACGCTCCTTCTACGAAAAGTTCTTAATCTTAGAAAGACATGCACTACGTATTGCATATCGAATTCAGTTACCTAGCCCAACAGCATAGTTATACAACCGCATTGAGTTTCCATCTCTGCAGTTTCATCTCCAAAAGTTACGTCTCACCTACATACACAATCGTTATGAAGCACACCATCCTCTACTTTTGACTACCATGTATCATATGGCACTCTACCCATCACCATTTCGATATTTCCATCCATCGCTATCACTCCTATATACTCTGTACTGCTACACACTACCTCGTGATGCCATAGGTCTGGAGTTGCTTGCAGACTATCAAATTCATGACCATCTTCCGTTTATCTTTCCATCCTATGTTGCACAATAAATCCATCCACAACTAACATGGGCTCCCACTGTCTTCATCAATGCCTAGAGTAATCCCTAGGCGATTAGATAACTTCATCCGTCAACTAACTTTTCCCTGTGTTGTGATGTGATCATGCAACTCGCCCCATCTATCATCCTCATCTCCACTGCATATAACCTATATAATGAAACTAAATTGCATCTTATTTACTCGTTCTCTATATTTAGACTTAACGTTCATGTACATCATGTAATTGCTTTGCCATCCTTACCGTGCCTGATGTTAAGGCCCACAAAGGTCCTTAAGTCTTTGATAATTATAACAATATTTAATAAAGAATCTGAGACCCTCTCAAAGTCACCCACATCTACTATTCCCATACTTCAGTTCCCTAAAAGAAGACATAACCCTCTAACAGGGTTCCAGCCGGAACGGCTAGTCATTTACAAAAAAAAAAAAAAAAAAAAAAAAAAGAAAAAAAAGAAAAAAGAAAAAGAAAAAGCGCATTTGTTGCTATTGTAGCAAGAAAGAAAGAAAGAAGGAAAAGAAAAAGCGCATTTGTTGCTATTGTAGCATTTTAATAGATAGACTAGCTTAACTTTGCTCTCTACACAGCGCATCATTCACGTATGAGCATGAATCTCTTTGTCATTCTTCACAACATCTATGTCCCTTTACAGACACAAATGAAAGACATGTTGATAAAAATCGGCAAGGGGTATCATAATGGTAAGGTTTTCTTTGATTATTTTTTTTCAATATCTCGCACCGTTTGTAAGATTTGAGCCTACTTCCGGGCATGAAACAAAGGCCTGAGAGATATATTACTTCCGTATACAATTACATGGTGTTGGAAGCATAACTCGTAGGATACGATGCTTTACTTTTTTTAAATTTCAAAACTTGTAGTGTACTCCTAAAAATGTAATAAAGAAATAACGGGCAGGTATTTTAAATATTCAATTAGAGCTCATAGGCGGTGCCAGGATTTTAGTAATGTGGGTGCAGGTTGGGAAGGAACAAGACATAGTAAAAAATATTAACATGATTCGCAATAAAAAACTTTTATGTACATATTTAAAGAAAGATTTATCTAAGGAATATCGGAATTTTTAATACAAGGATATTTTCTTATTTTTTTGCAATGGCACCAATTACAAGCGCTTTGATTGAAGATGTGGTTTTATCTACCCAAGCAAAGTTCCTTGTTGTTTTAATTTAAATATTTTAAGGGCAAATTAACACCCCGACATGTGTATATAGAATAACAACTCAATTAGCAATTACATCGCACTGTTCGCCGAAGATGCTCTGCCAACACGTCCTAACATTGTTGCCAGAAAGCTCTGCACTATTGAGCCTTAAGATCTCAAAAAATAAAAAAATAATAATACTAAAAATCTGGAAAAACACTGTATGATAGCAAGTAAGTTATGAGAGACTTAAGAAGTCATTCAAATATATCCAAACATAGGAAACAATAAATATACAAAATAGAAAGGATTACACTAGCCTGCGAATTTTAACTTTTGGAACATTGCATGAAGTATAGTATGCCACGTTTCATATTTCGGGTGTACCGAATTCAGAACAAAAATCGGTTTAGTCATTGCACATCAGGTTTTCTTGCAAATTGCATATTAACATTGCCAATATCAATGTATCTAACGGTTTATTGTTATTCATAACACTGCTACGAATACTGGTACACTTACTAATATAAACAATATTAATATAGGATTTGTATTTCTAGTGCTGTATGCGACAGTAAGTTAACTCGTAATCACGATATTAGAAACAAACGAGGCAAGAAAACGGGGAGAAAGAAGCAATGTTTATGGATAAGCATTCACTATAAAACAGTAAGACTCTTAAAGCACGCAAATGTAAACTCCGCAGTGTTTTTTGAATTTGTGCTCTCATCTGCGCCATTCTAAAGGAGGAAATAACGCACCCATAGGTCAGGACATGCCGCACAAAAAATCCACATTCGTGGGTTTTACGCCTCTTCCCTGAGAAACTACGTCTTGTCGCGTCACGCTTGTGACTAGTGGCAGAATCTTCTCTCTGCAACAACCAGCGGTAGTCTGCAAGCATGTTGCAATTTCACTTTCCTTGATAACGACGTTCGAGTTCCTTGAGGTCCTGATGAAATTTCTCTCCTTGTTCCTCACTCACGACTCCAAAATTGTCTGGAAATAGTCCAAATTGGAAAACAGCATTCTTTCCACCACGTCTTTATAGTTTGAATCCTTTCTGCTGCCAATAAAGTTTTCGCTACACTTCGGAAAGTTTGCCATGCTGAACGCTCGTTCTGGTTCATGACATTTTTAAAATTTGCGTAACCAAAAAGTTTCCTAATATCTGGCCCATCGAAGATGCCCTCTTTAATTTTTGCATTACTGATGTCAGGAAAGTTTCGACACAGATATTTGAGGCACTCACCTTCAGTATCTAGAGCCTTTACAAACTGCTTCATTAAGCCAAGCTTAATGTGAAGGGGAGGTAACAGTATATCATGTGAATTACCAATACTTGCGCGTTGTAAGTTTTTCGAACTAACATTCCACTGCCTATCTGGCCATTCCTTTTGAGTCCCGTGGAATGCCCTTCCCCGACTGTCCCACTCACACAGAAAACATGGGAATTTCGTATTGCCTGACTGTTGACCCAACAGAAGACCGATAACCTTAAAATCCCTACATATTTTCCATTGATGTTCGTGGTACTTTATCTTGTTCAACATCAAATCAAGGTTTTTGTGGCTTTCCCTCGTGACAACAGAAGAAGCAACTGGAATGGATGCTAGCTTGTTTCCGTTATGTAGGAGTACACATTTCAAACTCCGCTTGGAAGCATCGATGAAAAGTCTCCATTGGGATCGATCATAGTCAGGCGATTCTAATTCTAGAATTAACTCCGGAATGTTGTTGGAAAATACTATATTATCTTCTGCAGAAATAAAGCAGCAAATTCTTGTTTACGATGCCTATACCAATAGTACCGGTACGTCGTCTAAGGCATCAACAGGTTTCTCTACTTTAGTCGTGATCCCAGTAGTTCGGCAGATTCCTTTGTGAGACCAAGGTCACAAACTAAATCATTTAAACCACTCTGTTCGAAAAGTATAGGCTCTGTTGATTCTTGTAGGTCAAAGTCTAAATCGTCAATGTTGTCACTAGGAGATTCGGAAGAGGCTTCGTTTAATTGGTCTGGTGGCTGTGGGACAGATATATCAGAACCATGGGATACTGGTAAACTGACGGATGGAATTGTAGTTGAGTAAGTAATTTTAACCCTGTTCCTACTGTTGAAACCTTTCACGTTCTCAGAACAAAAGTAGCAATTGGTGCTGTGGTCAGTAGGCTCACGCCACACAGTGGAGATTCCAAACGGCAATACTAGTCTTTCATCTTTCATCCATTGCCGCAGTTGTTCGATGCATGTTTGACAAACCTTATGTGGTGCCCACGATTTGCCCTGATCTCCCAATGCTATACCAAAATACGCAAGATAAGCCTTTCGCACAAAGGAAGTTATATTGCGCCGTTGTTTTCATGGACACAAATGTCCCACATATATAACGGAATATATCTGCATTATTCTTACAACCTCGACGCTACATTTCGAAAAGTCTGCGAACCATCACTTCACTTTCGTCACTAAATAATAAGCACACACCACGATATTAGGGACTTCAAAGCACTGAGCACAATTAGGGAGCTTTAAACGAAACTGTCTGAATCATTCGCAGGAGAAGCAATATACTAAACAAAACAATGCCGCTAGGCGTTACTACCGTACCTTACCGCTAGGCGGACACGATAAGCTGTTGTTTAGCTACTGTTACAACATTTCACGCTATGAGAGTAATAGCATTTCAGCCAATCAGGATGTTTAGTCCTCCTGGCTTGAGACGCATATGAATGAATAGGTAAAATGACTATCTCGACTTTGTCACAAAATGTGATGTGATGAGACAAAACTAACCTCACTTTTAGGCTTAGGTGGCAATCACCACATCAGAGAAATATATTGCACTTATGCAATAAAATCATCGCAGGCTAGTGTTATTGTAGAAAATCTGAAAATTAAAGTTAATGTGGGTGCAGCTGCACCCAGTGCACCTACTGTGGCGCCACCTGTGATAGAACTGGACAATTTACACAAAATTTGTAATCGACTATTAAAAACAGCTCGTTTCTAGCACTTGTGGTTTTCGAGATCTCGTTATCGAAAGGATTGGAGACAAACATATAAACTTTCTTTTTCGAACAAACATATAAACCTACATTTTAATATATAGATTGGGGTAAAAATAGTGCACAGAGTTTGTACAAAAACTTACTTGTATGTCCTTACGTGTGACGAACGTAGTAATATGCCTAGGAGAAATTCCATATCAGCCTTAAGTTTGATTATAAAAGTAATCGAAGCTGTGAAATTGTCTAGACCAATCTCTTTAGACGCTTCTAATGTCAACATTTGCAGATGCTAATAGTGAACAGTAGATCCATATGTTCTTGACCTATCAATTTGTGACATTACATACTCTTTTATCTTTTGTAATTGTAGACAGTCAACAAGAGACAGCCGCTTTCTCTTGAAGTGAGCTCGATCTCGCCTTTTGCTAGACATAATAATCTAATATTACTTCGCAATTTGATTTACTTTGAATGCACTTTATACTGTGTCATAAGTTTGCTATAGAAGTTTGTTATAGTCTTTATAAATGTACTCCAGTATGTTGTCATCAATATCTTGTAATTATATTGGCTCTCGACATTTTGGGTAGAGATGGTTCGTGCTTACTTTCACTTAAAGGTTCCTGTTCTTTCTGGAGAAGGAAATCTTGTGCTGCTAGACGGATCAACTTCGTGTACGGGCTCTGCCTGTTCTTCAAAATCACTATACCTATCGAGCGTATTTTCATGTACTTCTGCGTCATCCTCATTGTATTTGTGAATTATTATGCTATTTACAAACTCCATGTCCTCGACTCCGGTTACGTTTTCATGTTCAGCATGTCGCGACTTTTCCTCTAACAATTTGACAACATTCATGGGATTAATTCGCCTCATGATACCGATGTACACTCTTTACACTCTAACCCACAACCAAAAACTCCAAAATAAAGCCTCCTACTGCAGCTATATTATTCACACAACTAGAGTAAGTACTTGTTCGTGCAGGTACAAGATGCCACCGTCGAATGGCGCTAGAAGGCATCAGCGGCGCTTGAATAGGAATGACTCATAGCACTGATTTTGAGATTAACTATTTTAGTCTGAGCGTGAGCACATCTTCGTGTGGTTCTGTGTGTTCAAGGTTACGCATATTCCTTGCTAGACCAATCAGCGGGGCCGCGGTGGCGCAGTGGTAGAGCGTTCACCTCTGGTGCTTGAGGTCCTGGGATCGATCCCAGCCCCCGCCAAGTGAACTTTGTGGTGGACAAACACCGTGTGCGTGGGTTTTCTCGGGGTTCTCCCGTTTCCTCCCACTTTCTTCATTCCACCATTTCATTCATTACTCATCATCACCGTCTCCTTTGGCATAACCGTGGGACGTAAAACAAAGATTTCATTTCATTTGCTAGACCAATCAGAAAAATATGCTCTAATTTACAACCTTTAAGATACGAAACGACGACACTTAGGGACAGGGAAGGGCAATCGGACGATCGCCTCCCCCCCCTAGAAGAGGAAGCTTTCTTATTTTATATATAAATAAAACCCATCCCAGAGTTTGGAGCTCTTTAAAATAGCTCTAAGTAGCAGTATTACAACCCACTGCCCCCCCAGAAGTCCGTTCTGGATCCGCCCCTGCTTAGGGTCTCGGCTTATCCTTAGTACGATTCTTTGAGCCATACTTATGAGTTTATTGATTTAACACAATCCAGCAGAAGAGGCGGTTAATTAGTGCGTATGATGACCTTATACTGTAGTTCCTGAAGTTATGAAGGATATTATGTGTGATTTTGAGCAAGATGAATCAAAGAAATTTTCTGGTATATGTATGCTAGCAAAATATAATTTTGCGTTGTAATAACAAATGTCAGTGGAAGATCAAATAAAGTAAATTAAGGCAGATCTACTTCAAGCTTTTTATCGTGCCATAAATGATATGGCTATTACAACAGTTAAAGTTCTTGCCAGGTTTTTGCTCTTGGAGAAAAAGGCAAATATAGTTGTTCAGTATAAGAAAAAAGAAAACTAGCTACGTCACAAAGTTAATACTGACTCGAGAAGTATCTTGTTTTCCACTTTACTTCAGGACGGTTGTCATGTTGTTATCACTGTTTGTTCAGCAAAAAAGAAATATTTTTCTTATCACTTAGAAAGTATTCAATCACAGCATAATAAATTGTCAGCTTTCTTTTAGGGATGGTACCGAGACCGAAACGGACTTTTATATACCGAGACGAGACCGAGAACGAGACGGACTTTTACATACCGAGACGAGACCGAGACCGAGACAGGCCTCTATAAATCGAGACCTTGGTCAGTCTCGAAAGTCTCGGTCTCGTCTCGAATATTGATAGTTATTTTGCCTTTACTCAAAATTTGTTTCATTGCTGTGTGAGATAATAGGGAACGGTTGACTGATGTACAGTGGCGTATTTAGGGGGTAGGTATCGTGCTCAAGCTCGTCCTGAAATAAATTTGTGATCATTTTTTCGCATTGCACGTACAACACAAATGTTTGTTACCCGTTCCTCAAGCCTCTCCCGAAACAAAATCTACTGGTGTTGTATATAATCTTCTCTCTCTCTCTCTCTCTATATATATATATATATATATATATATATATATATATATATATATATATATATTATGTAACCCACCCAAGTTTCATAATAAAATGAAATTTTGTAAAGGAAAATTTTTGTAAGATGAAACTCCAGTTTACTGTTAAGTTGGTTCTTTCTCTTGGAGTTGGAAGCACTGCTTAACCTTCGGTTGGATTGCGCGAGTCGTCGATCGGGATGACGTCACGTTGGTTCCGAGGTTCTCGCTCGAAGACTGAAGCGCTTCGCAGTGTATAAAATGAGGTAAGAGTGTTAGGTCCTCTGAATGAAAGAATGGGTCATTAAATTAATATTCTTTCCGTATAATCGTATAGTTTAGTTAACTTCTTTTAAGAACTATAACAGTTCCTGACTATGGTTATTATTCAGAAGACATTATTATTATTCAGTATATTTGGAAGGATTTATTTCTAAAATATTGCGAAAGAGAAGAAAAAAAAAGTAAAATAGTTATTCGATCAGTTAATGTACATGGTTTTGTGTAGGCAAAGTTATGCCTTTTGTTAAAACATGTTGATTCTTGTTTTCCTTGATAAAACTAAAGTAAAGTCGCTAGTCAGGAAGTTTAATATATTGTAATTACGGAAAATATTAAGGCTAGTGGAGACTTCAAATGAATGATTTATGTCTTAGGTCCGCTTTGAAAAGGAAAGAAAAAAGAAAGGATTTTGTAGAATTACAGTTGAGCTATTGCTCGTAATTCATGCATTTTGACCCATACTTAAGAAATCATTTCCTCCCACATTTTCATTCCAAAGAAAGCCACTTTGCAGTAACTTCGAGTTCCATACATTTTGATGATATTGTTGTATAGGTTTCTAAATTCTATATTTGGATTTACGATTGGTTATAATAATACTTCAGAAAATTTTGTCACTTGGAAAAAAAAACTTTTGGAAAATTAATGTTGCTTACTAACGGAGATTTCGTTTAATGCTATTCTTACTTGTTAAATTTGTTGAATGTTTTCCTATATTTATATTTATATATCACGTTTCGGATTTGTTATAATAAAATTTTCCATTTTGTTAGAAAACTTTTACATTATGCAAGTAGTTCTAGAAATTTTCCTGATTATCTTAACAGTGATATTTTGCATACAGTATAAGCCTTTTCCAGTATTGAACCTCACTCTTCACGTCGTCATTATTCTCAGCCGTGGGGGAGTGGAATTCTCCTTTCTCTCTCCTTTTAAAATTCTTGTATTCTAAAGGGGGAAGTGGGGTGACGTCCGTTCTCGCAGGACTGTGGGTAGTGGGGGCTATTCAAAGATTATATGTGTATCGTTCATCCGTTACATATATAATTTTTAAATAAAAATAAATTTTATACACTGCCCTGGAAAGGCAAATTTATGCTGGCTTCGAGGTCCGGTTCGGGGAGGTCCAGCCAAAGTGTTTCCCTTTATATTCAAAAATTTATGTGTATTTTTTTGGTCAAAGTAACCTCTAAATTAAATAACATATTTTCATTATACTATGCTTTTCTTGTTGAGTAATATAAATGTTGTATATGAATGTTAACGTAAAATACTTAATACAGTGTTGCCGGGGTCGGATACAAAATTTATGGTTTAGTAGGTCATTGTGTAATAAGAAAATTATTGATAAGGTTGTAAAAATAGTAGTAATTATTCTTTTGGTTTCTCTGTGCTCGATATTTTGTGGTGTGCTTGTAAGGATGGCACAGTCAAAGGAGACGCATGTAAAGTCTAGATTTTCGGATTCTTCAAGTTCTAGTGGGGATGAATTTCTTGGATATTCTTATGAATTTTGTAATCCTATGTTTGATCATTCAAGGCCTTCAGCCTATATTCAAGTGAATCCTCACGAACCTTTACTAGGTGGTCAAAGTAGACCATTTCAGAATCAAAATTTTAACGTGGATCCACAAAGTAATGTGGGACACAGTACACGGTTTACGAATTCCTCGCCTAATTTAAGAGCAGGAGGGAGTCAGAGCTTTCAAAATAAATATAGAGATCGACCATTTAATATGGCAGCTTCATTAAATTTAAATTTTGAGAAATTTGCTTCGGAAGGAATCTATAAATCTTTGTTGCATGATATTAATAGTCTGCCTATAATAGATGGTACCAATACTGAGTCTACATTTCAGTTTTTATTAAAACTTGATAGTATTGTCAGAGGTAAGGGTTTGCCTTTAGATCTTGTGTTGGTAGCTTGTCTTTCTCGTACAAAAGGAGAAATGCAAGAAGTGATACAATCGTTTATTGGGGACGCTTCCCCTTGGCAAATAGTTTGTAGACATTTAGTGGTGCGATTTATTTCCACTATTGGTAGAACACAATTCATGCGACTATTTTTCTACGTTCCCATGCGGGAGGATCATTCATTATATGAGTTCGTAGATAATAAATTATCGATTATTCACGTACTTGATATGTCCTTTGATGAAGCCACCATTTGTAGTTTAATCACTAATATGGTAACGCCTTCTGCCCATCAATTTCTAGCTGAAAGAGGTATGCCTATCGATTTAAATCAATTGTATTTAGCTGCAGAACACTATGATGCTTTGCATAGGTATAGGAAAGATTATTATAAATTACGTAATCAAGGTAGTAGCGTAAGGGAATTGGTACCACCCCGTAAATCATCTTCCTTTATCGGAGCGAAGAACACAAAACAGCAAGTAGTGTTGCAATCTCGTGAACCAATAAATTTGCATAAAAATTTAGTTTCTCCAGCTAGGTATTCTTTACCATCTAACTATAAAAAATTTGATAAGGCGGAATTTTCTCATTACCATAATTTAGAATCTCAACACTTAACTCAAAATAACTTAGACGTAAAACAAAATGGTAGTAAATTGGAAAATTTGTTAGCGATTCCTGTTTACATTACGGGTATGCGTTTTAAGTGCTTAATTGATACTGGGAGTACGAACTCTTATTTGGCTCGACATCTTTATGATGAACTTAGAAAAAGCTGTAAAATAAATGCAGAAAAGGTGAACGTTCAGACGATTGGCTTAGGAAATGTACAAGTTACAGTGGATATGAGAGTAAGACTATATTTTAAAATTGGAAGACACCAATTTAGTGAAATTTTCTTCATCGTGGACTCTAATGAGTTTGATCTTCTGCTTGGAAATGACTTTCATACAAAATACGACGCCATAATAGACATTGCTGGTAATTTATATAATATAAAAGCTCGGAAGTTAGTGGTTCCTATGATCCGAGCTGATGAACTTTTGTGTACCCAGACTTCTCTCGCTTCTGCATATACTTCTAGGAATGGGGTGAGTGGAAAGCAGCCGCCATGCGACCTTGGTTGTCCGAAAGCTACACCTCAGCCTAGATCTTTTGGTAATTCCAATCAGAGTTTGACTCCATCGACATCAGTAACCAGAGACAACGGAGTTAACACCACGTTTGACCCTGGAGTGGAATTCGTTTTTGATCAGTCCATATTGCATCCACCGGAGACTAAACCGGAGGAATCTCAAGGTAATTATACGGTTCCTGATCAATTATTAACACTTTCCCTGGCGTCAGCGCGTTAACACGCCGGTGACATTCCAACCTTTCCCTGGCGTCGGCGTGTTTTCACGCTTTGAGATTGTGTTAGATTTAGTTGGGTCTGACAACATTGCAAAACAGCAGACGTCGGTTGTGTGTACATAATACACTTCGTAAATGTTTTTACTTATATGTAAGCGTTAATTGTCTTGCTTTGTGTGTGGGGGGGGGAGACTGATTCATTGTTGAAGTAATGTAATCAGTTGATTTGCAATGGCTGCTCGACGCAAGAAAGAGGTGGTTCCAGTTGATAAACTTTCAGAAGTAATAAATGAACTTTGTGTAGATGATGACAGTGGCGTAGAATCGATGATACCAGGACTGGAAGACAGTAGTGATGATGATGCTTGGGAGGAGGAAATTGTGTGTGAAAATGATGAAAATATGACTGACAGTGATTCCGAAAGTAGTTTGCGCACACAAATGCCAAGTACTTCATCTTCATGGCAAAGAGTTGATACTGTACCACATATTGTTGATTTCAGTGGGGATTCCGGGATCAAAATGGACGTGAAAAACAAAAGCAGTCCTTTGTCGTACATGAAGGAGTTCTTCGATGATAGTATAGTAAACTACATTACCATGGAAACAAATCAGTATGCTCATCAGTATCTGGATACTCATGATCTGTCTCCCCAGTCTCGGGATCGTAACTATAAAGATGTAACAGCTAGGGAAATGTGGAAGTATTTGGGAATAGTTTTTATGACTGGAATTGATCAACGACCGGAAATTGAAGACTACTGGTCAACCAGAGCATGCTTTTATACTCCCTGGTATGGTCAACAAATGTCATTACGTCGTTTCCAGCAAATATCAAAATTTTTACATTTTGCCGACAACAATGCTAAACCAAATGATTGTGAAGACAGATTATACAAAGTTCGATATATTGTAGACCATCTGGTGGATAAATTTAGGACTGCATATATTCCCACAAAGGAGATTTCTATTGATGAGGGTATGATCGCATGGAAGGGTCGCCTAGTTTTCAATGAGTACATGTCGGACAAACCTTCTAAGTACGGAATAAAAGCATACATGTTATGTAAATCTGCTACAGGGTACATTTGGAATCTAGAGGTGTATACAGGAAAATCAAGACCCATAAAAGAACTTGTACTTGATCTCTTAGGATCGCAGTTGTTACACAAAGGTTACCATCTATATTAGGACAATTTCTACAACAGCGTAGATGTGAGTGAGGTACTTCTGCAGAGAGATACATATGTATGTGGTACATTTAGGATGAACAGAGGAGCCCCGAAAGAAGTACAACTGGAAGAAAAGAAACTAAAAAGGGGGGAGTCGACGTATATGCGAAGAGGGCAAGTTCTTATTCATGTGTGGAAAGATAAACGGGAAATCAAACTGATTTCTACTATGCATACAGCAAACATGGTTGAAATAGAGAAACCACGATAGAAAGGACAGAAAACCGTAAAACCAGAAATAGTGCGAGACTACAACAAATACATGAAAGGTGTAGATAAAGCTGATCAGCTTCTAAAATACTATCCATGTTTGCGGAAGACAATCAAGTGGACCAAAAATATGTATTTGTAATTTTTCAGATGGAAATACTAAATAGCTTCATTCTATTCAAGAAATCCACAACGTCTGCCAAATACAAGAATAGAAGGTAACAACTAAAGGACTTTATTCAGGATTTAGTGGAGGAAATGACAGGCCAGATTGAAGAAATGAAAGCTGAGCAGAAGGACATGTGTGAGGAATCAGACACGGCATCTACTTCAACAGTAACTTCAACTGACCTCGTACCAGAGAGAATAAGACCACCAGCTAAGGATCCATCGAATCGTCTCCAGGGAGGTCTGAAATTTCACAAAATGATCCACGCCCCACCAATCAGGAAGAAAAAGGGAACTGCAATGCGAAAGTGTCGTGTCTGTGCAAAACACGGTGTTCGCAAATAGCGTTAAGTGTTCTACTTGCTGTGTAGCTTTGTGCAAAATTCCCTGTTTCCGTGCGTATCGCACTAAGACAATATACTGGGTGGGAAGGGGAGGGAAGGGGAGGATAGGGGAAAAGATTATGTAGAATAGAGGAGAGAGATGGTTAATAATATGTGATGTTCCTCACCAAAATGTATGAATCATATTTATTATGAGATATCTTGGAATAATACAATAAATACGCGTACAGGCAGTAAAACCCAAAATTGTCTGCCAGGACACCGATGTTTCACTGTATTTGCATTGCCAGGGAAAGTGTTAAAATGCGATTCTAATTTACAGGAATATGTTAATAACTTGTTAACTTCATATTCTGATGTAATAGGAAACAAAATTGGTAGAGTAAAAAATTTTACTTACAAAATTGAACTTGCAGATAAAACTCCCATTCGATTACAACCTTATCAACTTCCAACGCATAAGCAAAAGGAATTAGATTCTTTTATTGCCCAGCTTTTAAAAGACGATATTATAGAGGAAGTAGATTATTCTCCCTACACATCGCCCTGTTTCTTAGTAACAAATTCAGACGGAAGCAGGCGGCTTGTAATTTCATACGGAGAAGTGAACAAAAAGGTGATGGTAAACAGCTATCCTTCTCCTAACATGGAGAATGTCATATCTAGTATTTCGGACAATAATATCTTTTCAAAACTTGATTGTAAATCCTGTTTTCATCAAATTCCTCTGTCTGAAGAGAGTAGAAATATTACTGCTTTTGTGACAAAAAACAAAATCTATCGATATAAATCAGTACCAATGGGATTAGTGTTACCACCTTTTGTTTTAAGTAATTTGATGTCAAAAGTCTTTGAAGGGTTAATTGGTAAGAATTTAGAGATATATTTTGATGACATAATTTTATTTAGCAAAGATATTGAGAGTCATAAAGCTCTATTAGAGGAGGTATTATCTCGACTAAGAAATTGGGGAATTACTATTTCAGAAAAGAAGTCCTGTCTATTTCAATTTAGTATTAAATATTTAGGGTTTCGTTTTGAAAATGGCAACATGTCAATAGACCCTGAGAGAATTAAAGCTATCCAGGAGATACCAAAACCAAAGAATAGAAAAGGAGTGAACAGAATATGTTCATTTTTCTCATTCTATTCAAAATTTATTTATGGGTATTCAGAGTTAATTGCTCCCCTTCAAGAATTAAGATCTATAAAAAGGCCTTTTAAATGGACTAAAGTTCATGATGAAGCCCTACAAAAATTAAAGGATGCCTTTTGTAGTCAGGTCATTTTGAAAGTCCCAGATATGAATTCCAACTTCGTAATACATTGTGATAGCTCTTTGCGTCATTTTTCTGGGGTTCTCAGCCAATATGATTCGGAAGGGAATCTTAGACCTGTATCTATGTTTAGTCGGGCAATTCCACAATCTGATTGGAGTAAAAATATATACGAATTAGAACTTAAGGTTCTTTCTTTATCTTTGGAAAAATTTGAGTATTACTTGGCAAATCCCTTTGTAGTATATACTGATAGTAAGAGTTTAACTTGGTTACTTAATAACCATAAAAGACAAAGGAGATATGGAACTATGTTAGAGAAAATCTCGAGGTTTAAATTTCGTATAGTCCATGTAAGGTCAAAAATAAATAGTATAGCCGATTTCCTTTCAAGGGTTGGAAACCATCTAGAATTCTATACAAAAGATGAAAATACAATGGAAGTCATAAAAGATCATAATAAAACTGTAAATTTGTCTTTCATTAATTTTTGGCAAAATCCTGTGTTTAATGTACCTCTTACAGATCACCAGAGGAAGGATCCTGAATTAAGAGAGATTATCAATAGGTTAGAGCAAAAGGAAGAAGTTTCTCCGTATGTATTAAGAAATAAGATCTTGTTTAAAAAGACAAAAGGTAAAGGGAATAATGGATTTAGAATTGTAATACCTAATTCTTTAATTCAGTCGATTATTGAGTATTCTCATTGTTCAATAATTCATGGTGGGCATATGGGATATCGAAAAACCATTCCTAAGGTCGCTGAAAAGTATACCTGGCCTACTTTATATTCTGACATTAAGAATTTTATACAATCTTGTCATTTGTGCCAAACCTGTAAAGATTCCAATCGAAAACCTATGGGTCAATATTTTACAAAAAAGGTAATGCACCCAAATTATACCTGGTTTATTGATATTGCGGGGAAATTGCCTAGTAGTTCTGGATTTGAATATATTTTAATTGTCACTGACGCCTATAGTCGTTTTGTCTTTTTAGAACCTTTAAGACGACTAACTTCAAAAATCATCTGTAATAAGTTACAGGAATTATTTCTTCGATACGGCTTTCCTGGTAAGGTCCTAAACGACGGAGCTTCTTATTTCGTGAGTGATTACTTCTTAAAATTCTTGTATAGCTATGGCATACAGAGTGTAAAATTCTCCCCATATAATCCTCAATCGAACAGAGCCGAACGTACGATGAGATCGGTTAAAAATTTAATTCGTATTTATGTTGATAAGTCTCAACAGAATTGGGCCCAATTACTATCTAAAATTGCTTTTACTATTAACATAAGTATGAATGAAACTACTGGGACCAGTGCATGTGAACTTTATATGGGACGGAAATTTTACCATCCATTAGATGTTAAATGGTTGATGGATTTAGATCTTTTAGACGATGACCAGGATAAAGAGCAAAAATTAGTCAACATAAATAATAACATTGAACGCGCTTGGATACATAGTGCGAAGGTATATAGTCTAAAACATAGTCCTGTTAATTTAAATATTGATGATTTAGTATTGGTTAAAAGGTTCATGAAAATTTCAGCAGAGAAACATTTCAATCCAAAGATCGCCCCTCAGTGGGAAGGCCCATATCGCCTTATTTCTAAACCTACACCAAATACAGTTTGGCTAGAAAATATTGAAAGACCATATGTTCATATAAAACGTCATGTCGTTTTTGTAAGAAATATTTTCCACCGAGACAAGTTAATCAACCTAACCCATAAGGTAACACAGGAAAAAAAAATTGATGTGAGAATTGAGGTTAAGTAAATTATTAATATTGCACTTATATATATATATTTTGGATGTTTGTTCGAACAAATTTTGTGTTGTATATATTTTTTTTATTCCTGCAGGAATGCCTCGTCCGAGAAAGTGAGAGGTCAACCTTTTTCATTCTGTAAATACCTCATCATCATCCTTTGTGTATGTTATGTAAGGAATTGGAAAATTTAATGTAGCAGTTTGTAAAGAAGGCGTTAGCATTTGAAAATTTTTAGAAGATTTGGTAATGTATTGAAATTATTTTATTATTCAACTTGGGATTTGTTATGGACAGGAATTTTTTTTTGACCGACCCTCGGATATTATGTAACCCACCCAAGTTTCATAATAAAATGAAATTTTGTAAAGGAAAATTTTTGTGAGATGAAACTCCAGTTTACTGTTAAGTTGGTTCTTTCTCTTGGTGTTGGAAGCACTGCTTAACCTTCGGTTGGATTGCGCGAGTCGTCGATCGGGATGACATCACGTTGCTTCCGAGGTTCTCGCTCGAAGACTGAAGCGCTTCGCAGTGTATAAAATGAGGTAAGAGTGTTAGGTCCTCTGAATGAAAGAATGGGTCATTAAATTAATATTCTTTCCGTATAATCGTATAGTTTAGTTAACTTCTTTTAAGAACTATAACAGTTCCTGACTATGGTTATTATTCAGAAGACATTATTATTATTCAGTATATTTGGAAGGATTTATTTCTAAAATATTGCGAAAGAGAAGAAAAAAAAAGTAAAATAGTTATTCGATCAGTTAATGTACATGGTTTTGTGTAGGCAAAGTTATGCCTTTTGTTAAAACATGTTGATTCTTGTTTTCCTTGATAAAACTAAAGTAAAGTCGCTAGTCAGGAAGTTTAATATATTGTAATTACGGAAAATATTAAGGCTAGTGGAGACTTCAAATGAATGATTTATGTCTTAGGTCCGCTTTGAAAAGGAAAGAAAAAAGAAAGGATTTTGTAGAATTACAGTTGAGCTATTGCTCGTAATTCATGCATTTTGACCCATACTTAAGAAATCATTTCCTCCCACATTTTCATTCCAAAGAAAGCCACTTTGCAGTAACTTCGAGTTCCATACATTTTGATGATATTGTTGTATAGGTTTCTAAATTCTATATTTGGATTTACGATTGGTTATAATAATACTTCAGAAAATTTTGTCACTTGGAAAAAAAAAACTTTTGGAAAATTAATGTTGCTTACTAACGGAGATTTCGTTTAATGCTATTCTTACTTGTTAAATTTGTTGAATGTTTTCCTATATTTATATTTATATATCACGTTTCGGATTTGTTATAATAAAATTTTCCATTTTGTTAGAAAACTTTTACATTATGCAAGTAGTTCTAGAAATTTTCCTGATTATCTTAACAGTGATATTTTGCATACAGTATAAGCCTTTTCCAGTATTGAACCTCACTCTTC